>NW_020955220.1:2788-300806 GCF_003031625.1 Empidonax traillii | reverse complement strand
GCCATTCATTCAATTGATTGAGATCTCTCATGGTGCTCATCAGTATATTTTTGAGTGTACCCTTTGCAGTGAAATGAGACTATGTTACAGCTCCTCAGGTAAGACAGTATTGTCTTCATTTCTATAGCTAATGAAGTGAAAGAAAAGGGATTAAATTCCAGATCTATCACATCAGATAATCATAGAATGGTTTTGGTTGGAAAGGACCTTAAAAGGCCATTTAGTTTCCACTCCTCTGCCATGGGCAGGGACACCTTCCACTAGACCAGGTTGGTCAAAGTCCTGTCCGACCTGGCCTTGAACAATTCCAGGGACAGGGCAACTACAGCTTCCCTGGGCAACTTTTGCCAGTGCCTCACCAGCCTCTCATTAAAGAATTTCTTCCTAATATCCAATTTAAACCTACCCTCTGTCAGTTTAAAGCCATTCCCTCTTGTCATGTCACTACATGCCCCTGTCAAAAGTCCCTCCACAGTTCTCTTGTAGCCCCTTTAAAAAGGTGCTCTAAGGTCTCCCTGGAGCCTTCTTTTCTTCAGGCTGAGCACGTCCAACTCTCTCAGCATGTTTCCAGCCCTCTGAGCATCTTCATGGCTGTCCTCAGGACTCACTCCAACAAGTCCATTTTCTTCTTATGATGGGAGACCCAGAGCTGGATGCAGCACTCCAGCTGGGATCTTGTAAGAGCAGAGGGACCTCTCTTGACTTGCTGGCCACACTTCTTGTGGTGCAGCCCAGGGCATAGTTGACTTTCTGGGCTGCAGGCACACATTACCATCTTTTTGTTAGCAATACTTAGGCCTACAGCCTGCTTAAAATCTGTTGGAGTTCAGGTTCCTAAAAGCTCCTAAATCCCTTTTATGCCTCAAGCTCATTTACTGCACAGTGGAGAACTGAATTGTATGCGAGTTCTAAAAATGTACTCAAGGGTATGCTAAAGTTGTTTCTCGCGTGATTTTTCATAACATGTTCTTTAGCCAGCAGGAAAGTAATGGGTGACACCAGTGTTCATATTCTGTGTAACATACTGGAGCCCTCGCTTGAGACCTTTAGGCAATGCTGAAAAAAAAACTGCGTCTGTCAGTGTAGTTTCTGGCTTTGGGTTTTTCTCTTATTCTTTCCACCCTCCCATACTGCTTTTGAAAGCCGCTTTTGTTATGCGAATGGGTTCCTCCCAGCAGCTGCAGAACTTTCCACAGCAGGAGCTAGGAAGGAGCCAGCAGACACTGCAAGGAAAGTTGGTGCCCTTCTCCCAGCTGCTCACCAAGTGCAGCAATGCCATCCTTCCCAGCCACACTGGCTCAAACTGGCCCTTTGCTTGTGTTCTCTTGCCTGGTGAGCTTGCAGCTGAGCCCTTAGGTGAAGTTGTGGAGGTGCATTACCATTCCCTGTGTATGAGAGCGGAGGATTCAGTTCCTATATGAAACAGGATCCGTGTGCAGATGAAAGGTTGTCTTCCCTAGTGCACTGTGTCGTGCAGTGACTGTGTGCTTTGTTTGCAGAATCACCTCCGTCTCAGGCCAAACGTGAGCACTGTTCTTCTGGACCACGAAGAAATGAAGGATGAGTAGTTCTGAGGTGCAGCATGGAGAGCTTAAGTAAAATGTTAAAGTACAGATCTTGATAAGTTTTGTATTTCACTAGTGCCCTGCCCCTTGTTCTGTGAATGCAATAATAAATCCTTGTTGTACTCCTAGCCTTTTCTTTCCAGATCCTTTCTGTGGGCATTAAGATGATGCAACTCTGCTGGAACTTCCCCAGACCATTGCAGTGAGACTGTTTGCACTTTCTTTGCCAAGAAGCACAGCCTCGCTTGTGGTGCTGGTTGTGGCGGTTTAGAAACTGCTCTCAGGGACACCTGGGCTGGGTTGGGACTGGTTCTGCTGGCCATGAGGTGGGAAGCCATGGTGGTGGCTCCATGGAGAAATGTGTGAGCCCTTGAGCTGAAACACATGATCTAGTTACTTGATTTCACATAGATTTATTTATTTTTAATAAGTTGTTTTGGAAATGATGAGGGTGAAATTGTTTGGTCTTCTCAGTTTAGTTATGACTATGATGGGAGAGTAAACCATCACCTACTGGTATAGCTCATCCATGCTATAGAAAATAAAATGTAAACTGCCCTCATGTGAACATCTTTTGCCGGAGTGAGGAGTGACACATCCCATGCAACCTCCTGTTTCATATTTTGTTGTTTTAGTCATTTCCCTTGTTCAATATTTGTCCATGCTGTGCCGAATGTGGAGTTAATTTCCCAGTTTTTGTGACCTTGATAGATGGAGTATATATATGGTGAGTGTGTCGCACTGCTCTTTGAAGCAGGGAAGTATCATTATTTACATCTGAAATTCAAATTCCTAAGTAACTTGTTGAGGAGGATGAGAAGTTTGTAGCAGACAAGAGATTCAGACTTACCTTGCGTGGGTTCTGTTTTAGCACTTTAAGAGTCATCTGAAGTTTCCTGACTTGGTAATGAAGCAGATTGATTCTTTTGACACCAGTAGGGCCTTTGCAGCCTTTTCTCCTTGGTCTACCTGCACTATCCCTATGTGACTGTATGTTGGCACTCTCCAGAGTGAGACAAAAATGCTTCCAAGCCTCTAGAGCTCAAAGGGATTAATCTCCAGTAGCTAAACATGATCCTGTCCTGCTTCCACATGCTACGACTTTCATGACAGGGACAGCAGCAACCTCAAAGGAGCAACCCCTAAACTGCCTTAACTTGCAGCCCAGCACATTAGAGTGACCAGAAAACTGATGGTGGTTTACTTTAACATACTAGGCTAAAGATAGTGTAGTTCAGGAGCTGTTTCCCATGTGGCTGGGCAGGAGCTGAATACAGTAACCACTGCTCTCAAAATAAGTTCAACTTAAGTGTTTGAGAATTACCAGCTGTGAGTCCTGCCAGTTCTGTTCTGGATACAGAGTACCAGTAGTAGAAGTTCATCCCTGTGTTCTTGGCTGTGATGCTTCCTAGAATCACTTGGGTTGGAAGGGACCTCTGAAAGTTTCCAATTGATGCTTTCTCAGAGGGCTGACTTCCCTAGATTGCATCCCTGGATTCTGTTTGAGAGTTTGATCACTATCTAGTGACATTACATAAGATAGTTGTGTCTGCAGAGTTCGGAATTAGGTTGACTTGACTCTGTAGTATGAAGGTTTAGAGGAGTAATCAATTTATCTGTCATGTCAACATTTGTTATTTACAGAAACAATTTTGTAAAAACAAAATCTAAACTGTGAGTCTGCAGGCTTCAGGGGCAAGATGAGTTTTGAAGAAGCTGAATAGTAAAATCTTTGGAATCTGTGTTGTGTATATGTGAGTGAAACTGTAACTTGTCTTCTCCTCTGCTTTCTAATAGCCCTTCACTCTCTGAATGGTAGCTCAGTGAATCAGAGCTCTATTTTCATACTGGCCAGCACAAATCAATTCACAAATTTTACTCAGATTGATCTCAGTGTAAGCTTTCTAAGTGGGTCCTAGATGAGCGTTTCAGAAAGCTGAGAAACCCGCCACAAATAACTGCAGAGCGAATGCCTCTGCATATGTTTGGATTTAGATGTTGGAATAAATTTCTAAAAACAATTTAACTTGCTGTTTTCTAGAAGAGTTTTCCGTTTGGTTGATGGCTTACACATTTGAAATGATGTGCTGCAAGAGCAGGCTCTAAGCAGCAGCTGCCATGGACTGACGTCTCTGAGCACTGTGTCACTTGCTTTCCAAGCTTGATTTTATATGAAGAGAAATCTTTGAACATGGGTTCATATTATGGTTGTATTTGCCCTGCTTATGCATAGAGATTTTTCTTAAATCAAGCTAGAAAGGAGCCCAGTAAGATCATGTGTGCACAAGTTTGGGGTGGCAAGAGCTCATGGAATTTCCTGTTGAGCACTGTGAAGAGATAACCATCTGACATCCAGATACCCACCCCCTGCTTCTCTCAAAAGTTTTTGTGTGAATTGATGCTTTTTTAGATGCCAGGAAACAATCCAGGACAATAAGTGAGTAAGCAGGTAGGTTTTGGTTGAAATAACTTTTCTGGATAGTTTTTAAATCTTTTAGGTAAGGAAGCTACTGTGACTATTTTCTTATGAAATTGCTTCACAGGAGCCTCCCAGCTTGCTGTCAGGGTTCTCAGATGAGAGTTTTATACTGTTTGACAGCGGCACTAAAAACAACCATTTCCTGTTAGGCAAAATGCTGGAAGCACTAGGTAGAGTCCCCCCTATTTTTTTTTTCCCCTCTGAACTCTGGAATCTGAGAGTCATTAGCTTATAGTGGATAGATATTGTGTAATGCACCTGGAGCTTGAATTCTGAGGACTGACTGTGCATGATCTTGTTCAGGGCACAACAGCTCTTGCCTAGTGTCCTTCCCAGGAGATGGAAAAACTAAAGTGTTTGGCTCAGTGGCTGTAACAGCCTGCTGGAGGCTTCTCCTTGGGTTTTAGAGAGGAGGTCGCCCTTTGCGGTGCTCCTTTGTGAGCAGATGTGGGCAGTAAAAGGGAAGTGATTCACATCTTGATTTCTCTCATGGAGGACCTGTGAAGTCAGTTAGCTTTTTGTTATGCCAGTCCTCTGCATTGCTAATAGTAGTCTCTTTGCCAGCTAATAGAAAAATCTGGAGTAGGTACTGGCTCTGCAGTCTTAAAACACTGTTGAGGGTTTGGCTCTGAAGTGCTTTGGTGTCAGGCAAGCAGAGTGGTGGATACTGCCCATCAGCTTGGTTTGACCACCTTCTCAAACTTCTAAAAGGTCCTAATAGGCTGGTCTGGAGTACTGAAAGCTGTGGATTGGCAATTACTGTATTGGGGGTGTTTTGAGGGGTGAGGTGGGTATTGGGGGTAGAATTAAAACTGCTTACTTGATGGAAATAACAGCAGCTCTTGTCAGGCTTAGGAATGTAGTAATAGTGTATTTCTGCAGCCTTCAAAATGATATTAGAGCAGCTCAGCAGCAGCAGAGCTTTGTCTCGATAGAAGATGTAGGGACATGCAATTAGGGAGTTGAAGCAAAAGGCATCTTAAGTGGCTTCATGAAAGTAGTGGTGATGGAGCTGAAAACTGAAGCTGGGACAATAAGTCCAGAGTACCATGAGCCTCCCCTCACTTCCCAGAAGAGACCTGGCTTATCTCCCTGGAGCTGCTGGGAGTGCAGCTGTGACTTCCGAAAGTGCAGTCTTAACTGTCCCCAAACACCCTGAAAGGCCTTTCTTGTTGTTCCCTGGCTGAAATAATCACAGTGAAGGGCCAGCATTTCCCTACCTAAACTCCCATTTTTCAGGGATGGGTTCACCTAATATATTTATAAACACATACTCTTAAACTCTCAAAAAAATAAACACCTAGTACACTCTGTTCCTTGTCCAGAGCTGTGCAGCTTTCAAAAACAGAATTGCAAAAATACAGCCATTTGCACGGCAGCGAGGCAAACCTTCTCTCCTTCCTTGCAAAAGTGAGAATGAAAATGCTTTTGCAAATAGCTTTGATTTAAACTGAAAAGCCTCTGGTTTTCAGAGCTGCTTTTAAAGCAAAGGGCTACTTTGGCTTTTGATCCTCTTAAGCTGGGTTATTTGATGTGAAAAACGCCCTGGGTACTCTGCTGCGGAGGGGAGCAGCTTTTCAGTTCTCTGTGTGTGGCTTCAGGAGAGGCCTGGCAGAGTGCAGGGTGGCGGGGGGCTCGGGGGGCCCGGCTGCACGGCTCTGTAAATAAAGAGGCCTCTATTTCTTTGGATTCTTTTGCTGGAACTAAATATCATGATCAGTGAAACTCTTACCTCATTAAAGGAACAAGCCAGACTCCTCCAGCGTATGCGCAGTGCTGCAATGTGGTTTGTTCTGCTGAGCTGATTTGCTGAACAGATAAAGGGAGTTTTAACCCAAAGAATGGCATGTAATATATGACCTTGGCTTTCAAAAGGTTTATTTTTATTCATGCGACAAAATAAGGTTTTAATATTAAATATAGGGGTGGATTTGACTTGGCAGATACCAGAGCCTTCCATTACCACTGTAGTCATAATATAAAACTATCTGATGTGTGCCAGTGGCCGTGCAGCAAGCCAAGAATTTCTCCATCAATGTTTATTTTTGTGAAAACTTAGCCGGTTGCTTTGCAATTGGGTCGGTGGTAAAGATGATGTGTCCTTATGTTGGAGGGGGCAAAGCAGTGGTGGGCACAATATGATCCATGCTGACTCTCTAGAGTTAGCCTCTTTGGTCTTGGGGCAATATATGGATTTATTCTTTTCCCTTCTTAGCATTTCAGAAGTGTTTACAAGAAACTTTCACTCAAAACTGCAGGATTCACCAGAACCAAGACGTAAAACTATGTGAAGTATTCAGATTTGTTAGTACAGAAACTTAATGCTGTGTTGCAGCTTTCAGCTTGTGAAGCTGGGGCCACGCACAGATACAAAATACTAATTTTGAGGTTTCCTTCCTGCACACACTAAGATCATCATCTTGCTGTAAAACTGAGGTGCTTTTGGACTGCTGCATTGTAATAGTTTAGCTGAAGAAATGACCCGCAAAGCACTTCAGTGTTGAGATGCTGAACTGAGCTCCAAAACCTTGTTCTACATTGGCTGTAGTCTGAATTAGTTACCTTCAGATTAAACAAACAAACAAAACCAAAGAAAACCACCACTCCATCAAAACAAAACAAACAAACAAACAACCTAACCATGACCAAAAAATCCCACCCTCGTCTCCCTAGCTTGCAGAAAAAACAACCCAAAATAATGCCAGAATCTTTCTTCTGTACATCACAAAGTGTATAATCAAAGGGTATTGCCTCTGCAGCTGACACAGGAGTCAGGGTCAGACTGACCTGCTGTAGACACTTCGCTGGCTGTGGAAGGGAGTAAGTTAGAACAGGTACAAGTAGCAGTGAATTTGGGAAGGTCAGTGGAGGAAGAGGTAAGCGCTTCCATCTATGGGTTATCCTCACCCCTTCACTCCGTTTTTCGTGGAAATGAGGCTCGTTTGGTCTTTCTCTTCTGGAATTCTTGTTTGTTTTTTTTTAGTTTGTTCTTTGACTGTGGCTGGCTGAAGGTGGTTGACTTCTCTAGAAGTTTTCTGGAAGTTTAGGGGAAATTTGGAACTTGTGGGAAGAAACATGAGTTTGAACATGTACAAACCTGCAAAGTGTGGTCTTTTTTGTCCAGTTCCTTGTCATCCCCCTGAGATAATTCTCAAGCAGCAGAGACATACTCTTCAAAGAGGAGGCTGGCATGAGATTCCAGTGTTTCCACATGGAATATAAGGGAGGAGTCTCTTTATCCTTGTGAGGGATAATAAGCCATTTACTCTGTCTTCCACTGGCATATGTATCTGGAGATCTTGGGCTTCTAACTGGGCAAAATCGTTTCCCATGCAGTTGATTGCTGTGCCTGTTATTTACCTCTCCACCAGGAGACTGATGCATCCTTACACTGGCAAATTTGGGGCTAATGTAAGCACTTGCATCCCAGTGAAAAGGACTTCCATAAGAGAAGCCAAGCTCCATAACTTGGCTACTGGATATTTCTCAGTGATTTTCATTAGACCAAGTGTCAGAAGCATGTGGCAAGGTAACAGGTTTATGTAGTTCCTGAAGCTCATGTCTGCCTCCCTTCTCAGATGCATCCTTCTAACCTCAGCTAGGAGCTCTGACCCTGGATTATGGTCCATTGTTCAGTGACAGAAATTTCATGGCAGCTGTGGAAACTACATTCATTTTACTGTCAAATACAAAACTTTTTTGGAGGATAAAAGCAAAAGCTTTGGAAAAAAAAAAAACTAACTGAAAATTACTATCCTAATTACATTCTGAATATTAATATTTCTTCCTGTGAAAGACTCACCTGAATTAGACACAAAAAATTACCAAAATAATCACAAGGTTTTAAAGCCATGTGTCACAATTTCCTCAAAACCAGATTACTAAGCTAAAATTAAACATATCAAAGACTGTTACTTTACAGACTGTTACTTCAGAACAGCTGCACAGTGCAAGTGAATTGCATACATTTAAATTTTCCCTGTAACAAAACTGTGTGTTTTCAGCAAACTGTCACCATTAAAAACCATTCAAAACCATTTTAAATCTTATGTGCAAATAGGATTTTTCTAATATTTAACTGCTAATTTAAGAGTTTGAAAATTATAAGCATTGTACGCTGATGCTGCTGTATATCCTGAGTTTTCTTTGGAAGATACATATGGATTCTTCAGGGATTATTAAAATCTTAGAACTAACTTAATGCTTGTTTCCTTATCTTTTATTCTGTTTAGTAGTTCTCTGTTTTAGAGACTTTCCCTACCATATGAACAAATTGATGTAAGTAACATGGTCTGTCGGTTTTACTGCTTTGTGACTATTGGTATGTTGTTGAGCAGCAATGTTCTCCTAAATGTTGCTTTGATGGATACTCACCTGAACACTTCAGTTACTGAGTAACTTTCATAGGGATCAATATAGAGCATGCCTGGTCTTCTTTTAAACAGTTACTTTGAGAAGCGGAGATGCAAGTTAAAGCTCACTAAACTCTAACTCATTGCATATTAGAAGGAAAGCTATGTTGTTTCAGAACATGACTTGGAAGGAGGAAATTCAATAGGGAGCCATCTTACTTTCCCAAAAATTTAACTGTGAAAGATCCGCTTGAAGGCTTTTTGTTGACTTTGATCTTTCTTGAAATTGACCCATTCATAATGTGTTTCAGTTTCTGGGTTGTGCTTTTTCCTGGAATCAATCCTTGAAAATTATCCGCTTTGAAGCGTTTTTGTTTCTCCCTTTTAAGAAATATTTGTATTTTTCCTTTGCTAGTTGGTATGTGAAAGTAATAAAATACTACAGGGGTTCTTGGATGTACAAAGTACAACTTTGCATCGATGAGGCTGTCGCGGTACTGTATCAGTCTGTTTGGTCAACCTCCATGATTGCAGGACACAGGATTCACTGCACATCCAGATTCCTGGATGGCTGGTTACTCAATAATCTTTTCCTTTGTTTGAGAACCAAATGCAGGGATTTGACTTGTTGCTTAAAGATGTATTTCTTTCCTAAAAGAGGTTTTATATGTACCAGCTGAGCATTCTGAAATGGGTTTTCTGCTCTGTTCATAGAGAATTTGCTTCTGTAGTATCTAATTCTCAAATTCTTTGTTGAGGATGATGTGAAGAGAAATAAAAATGGACATTCTTGTATATTGTTATACTAATATTTGCTATATTGTTTACTCCTCTATTGCAGATGTCAGAATGACTTTCAATACTTTATTGTTTTCAATCACGGATTTTTTTTTTCTGAATTTTTTTTCCTTAGCATTTTAAAAAGAAGCTTTCACTCAAAACAGAAGGGTTCAGCATGAAGCAAACTATATGGAATATTCAGATCTCTTAACACAGAAGCTTAATGGTGTGTTGCAGCTTTCAGGTTTTGTACCTGGGGCCACATGCAGATAAAAAATACTAATTTTGAGGTTTTCTTCCTGCATACACTCCCATCTCAGATCATCTGAGATGCATTGTAATTGTAATTACTGTTGTTACCATTTGGGGCTGTCCCATAATCTAGTTCTGTCCTAGGGTTTGTTTCTCAGCTACTTCTATTACAACATTTGATAGTCAACTACAAACAAACTTTTCTTGGAGAACCCTCAGAGTTACTTTGCATGGTGGACTTGCATCGATGCTTAAGTCTGACCAGTTTGAGCACTCATCATTGTCATTATAAATCATTTCTGCTTCTGTTGGAACAGTCCTTCCAACGCTTGCAGCTGGTCACTGCACTGCTGGTGAGCTGTGTTTTTCAAATGGAAAGTGCTTTTGTTACTCTCCAGACTGCTCTGTTTGACTGCTTTTAGAAGTACTATAGTGTTATTATACCTTTATGCATCGTATCTTTCATATGTGCCAAGCAAGGTACAAGCATCCAAGACATTTGCAAACTTTCTCCAGAGAATTTGCCAATGGCCGCGGGTGTTGGAGACTTGAACTTGCAGAATGATACTGGTTTATGAAAGCTTCTGTAAAGTGTCCTTATGCTCAGTGTAAATCCTTCCTTTTTCCTCTGCCTTTGTGAAACAGTCACAGCAAATGAGAGAAGGATGCAATGACAGTGGTAGAAATCATATAAATGTTCCCAACTTGCTTTCAAGTTTGCAAGTTTATATATTTCTCCATGAGGTTTCTTATTTTCCACAGGCAAATGTGGCATTTGTGGTTGCTGGGGATTTAGGAATTAGTGCATTGTGGGAGAGGTTATTAACTTTCTGCCTGCATCTCCTTGTTTCTCCCTCTCCTGCTGCATCTGCATCATAGAAATCTGACCATCTGCAACATGGAAATTGTGTGTTGTACATCAGAATGTTCAGCTGTTTCAACCCAGAAACCTTCTACCCAGTACTTCAATTGCATCCCACTTCTCAATGCATAGAAATTTGAATTCACAAGGGTGGAATAACATTATTTTCTGTTATGCACTTTCTTCAGTGTTCCCATTTAGGTATCAGTGCAAAACTTAAAATGATGCTTCAAAAACAAATTCAGGTTGCTGAAAATCCCACCAGTCTCAGGAAAGAAGTCATGGTTCCAAGGCTGCATTATTCTAACAGAAAACACTACTCAGATAGTTATCTTTGAAATTGTATTGCCTCAGCTAATCTAACTATGTTATGCCATTTGAGCCAAAGTAGGCTGAAAGAGAAGTTCTAAATTTATCCTTTCTATGAGGAGAACACTCATCCTTTTTCCATGGTCCTAATTTTAAAGCCTGCTCTGGTTACAAGGAGTGTGTTGTGACTTTTTTTTCGTTTCCTCCAGGTTTACGGGAACAGATGGGCCAAGTGGTTTTGGATTTGAGCTGACATTTCGACTGAAGAGAGAAACGGGGGAGTCGGCGCCGCCCACGTGGCCAGCAGAGCTGATGCAGGGCTTGGCCAGATACGTCTTCCAGTCAGGTACCACAGGGTTGGATACCCGGCCTTGTTTTTTCCTGCTCTGGTTCTGAAGGGTCACATCCGTTACACGGTGTGATACTTTTCTCATCGTCACCCAATCAAATCTTAAGAATTGTCTTTGTGTGGGAACCCAAAAGAGTGTATTCCCTTCATCTGCCCAGCTTGCTGGGACAGACCATCTGCTGTTCAGGTGACTGCAAGTCCCAAGTACTGAAAAGCTGAAGGTACAGAACAGTCAGTAACTATAGGAATTGTGCCCAGTGACTCTGTTTCTTTCCTGCATAGTTGGATTCATTCAAGAAAAACACATTCGCTTATCCTGAATGGTTGAGGAGCAGCCATCTGATAAAGTCTCACTTCTCAGAGGAAGGGTTATAACTTCCAAAAGCACTGCAGCTCCTTCACAACCAAATCTCTTCCAATGGTTCCTGCAGTTGTGGAGTAGCAACATATGTAAACACAGAGCTCTTGAGATGTGAAAATATAAAAGTCCTAAGGAATGCTGAAGTTGGGAGGGCCAAGAAATTAACAATTTTGAATCATTAATGCACATGGAGAGTTGCCAGAAAACTGAGTACCAAGGTTCCTACAAATCAGCCTCTTGCACTGTTCTTTCAGTGTTTTGTTTGTTTCAGTAGACTGAATGTTAGTTTCAGTGTCAGCACATGAAGACTTGTGGAATGGCTAAGTGCCTAATGTACTTGAAAGGCACTTTGCAGCATCACAAGATCTGAATGAAAATATTTGAAGAACATTTTTAAGCCTAGTTTGAGGTCCTTTACAGGTAAAGTACCTTCTAAATCAATGATCATTGAATTTGTAACATTTGGTACCTGCTCTACTAGTTAATAACTTCTGATTCTGTCGCTGGTTTTCAGTCAGCAGCTGACTCTCAAAGGGAAAGAGTCTGGATAAGAACAGGATTGCTCAGCTAACCTCTGTGACAAATCTCTGAGGCAGTGGCAACTTGTGGGGTATTGACTGACATAGACCAGTGCCAGCACAGATTATTGCTTGTTTTTTTGTAACCTTTGCTGTGTAGCTGTCTTCCCCAGTTGCCGTCCAAAATTTGGCTCACCTTTCTGCCTTAATTTTTGCTACTGTTAAACATCTAAATCTGTGTGACTGTCATTATTTTTGCCATCGTTTGCTGTTCCCATTCCTGCCTAAATTGTATTGTACAATAGCTCTTTGATACTGACCATGCAGTGATGAATTCATACCCACAATGATTGCAGAGTCTGAAGAAACATCTGTGTCTAAAGTCTCCCTCTTAGATATGAAATAACATACATGTTTCATGCTAATTTACCTTACATTAAGGCCCCTTTTGGAGACTTTTAAATTTTCTAGTCCATGGTAAGTTCTCATAACTGTCTCTTTAACAGAGTAGTTTCAGTGCCTCCTATTCACCCATTAAGCAGCCTCTCTATTGCAGTTGCTTGTTTGTCTCTGTCTTTTCATGGGTGAGAGAAGGTCTGCAGAGTGAAACAGGATTTGGTAGGGTACTTCAGGGCAAACTTCTTGGTTACTAAGCTGGCATTTGAGGCAAAGACTTCCCTTGTTTGGTTCCTGCGCTAATGCATTCCCACCTTTTTGACCTCAAAGCCAAAGAACTGTTTTTAGACTGAAAAGAGTGGTTGTGCCCATACATATTGATCTGGCATGAACTTCTTAGGCCCTCCAGTGTTATCCACTGCTTATCCATGCTGGTTTTGACTTTCTATCCACCATGACTCTTTAAAGGCACTACTTAAATACACGCTAATGGATTCTAGCCCCTAGGTGTTTAGCTCTCAATTTGCATTATGAAAAACAACAGTGTATGAATCATAAATTGACTTCTTTCTTTTACTATGAAATGGGGTATGAGCCAACACTACACTCATTGGACAATGGTCAAACCACATGCTGGGTTACCTTAGGAAGAGCATGAGCAGCAGATTAAGGGAAGTTATTAACTCTTTGGCGTGGCACTGGGGAGGCCTCACTTAAAATACTGTATTCTGGTTTGGGCCTTCCAGTTTAAGAAATACTGAAAAACTGGAGGTAGTCCAAGGTGGTCAGGGTCCTGGGGCACATGAGCTGTGAGCAGAGCTGGAGGGAGCAGGGTCGGCTTAGCCTGGGAAGAGAAGGCCGCAGTGGTCTAATCAGAGCCTACAGCTGCTGGGAGGGTACTTACAAGATTGTGGGGTCAAGCCCTAGATAATACATCAAGGGGCTACAGCTCTGAACTGCAGTGTGGGAGGCCCTGGAAGGGCTTCGGAGGAAATTCATGCACAAGGAGAGTGGCAAAGGACAGGGAATGGTTTATAGGAGAGGTGTTGGATCTCTGTTTCTGAAAATGTTCAGAACTTGGTTCAACAAAGCCAAGTTGGCCCTGAACTAGCATTGGTGATGGCTCCACTTCAAATAGGCAGGGTGGACGAGAGACTGCAGAGGCCCCTTAAAATATTACAGAAGTGTTGGATTTTTGGTTCTTTTTTTCCATACTGCTTTATGTCCTTCAGTAAGCAGCTGTGTGCTGTCACCAAGTGTTACCAGCCATTCCTTGCCTTGTAAAAAGGGAATCTATGTGCTGTTGCAACAAGTGAACAAGCTCTAGTTTTATTTCAGTACCAATTGGATTATCATATGTCTCTTTTGAATAAGAACCTTGTCAGACTCAAATCTTCGAAAGACATCAGGTTAATCCTGACAAGATGGTACATTCAAAAGTAAGACCTTTAACGGTGCATAATCTATCATGTCTCTCCTTGATCTCTCAGGGCAATACCAGTTGACCACAGCTAGATGCAGTAAGTTTCTAATTTAGTCAAAGCACTCTCACTGCATTGCTCTGCAGAGTCCTGAAATGTTCTGCTACATCTGATGTGTCCCTCTTTGTTTTGCTTTACTCCCATGAGCTGTCCCCTCTGAGGCTGGCAATCTCCAGAGCAGTTCCCATGTTCTCCCTTGCATCACTCCTGGGTAACCAGGCACCTCGTTCTCTGCAATGCTACTGGTTTGGTTTTTTTGGTCTAATAGGAATTCCCCCAGTTTGACATTCTCATTCTGAAAAGCCAAGTGAGCTTCTGCCATCGTCTTTTTTCCTTATTTTTTTTCACAGGACTTCTCTGGTTAGATGTCAAAACTTTAAAACTGTGAAGTGTTTGAAGGATTGGCTCTCCTGAAGCCCGTTGGGCACTAGGCAGGCTGTGGCACGACAGCATTGTTTCACACGATGAAAGGTTTCTTTTTGCTCAAGTTCTTTCTGACTGTATCACTTTAAGCATTTGTCAAATGCAACACTGACAAGCTTTTGACTCTGGTGTATGTACCTTAATGTTGTCCTCTTTGGTTGTCCTCTTTTGGTTGTTTAAAAAAAAAAAAAATCTGTGGAGTCTCTTTAATACTCCAAAGTGGCCTTAAAAACGTTTGATGAACCGAAACAACTTAACTAATGCTTATGAATCCACCCTGAACAACAAGCAAGAAAAAGAATAAAACTGGCGGAAACTTTTTGGATAGGCTCCAAGCACTTTCGCATGTCAAAGGATTGTTTACTCTGAAAGCTATGCTAAGAGCTAAATTCTTATCTCTTGATAAAAGCCAACTTTTTAGTTATCATAGAGGCGCTTTGCTGAGTCCAGTTGAAGCTGGGGGAGAGTAAGGTATAGTTTTACTCCTGCTGAGCCTGAGCATTTTCAGGTGATGACGACTGAGTTGAATATTCATCTAGCAGCTACTACTGTCCTAAATATTATTCCTGTGTATTGCAGTTGCAAAGTATGTCTCATTGCAAGAGATGTATTTTTGTAACAAACACTTCTAGGCAAATGAATGTTGCATTCCTTTGTTTCTCTCTCTCCTGCGCTGTGGCTGTGCTTTAGAAAAGCAGTCTTTTGCATTGAATTTCAAACCTCTTTGAGCCTTGGCTTCTCTGTTCACTGTAACAAGCACTTGATGCTTTGTGCTTTTGATTAAAGGGCAGTACTTGCCCTCCTTCAACAAAACCAAGTTTGAAAGTCTCAAAAAGTTTTATTTGTGGCTTTATCTGTTCTTAATTTTATCACTGTTTGACCATGACCACAAATTCCAACTCTGTTATTTTTAGTTTTAAAAAAACCCCAAACCTTCAAACCTTGAAAATGAAACTGCACAATTCAGTGACCTTAGCTTGTCATGGTTCGTGGGCATACTGGGAATATCTCATGGTAGAACAAATTTATACTTCAATTCAAATGAAAAAGAAGAAATGCTTTGCCTAAAGAAAGCTTATCCAGAGCTTAACTCTTTACGTACTGCAGTATTACGATACTTGCTCACTATAGAAAGACCATGGTTTTGTTTTCCTGAAATTAAAATCTGCACTTTTTTTTTCTCTCTAAGGTAAATTTAGATTGTTTTCAAGGGCCTGACTGATATGTGTCCTGAGAGCAATGTAATGGAAAAAAAACCAAACAAAAACAACCACAACAAAAACAAACCCCCAAAATGAAGGAAAAAAAAATGTTCCAACGTGGATTTATCAAGATTAGATCAGAACAAGTTACTTGATTTCATTTAAGGCACCATGGGAAGCAGTGAATGCTGGTTACGTTGCTACTAGTGAGATTTTTTTAATTGTCCTAACAAGTATGTCAGTGAGCTGAGGAAATGTGATCTTGATAAAAGGTAAAGAAGATGGATACAATCCTGGTTGCATATTTAGACTGAGTAATTGGCAATGTGTAGTCATCAAACACAAAAGATGGATAGAGTTTGGATTCCTCTAAAATGTGTCCTAGAGCTTGTGCAGTTTGGTATTGACCAGGATGATGAAACACAGAGTGTCCTGATGAAATCTGCAGGCACAGCAAAGCACTATGGCACAGAGGGCTGGAATTCAGAACAACCTGAATTCCAACAACCTGCAGGAACAGTCCGAAGTACCGATGTGCAGTAGGACCCTGGAGGTGCAATAGGTGTGTGGTCCTGTCCTGACAGCAGTAATCAGTTGGGGAAAGGCAGCAGTTCTGAAAGGAGAGGAAACTTATTTGGAGTTCCTGTAACCAATAAGCTATACCTGAACCAGCATCCTCTTTATGCTGAGAGATAGAAGTGGAATTATTCTGATGTACAAATAGAAATGTTCTGTGTATGGCATATGATAGACGGCAGTGCAAGAGAAAGATAGAGCACTGTATCTCATTTTAGGTGAAAGGCTTCAAGTCAGATGCATCCCAATTGGAGAGAGCCTGGAGGAGAGCAGTAAGAATGATCCAGGTGTCTAGAAAATATGACCTGTGAAGAAATGATCAAAAGAGTTATGTTTGTTTAGTCTAGGGAAGAGAATATGGAAGGAAGATGAGAGAGCAAATTTGAGTCTTCAAATATGCAAAAGGTTGCTGTAAGGAACAAAGCAATAAATAAAGTAAACTCCTACTGGGGACAGGAGAGACTTACCACTACGAAAATTTCTGTAAAATAGGCTTAACGTTTGTCATTAGGAAAACTTCTGAATAACAAGTGCAATGAAGCACTGAATAGTTGCAGATTCCCTATTGCTGCATACCTTTGAGAACAAGTCAAACTATTTTTCATGGATATTTGTCAGGAAGAGCTGATCCTTCCTTTAGGTGAGGGCAAAGAAGGAGATTTCTTAAGTCTGCTTCATATTATAATTATGTCTTGAATGACTAGGTCTTCTAAATATAATTTTCTGTGTTTCCATACATATATAATTTATCTTTTTTCATCGTCTCCTGATTGCTAGTGCACTGAGTTTGATGTCTCAACTAATTCAAAAGTTGAATTTTAGTATTTAACCTTTGAGTAGTCAGTAGGAGGAAGCTGTTTGTGTCTTGGGGATTGCAAAACAGTAGTAACCAAATGTACAAGCGAAGAAAGCAAGCGTGCAAGATGTTAAATTTAACAGTGGCAATTTAATGTAGATTTCAGCTGATTACTTCAGGAGAAAATTATATGAATTATTCCTTAGAAAACTTATTACTTTTGAAAAGTGGATTGAACAGAACCAATTCCAGTAGGTACATAATGAGTTATACGTGTTGATAACAACATATCAAAACAAGGACCAAACTAACTATAGCTGGTTTGTTATGTGGGGTTTTTTTCCCTGCAGTCACCTCTGCACTGTCATGGTGAGGGTTTCCCTTTCCAGAGCATAAGCAATGAAATATATTCTTTAATTCCTTAGTTATTTCTGTGAAACCTCTAGGGACTTAGTGTCCATGAGCTTTTGTCCTCTGTCATGATTCAAGTCTGTGGGCCAGTTTCCCAAAGCTGGAAAGAAGGGTGGTTCTGACACCTGCAAGTGCCCAAGGCAGCACAGCAGCATCAGTCTTCAGCAGCCAGGCTCAAAAGCAAGCCCAAATTGGGATACATCTAGCTTTTCTTAGTTATTTCTGACATGTCATACTTTCTTTAGATAGAAATTACTTTATGACAGCTTGTCTGTAGTTTGAGGAAGCACACACACAGACACACACACTCTGTTCCTTCCCTGTGCTTGATGTCCCAGTGCATCAGTTTGGGGCTGTTGTGCCATGTCTGTATGCTGCAGTTTCCCCCTTCTTTTTTTTTAAACAAAAGGGTCATTACAGAAGTTACAAGGACTGCAGGTATAGATGCACTCCTCTTATTCAGCAGTTTTCGTCTAATTCAAGTTAGTTTAGTCTGAGCCACAGAGGCACTTCATGTTTGACAGGCACTATAACTTTTACACTGAAAATGGGGCTCAGTGGGATTAAGTGATTTGACTGGGGTCACAGACCTGCAGTCATTAAGCCAGCAGATACCTTGACACCTGCTGCCCTGCCATAACCACCAGGCCTCATCTTCAGATCTTCTGGAGTCCAGAAAGCTTCAGTGAAATAGCAGTGACTCTTTATGTGCCAACATGTTTTCAAATATTCTTGACACAGGCCAATTTCTGTGTGTAAAAAGGAAAAAAAAACCCAAACCAAACTCCAAACCCAAAACAAACTTCTTGCTTCCTTGAATACAAATGAAGCTTGTCTAGCTTGTTTGTAAAACAGTGTTTATTTCTTCCCAGTAGGATGACTAAAGCCAAATAAAATCTCCCAGTAATTCATATATATTTTTCCCTGACTGTGCCTTTATCTTTTTTTTTCCCCAACCCCAGGCTGATTTATTGTTCTCTTCTGGTTGCTATGGCTATGTAAAATATATATATTTTGTCTATCATCTGTTTGTAATATTGACCCGTTTCCAGTGTAGAGCTGGCCCTGGCTCCTCTGTAGTATTCCAGGACTTTAGATTAAAAATGGGGGTGGGGGGATTAACTGCATTTTTTAGCTCTACAAAGAAGTATAAATCAACATCAGTTTCATTTCAGCAGAACCTGTTGCGTAGTGAATTCTGCTGCGCAAACACTGAAACTGTAGCGCAGTAAATTGCCGTAGGTGAACGGGACTCACCCGAGTGTGTAGGCTGCGTGCCTTTATTCTGCAAAGGGGTATGGAAACATTAAGTCACTGGTTCCCATTTAACCCAAGTTTGTCATGGCCAAAAGCTCTCATCATCTGATAGTTATTCAGTGGTCCATGAGAAATTGGTTGGGTTTTAGCCTAATTCCTCTTAGATGTTTCCCATAAAACAAGCTGTTCTGTGAGCAGCAGCTCGGATCAAGCCTGGTCCTTTGCGTCTTTGGGCACTAACCCCTCTGTGTCCTGCACTGCTGCAGTAAATCCCCGTCTCCCCATACTGCTGCCTGTGAGCCCACCTCCCCAGTACTTCCCATCCCTCCCCTCATCTCCTAAGCCAGCCTTGTCACATCCCCTTGCTTCCAGCTGGGATGTACGTGCTGCGGCTGGTACGAAATGATGTGCTGGCTGATAAAACAAACCGGTTGCTAGTGTGCAGAGTGGTTGGCTGATGTGCTGGGCACGACAGGCAGCTATCAAGCTCGTGATTTGGTCTCAGACCTGTTGCTGGCTTCCTCCAGAGCTGGCTGGCGGCTCTGAATTTGTCAGGGAGGGAACTGCCAAATGTAACTCTTGTAAATTGTCTTGAAAAGCATTGCAGCAAAGTGCTTGTTGCAGATGGACGTGGCCCTTTTTACTCCCTGCTGTAGAACACAAATAAATCTTACGCAGCACTTCAAGTAATCCAGAGAGAAGCATCTGTCTGCAAAGCTGTCAATCAGACAACACTGAGGAGACCTCATGAAAAATGTTTTCATCTGTGGAAAGGATGACTCTAAGAGCAGTCATTGTGCAAGCACATAAATGCATCTTCTCCTGAAATACTGTCCCAGGGTTGTGCAGGGAAAACACTCAAGCTGGGACCAGATTCACTCTTACTGTCTTGTTGCTGCTGCTGCTCGGGATGCTCAAGGGTTGAAACTTGCCTGCTGGCACAATGTGCTTGCCCTGCCATGCCCTGCCCTGCCCTGCCCTGTGCTGGATGCCGGATGCCTGTTGCATGTCCCGCCGGATGAGGCTCACCCTGCTGTGGCAGCTCTGCTCTCCTTGTGTGAGTGCACCCATCAGCTGGCACAGGAGCAGTGCCAGATGCAGGAAACCCTTCCTGCAGCACAAGAGCCAACAGTCTCACACCCACCTCAACCTGTGTGTGCAGTTTTAACCCATGCTGACTTGACTGTTGTACCTGAGCTCTCAGAGGAGAGACATTAGTGTTGTGGTGTGGCTTTATTTGTGTATTTCTTTGAGAGCTGTTGAAGAATGGGGCCGCTTCTGCCCTACCTGCTTTCCTGACATAGCAAGTCTTAAGAAACCTTCTCATTGTTTAGTCTTTGGTATCAAATTTTTTTCTCTAAACCATGTTGGTTTTTTTCTGTGACTGCTATGAGTATGGCCCAGCAGAACTCATTGGAACTCATTATTATAGCTCTTCTTTTCCCCCTCTCAAGAAATTTTAAATTTGCAGCACATGCTTTTAATGTTAAGGTGATCCTGCCAACAACTAGTAGGGATCTGTAAGGACCAGGTGCAGCCGTATTGACTGTTTGCAACATCCAGGCTCTTCAGAGGAGGGAAACTTTCAGTTGGAAAAGATGGAGAGGACAGATCTTGGCATTGGTGACACTGAGACTGGTACCTGGGTCAGCATGCAGAGGTGCGTCTGGGTTCCCTAGATTAAATTAATGCATCTCCTCTCTGCAGACTGGCAAAGTTTAATATTATTTGTCAGTTTGTATGACTAATTTGTGGGATCTTCATAGTTCGATGCTTTTATCCTCACTTGTGAGGCAGGGAAACACCCACCTCTGTTTTCCTGGTGGGTGCTGAGGCACAGGGTTTTGCCAGTCATAAAAGAGGAACAAAGCAGTGGCCCTGGCCGTGGCTGAGACTTCCCAGGCTGCAAACTAGCACACACTGGTGGTGGCCTGTCCTTCCTCTCTGAGTCCTCTTTTGGTCAGAGTGGTTTCAGGTGTGGGTGGTAAAGTAGCTGAAGGCATAGAGCAGGAGCACAGCTGTGAATGCTGCTGAGTGCAGTTATGCCACCATGTGGGTGGTGTGCCCCTGTTCTTCCTGGCAGCATAAATGGAGTTGCATGGCCTTAGATTTTGCTGGTTATGTTGACTTCTCTTCCTGTTCAGAATGGGCAGGCTGCTGCCCCTTGGCAATACTAGAGCTTGCCTTTTGCTTTGTTAGCACTGGTGGTGTGAACCTGGACTGGGCTCCCAGTCAGAAGTGCAGCAGTAGGGAAGCACAACTGGAAACCCAGGAGTTTCCAAGGACACCTGTACTCTCATTTGACTTGGAGGATGAAAAGTCTATGTGTTACACTGTCAGTGAGCTGGCTATATAACATAAATTAAAGCCTTTTCTTCTCTACCTCCCAAATCTCCTGAAGTTTGGGCTTTTTTCCTCTCCTACAGGACTCATGGGTCAGGCGGGTTACTTCCTGTGCCTTGCCGTGGAAGCCACTGTTGTCTCTCCAGTTTCTAGCTCTTGGCTGGGAACAGGTCTCTGACCTTCTCCAGCACCAAAGGATAGGTTGACACTAAGGCACGGAGAGACCTCGTGCCAGGAGCAGAGGCACAGAAAGTCTTTGTTCCTTATAAAAGACTTTGTTGAAATAGAAGGAAAGCTGTCTTCCCCAGACTGCTTTACTGATTGCATAGTATTTCTAGGCAGTAAGTGAGGGATCTCAGTGCAGCCTGAAAGAGAAGGCTTGTTTGTAGCTGCTACTGCAATTTAGATAAAGTAGGTTTAGGCCCAGTTTGAGTTGGCTGGATTTCAACTGATGCTGTCCCTTTTAATTCTGTCAACTCATGTCCTGTTCCTGCCTGGGAACTGAACTTGGCTGATTGTTTTTCAGCTGTTCAGTACAGTTCATTCAGTTGGTTTATTTAAAAAAAAAAAGAAAAAGGGGGGGGGGGGAGTCGAAAATCTGTCTTATCTCTCTGTGCTTTGCATCAGTCTATGTGCCTGACTCTGCTCCTAAATGTCAGGGATAGACAGAGCAGCAAGACTTTTAACTCTGATACATCGTTACACTTACAAGTGCACAAGTTGGTTTAGCTTTTACATTGCACCTGGGCTGCTACTGGGAGAGGGAGGAAAGAAGCTGGCACAGAGGAAGCTGGGTGAGGCATTATTGTGCGGGGCTGCAGCAGCCAAAGTGGCACAGGGACAGCCAGTGGGCCCCACGCCCAGAGACCCCTGGGTGCTGACCCTTAGCAGCTGTTCATCCCGAGTGGCTGCAGTTCAAGATTGGGACTGATCTTGCTGATGCTTTCTGCCCAAAGTGGAGGGCAGCTGAGCTCTCTGCAGGAAGAAGCCTTTTCTCCGTCCTACCTGAAGCCTCCCTGCTGCAGGAGGGTGAGGAGGAATCCACATGATGGAGACCAACAAGCCCTGTTATGAAGAGCATCTCTTAATCCTGGCATAAGGAGGCAGGGGAGAAGCTGCACATGGTCAGCCCAGTCTCGGACAAAAGCTCTGTCCCCTGTACTGAAGGAGGAATTCAGGACAAAGGAAACAGTGTGGGGAAGGCAGAAAACGCCCCCTCCTGCTGGTGTGAGGTCCTTTGGTCTCTTATATATGAGGTCTTTGTCCCACCCGGCCTTTCCTGGGAAACGGAAGCAGCCGCTTTAGTAGTTAAAAGCTTCTGCAGAGAACAGTGTTGCCTCCTCCTATGGAGGAGCTGAAAGCCACAACACTGAGGGATTGTTCCGCAGTCACAGGAGCATCCTCTCTCACTGCCTGTGTGCAATTGTTTGGGATGCACAGAGGAGAGTCTGAAGGTTACATGTACTGAGTAGCCTTCTGAAAAGGACTGTGTTTTCCCTTGACAGCTGCCAAGCCCGTGTTAGATGAAAGTGCAAAGAAGAGTGGACTGAGCTGGAAGTTGGGTTCACTGTTACATATCCACCTTCTTACACATTCTACTGAAGATCTGTGCAGCAAGTGGTGCTCAAGCTGTGCTTTCTGACTAACCCACTCTGCCTGTGAGAGTGGCAGTGTGCGGAGCTCATTACAGACTGTCTTCTGAGAGCCTCAGATGCAAAGATTCTCTGCAGCAGCCTGCTCAGCCAGGAGGCAGCAAATGGGCACAGCAGGAGAAGCATTTTGTTCTTGGTGGGGAAGAGAAACTGGGAGACTATATTCAGAGGCTGCAGGCAGCCCAGAGCCTGAGAAAAGTGGACTCTTTTGCTTTTTGGTTTAAAATTAGGGGTTTACGTTCTTAGTCTTCTCAGAAAGCTTGGGATGGCATTTCAAAAGGTGCACTGTAAACAGGCTGGTCACTTTGCATTTGAAGCATAAACACCACTCTTGGATTAAGTGTGTTTCTCTTACACTACTGTAATGGGTAGGTAGAGCTCAATGCGTAACTGTTTTACGCAAGTATATGTGAATGCAACGTTCCTCTGTTTCCTGCCCTTTAGCCTCCTGCTTTGCCAAAATTAAACAAAAGTTTGGCCTGTGCAAGCTTTAAATTCCTGAAAATTTAAGGGAAAATAATCAACCACTGAGAAAAATGCCACAGTGCTCTCTCAAAGACCTCTGCCCTTTTGTCCATTACAAGCCCCAGAACTAATGCCTGGGTAATCAGAACTCTTTTCTGAAGGGGTTATGATGTGATAACTTTGTGGTTGTTTTCTCACAGTCCATTTCCCCTTTCTTGCCCTTTCTTGAGTAATTTTTGCTATAAGGGATACCCTAGTGCAGTGTAGCTGTCCCTGTCAGATGTCTGTGCTAGGAAGGCTATTAAAAGAAGCTGCTTGCATGTTCTTTGGGTTCTTCAGAGGCGAATATTGCCTTTGCTTCCCTTTCAAGCTCCTGGAAAACTGTTCAGCAGGAATGTCTTATAGATACACATCTAGGGAAAAATCACAAGTGACTGTACAGGGTTATGGTGCTTCTGTGTCCATCTAAGCATCCTCCCTTGTAAGAGCTCTCCATCTGAGTACGTATGTAGGAGGTCCAACAATAAGGAAAAAGGGTTGAAAACCTGTTGCAGTTCTCTTTCCTCACTGAGGACGCATAAAGGTTGCTAAATGGAGTGGGTACAAGTCTTTGTTCTAGTTGCACCTGTCTGGGAAACATTCAGATAACTGAATAAAAGTTTCAGGCTTTCATGTTTCAGAACTCAGGATAGGGTTTTTAAATGACAGGCAAGTATTTCTTCAGATTGGCCACGTGGGACCACATGATCTGTAAATAAAGTGTCATTAAATACCTGTTTTGAGCTGAGTCCTTATCTAACAGGAGATCCTGCTGTATAATATCCTTTCTGGATCCTGGGCCTCCACCCCATCCTCAGGCTATTCATTTTCTGAAACTATTGAAGACATAATTACCATCCTTTGAAGGGGAACTGCAAAACACATCTTGTTCAGGTGAAGGATGCAGAAAGCTGGTGGCAGCACAGCTGGACAGAAGTGGAAGGGTCTTTCTTTTGGCATGGAGGTCAGAATTTGGCAAATGCATCACTCCTGCTCCCTTAGGGTTGTGGGGGAGGGGAGTGGAGAAGGTAAGGAGAAGACTAGAGGAGGTGAAGGAAACTTAAATGGGGCTCAAAAGTAGCAACTCACATCTGTGTTCTTCTTCTTTCTCTGCCATACTCAGCAACACCAGGTAAGTCCTTTCATGCCGCCTTTCCTGCCTTCCTCCAGCTTTCCCTCCCTGTGAGAGGGAGCCATGCACATAAATCTGTTAGATAGGTGACAACTCTGCTGTTGCAAAAGCAAGGTGGGATTTGCATCCTGCCCTGGGCAGTGCTTATACTGAGGGGGATGCCAGGTCCTGCCTCTGCTGACTGCGAGGACCGGAGAAGGCTGTGAGGAACAGAGTGGAGGAGCTGAATGAAGCTGTGGAGAGGAGAAGTGGAAGTGTGGGAGGAAGTGGCTGATGGAGCAGGCTGTACAGAGTCAGGGAGAGGACAGGGGGCCCACTGCTCGCAGAGGGTGGGAGCATGCCCTGGGCATGGGAGTCACTCTCTGGGAGGCTGTGTGAGAAATTCCCAGAGTCTTCAGTCATGGAAATTATGTACACACATAGCAATGGGCAGGGAGAAGGAGCAAGCTACATATGCAGATGTGTAAGGGATGGAAAGAAATGTCTTGAAAAACAAAAGACTTAGAGGAGGCTCAGAACCAATTTGCTTATTGTACAGAAATTTGGGGATTTGGGGTTTTTTTTGCTAAAATATTACACTCTGCAATGTCACATGAGGCATCTGGGTGTCTGGGGTCCACTTTGTGACAAGACAAGTATTATTTGCAACTCTGTCAGTGGAAGCTACAGTACAGTGAGACACATTTTCCACCATCCCACTGCCAGTAGTAAGGTGATGGCTCCAAGCAGGACACACAGAAGTGAGGAATCACCTTGTCATGCTGGGTAGGTGTGGAAGGCTCATTGGGTTTTCAGTCCAGGAGAATTAAGTGATCAAATAAGTTTTTATGAGTTTGCATAATTGATGGGGCTTTTTAGTAGGCCTGATAATTTTCCAGATTTAACACCCTGGAGCTGTGCAGTAACCAATTTTATATTTTCAACCTGCTAAGCAATTAAAAAAAAAAATTGTATCACACTTCTCTGCATTCTGAAACTGTCTTCAAATCTCAGAGGTCAAGCAGTCCTTACAGTACTGATAATCTATTTTTTACCCCACTATTTTTTTTTTTAAAAAGAACCTTTTGCCTAGGCCTCTTGTTTCTAAAAGCCCAAATTGAATCCCTGCAGTGGAGCTATTGTTTAATTGTACTCCGGGGATTTAATTCTTCCTAAGGCATCTTGTCTATGCTGCATGTCTGCATCAGGCAGCAGCAGTGTGTGAATTTGCACCTCTATGGAGTGCCAGGGCTGGGGCAGTTCCTGTTTCCCAGGCAGGAGATATGGGGCAGCAAAACTGAACTGAAAAAGAAAAACAGGGAGAAAAAGTGGTTTTTAAATGTAAATACATCATGGCTTTGATTCTGCTAATTCCTTGCATATTCTTAAAACACCTTCATCTTGACTTGAAAACAAAATCATAAACTAACTGCCAGTGGGCCCCACAGATTATATCCCAATTACTAGGTTAGGAAACTAAGCAGACAGACTGAATTTAGCATTAATTATCTTAATTTAACGTCCTTTCCTTTTATATTCTGTTTTTTAAAAATTTGCATCTATTTAATGAGTTGCAATAGCAGTATTACTTTGAGATTTTTAGACACAACTTTCATCTTTAGCTTTTGTATCTACTTATTATAGCTAACATCTTTGCATGCATGTTTATGTCCATTATTGAGCTAGTCAGAAATATATTAAGTAGCTCTGGTAAAAATATTGTTAATACATTTCAGCATCGGCTCTTATGTTTGCCCCTAGTTTCTCACAATTAATTCTAGCTGTTCAGTCTGCAAAATGGTACTGAAAAACAGTATCAAATCTTACTTGTGACAGATTGCCAGATTACTTATTTTAACAAAGCCAGACTGAAGATTAAAAATGTGTTGGAGAAAATACATTTATATAATAAATTACCCAGACCGTGCAGGGGTAATGGCAATGCAATAAATTACGTTGTTTCTGTAAGTATTGGATAAGCTGCGTTCAATTTAAATGTCTGGCTGCATCACTGTCATGCTGGTCAGGAAGTCACTGGGGGCCTTTTTAACATTCCTGCACCCATAAGTCATGGAGTTAAAATCCTCCTTTGCCCTCAAATACAGAATTTCTCTGAGTTATGCAGGCTGACATCTGTGACTCGCTGCCTGCAGTTAAGCTGAGATCTCTCAGTCGAATACAAAATGCATACTTGTACCCCTTACAGCAGCAAGTTTTCAAGCTGCTGAGTGATGCAGATAATGTAGGTCTGGCTCGTGTGAGGGATGTGATCATCTTGTTTTTGTGCCAGCACACCCAGTACCACATGCAAATTTATTGGGGTTTTAATTTTTAGGCCAAGGTAGCAGAGAATTGTCCAGTGTTGTGCTAGCACCGCTAAGCAGCATCAAGGAGGTGATCCAGGTAGCCCTCCTGTCTCAGGGGGACAAACAGGATTGTTTCTTTCAGTGTAATCTTGCACATAGCCCTGATTGTTATGGGTACCTTGTAATAACAGCCTGGCTTTCCCTAGAAATAGGAGGAACACAGAAACTTGCTTTTGAAGGATATGAGTGCAGTAGAGCAGCTCTTTTCCTAAAACCAAGGACAGTGAGTAGTTAATGTACTTAGGGCTTCTCCCACTCTGTGCAGTATCACCTCCTAACCTGTAACACAACGGCCAGTCGGTTTTATCTGGCTGATTAGTCAGGGCAGTTTAACCCCTCTCTTGCCAATTTTAGCTGGCATTTGGAAGGAGGAGGTGTCTTAGAAGAGATACAGAGGAACAGTCAGGCTACAAATCTATGCTCCTAATTTGAATATTTATCTAAAGAATTACATGGTGTGACCGTGTCAGAAGGGGCAAGTTTCTGGCCTTGAAATGAACCAGGGTGGTGCGGTCCAAACTGCCCCAGAGCCAGACAGTCTGGGGACTTTATGCCAGACCATGCATGGACAGGAGAAAGGCCCTTGCTGTCGCTGTGCTGGCAGAACAGCATCAGCTCTTTGTTTCTCTTCTTAGGTTTCCAGTGCAGGAGAAGATACTTGACTCCCAGATGCCCATTTGCCATTTGCTCTGCCTGCAGGGTAACCAGCTCACTGGAGATCTTCCCTGACCCAGTTTCAGCCTAGGACCACCTTTTGGATGCAGCTCTTTTAGCTCCCAGTGCTCCACTCTGTTTGCCATCCTTTTCAGCTTGTTCCCTGTGGCATTTAGGGGAGTAAGGACTCCTAACAGGATGCCATATATGCCCAACTGGCAGGTTTAAAAAAGAAATTGAAAATACAGTGAGAAGTAGTCAGTGTTTGTCTCTAGAGCTAAGTAACACCTCTTGAGCATAGATTGCATACCTCACACTGTTTATAAAATGTCTTCAGGCCAAGAATAGGACTTGGGTTTATTTCTTTAGGCATCAGCTATATTTAGTCAAATTAAAGGAAGGAGGGAGGGGGAATGCACTCTGAGAAAATACACAAGCAAAGTTAGACAAAGAAAATTTACTAGTCTATAGTGCAATGGTTCCTTCTGAGTTATTTCCCCAGTTCTCATTATAAAGCAGTTGGGTAGTAAAGTTAGGAGGGATTGTGCAGCTGAATTATGACTGTTGCTGCATGAAGGAACCTCACCTGCTTTATGTGGGCTGTAAAAGAAAATTAATAATGACGTTTTAAAGACTTCAAAATATGGGTAGCTGAACGGAGTGGTCTGGTATAGCTGTCTTATAGATGCTGCTTTAGCATAATAGAGTAGTACAAAAGCTGGTCTATGGCAAATTTAGAGACTTCTCATTTTTGTAGAGCTAGAGAGAGGCTTCAGATTTGCTATTGTGAATTATGAAATAAAATAGTAAGTTTTAAATGAAATATTTTACTGAATTTCTTGTTGAGTTCTTATGAAATCAAATTTCCCTATGAAGCAGTTGGATTTCATGGAATCAGTATTCCTCCTCAAAAAGAAAGAAAAATCAGTGGTTTTTGTTAAAACACAAACTTGCAGAAAAAGAACCAGTTTCAAAACTGTCAGGATGGGTCACCTTGCTCCGTTAGGTTTAAGACTAGTTAGTGCCCCTTCCAAGCAGGAAGGGTGAGAGTGTCCCAGAGGATACTGTGAGCAGGCCTGTGTATTTACAACACATCCCATGCTCCCATGGTAACTGCTGAAGGGAATGAATTTATCCTGGGGCAGCTAAGGTAGCTTGCTCTTCCTTCCATGGAGGGAACATGTAACCACCTCAGGTTTACCATGAGACAGAAGTATTCAGCAGCAGTCAGCTTGTATGCAGTAAATCAGAGCCTTAGTTTGCTCCTGAGGATTTGCCTATTTACCCATACACTAAAATAATTTGGATTTAAATTTTTAACGTATTTTCTTTCAGTTCCCTGCTATTTAATTTCTCCTGTTGATAGCTAGGTCATTTCTGTGCCTTGCCACCTGTCCTACGGATTTAATGAGTCTCTGGTCATGTCCTGGTACTTTTTCTGACGACTGTTGTTTTTGCTGTATTCATCTAAGACGAGGCTCATGCAGTCATGGTGTTCTCATACCTCCAAGATTGACTGTGCCACCCTAATGGTGTTTGAACCTGTTGGCCAGTGTCAGATGTAACAGAGTGGTAGAGCTTTTGGAGAGACTTGGTGTTTAAAGGATTGTAAAAATGAGCAGATGAGTAAAAACACTGTTGGCCCTACAGTGGAGAAGAGTGGAGATGTGTCGCACTGGACCTTAGACACAAGTGAACCTAGATAGGGTCCTCTTGTGCATGTCACAGATGCAGTAAAAACTTTAGTCAGAGCTCCTTCCTCCTTAAACAATGACAGGTCCATCTGCAGAGGAGGGTGTCCCTAGTTCTCCAGCTCATAGAAGTCTTCTCCAACCTTACTCTTGAGTGTGGGAACTCAACAGCTGATTTAAGCTTGCTATTTATTGCAAGAATACATCAAACTCCTTCTTGTTTGATTTTTATTTCCTTGGATCTGTCACATCTCTTTTTGACTTTGCTTTGAGTCAGATAACACAGAAGTTCAAAGAAGCAGAAGTCTGCAGCAGCAAATGACGCCAGTTTGAGCATTTGCTACTCCCAAACGATTTCCTTTTTGGAACAGCAGAGAAGGTGCTTGTTCAGTAGAAGCCCATCATTCTTCACAGCAAACACTGAAGGCCATCTCAGCTTTTCCTGGATGCTAGATGCAAATGCATTTTGTCTCATTAATAAATACAGTGCAAAAGGACTTTCTTAACATCTGTTGTGCTTCAGTAAGAAGCTGTGCCACAGGTGGTGGGTTCATAGCAGTGCCAAGCAGATCTCGGAAATCAGTTTGGAGATGGCAGGCTGTTTCTCCAGTCAGTCTGCTTGGTATGGAAGATGTGGGGATGCATTTTTGGTAACAAAGGGAGCTGAGTGAAGTGTGGTGCTCCTTGCAAGGTGTTTGTGCGCCTCACGTACCTGAGATGAGTGCACGTATTCTGTGCCTACCCACCTCTTGGTGTTATGAAAACACCTGTGTCCATGACACAAATGCTAGCACATGGTACATGTTGTAGATGAAAGGCAGGTTGTACAGTGTGCTATTGACAGCACTGCAAATGATAGAAAGGTGCAAATCCCACAGGAGACTTTTTCACACCCACCTGTGCTGTGATGACTTTGAGGATTTTTCTGGATGTTATAAGTTCTAATTCAACATTTGTGAAAGACGCAGATTTAGTTATAAATTTACCTTGGAGGAATCATCTGTCAAAACGTCAAGATTTTCTAGCTAAAACATAGTTTAAAACTTAAGTACTTAAAAATATTTTTATTGTTTTGTTTTGAAAACGTGAATGTGAAAGGCGGGATGGGAGGATGTTTGTCCCTGTTACCAGCATGAGGCAAAAGAAAGTGATTATCTAGTCCCTTGCTTCTGTAACTTCTTAGTTTCTGTGGCTACAAGTCCTCAGGCTGTTCTCAGTGCTGCAACGGTCTCTGTATAAGAGCTGATCTTATATTCCACGTGGGTGACAATGCCGCAAGTGGAAAGATGAATTCCAGGCTGTAATTCCGAATTTCTTGCACTCTCACAGGTTTCAATTTGGCTTCATGTTATTTGCGGGATTTTTTGTGTGTATGATTTAATTGAGTAGTCAGTGTGAATTTTGTGGTGTTCGTGTGCATGCAAAGGAGAGGGAGATTTTGTAAGTGTTCAGCGTTCACATGGGCATAAACAGGTGGGTTTCCAGCAGAGACATTTGCATTTGAAAACCTGCTCTAAACGGGCTGGGCTTTCCCAGGAGAAGCAGCACCAACAGTGAAACACAGCGATCGATCAGCATAGAATTGTGTGAGCATTTGATGGGCAAAATGTTGTGGTATAAAGACAGGGCCCAAGAATAAGCTCTTTGTGGCTTTGTTTCATTCCTGAAAACTGTGACTGAGAGGCTTTTATCATTTAAAAAAAAATTAATCAGTCACATTTCCATATAACTTGGAAAATATTGCAAGATCCAACATTCTAAGTACTGTTTTTTTAATCTGTTTTTGATACTAAAAAAAATAAATCATATTTTCATTTGTCTGTTTATATTTCCTCAACTCTAAAAGTAAAGTAATATCTGAACCAGTCCTTTCAGTCGCAGAGCTGAGAGCATGTAATTTAGTGTACATATCGATAAACTCTTTCTTTCAAGGAGCTTCCATTCGCTATGTTTTCTTTCTTTCCTAATTTCAACTAAGGAAAACATTCCCTTACTTATCACAACACTTCTGTTACATGCCTCGTTTTTCAGGCCAAGTTCCTTATGGTATTTAGAGTTTATTTTAATTCTTAATCAAATGAGCTGTCCAAGAAATTCATCTGAAAATACATATATAATAAATATTCAAACCCACACCAATGGGGACACCCAGTGGAGACACTCCGATTTGCCGAGGATGCGCTGCATTGCACCCAGGAGTGGGCGAGCATGAGTTGGCTCGTCAGGAAGACAACTGTGAGCATTTTTAACCACAGCGACTCTGAGAGAACTCTCATTAGTTTGCCTGTCTTCTGCTGAGGGCTCCCTCAAAGCATCCTGCCCTTGCTGCCCTTGCACGAGTGTGTGCACACAGTCGTGGCAGTGCTGATGCACAGCGAGTGGGTGTGCAAGCACCGAGTTCCTCAGTGTGTGTTGTTTAATGTGACTGGGAATAAAGCTACAATTACTGGCAAATGCTGATATTTAAGAGGTGACCTATTGGCATGTGGTGTGGGAAGGTTAGGTGGAGATCCAGGACCACATCTGCTCGTAGCTGCAAGGCAGAGAGCATTTCTTTGAATTGGATCCTGGTCAGTAGCATGTAAGATGCTCCAGTCTTGACAGACAGCAACTCAAGTAACCGCTAACATTTTCCAGTCTGCAGTGGAAATCCTAGTCCTCCTCTGGTGGGCAAGGCCTCCTTACCCACTGTCCTGTAAGTGTGGCCTTGAGAGACACCACAGTGAGGATAGAAGCCTGGACTGCCTTCACTGATGACTTTGGGAAGAGGGAGAGGGGCACTGTGCCTGCCACTGACTTTGGAGGCAGATAGGCAGCACTCTGTTCATCCCTGGAGCACTGCAGAAGCAGAATATGTATTCCAGGCTGTTTATTTGTATGTGCTATAAAAGCTCTATTTGAAGTGGGACAAGCACAAGACCCAAGAACAAGGCAGCATTACTGCACACATGCTCTGGAAACTGTGTGCAAATGGAGCGTGCTTTAATTGGGGTGAACATGGTTGTGGCTGGTTGTTTTACTTCTAGTTCACTCAGAAAGCAAGCATTAACCTTTCCTGTGATGAGGCAGCATTACACAGATGGCTTCTGGTGTGCCTTCTGGCATGCACTAGCTGTGGAACATGGGATTATCTCAGGTTTTGTCTTTCTGAGTAGGAGAGGAGCAAAAGAAAGGAATGCTTACAGTCATGAATAAGGAAGGATAATTTCTGGGTCTTTATTTTGATGCAGAAATGAAGTGAAATTTATAACCCCCTGGTTTTCTCATTGTTTGGAAAAGAAGGAGTATATTAATTCTTCTGCACCAAAGCCACCAGACAATTGGGAGGTAGAGTGATTTTGACTTAGACCATCACAAGTTGGGCAGCAGAATGTGGATTTTTATTAGATAGAGTAGTATTTGTGTTAATTCACATTTCAGAATATTTTCTCAGTGGCAAATTAGAGCTGCAAATAAAGTATGAATCACTGTCCTGTGGGCACCCAGTATGGCCTGCTGACTCTCTGTGTCCTCTCACAAAAGGGGACTAATAGTAATTGAGAGACAGGCTAATTTTATTTTTTAGTATTCCTGTGTTGGGCTTAATATCAAGGTAGGACACCATTTTTTGCCACAGGACTCAGGGGTGGTCAACTCACAGTGCTTGAATTCAGATGGCCCAGTGGGACTCCGTTGCTGCTCCAGGTGACTCAGAGACTCAATGAGCTGGCTGGAGGCAGTCCCTGTGAACAGCCACCAGTGACTGTCCTGGGCCCAGCCTGGGCAGTGTTGGGGAAAAAACAGCAGTGGCCGGGAGCAGATGCCAACAGAAGGAATATTCTAACAGACTTCACAGACTAAATATTTCTTGTTTCTCTTCCTTGCAGAAAACACCTTCTGCAGTGGAGACCATGTATCATGGCATAACCCTCTGGACAACAGTGAATCTAGAATCCAGCATATGTTACTGACAGAAGACCCTCAGATGCAGCCGGTGCAAACTCCTTTTGGCGTCGTTACTTTCCTACAGGTATGACTCTGCCTCTGACTGCCACCTCCTGGGCATGGAATGCAGCTAACATTGCATTGAGCTGTGATAAGTTAGATGTTTATTATCCTATCTTCCAGCTTTCTTCCTTATTTGATTGCTGTGGATCTCATCTTTGAGCCGTTACTCTGGAGATACTCTGTAAGCATTTTACCAGGACTGAGCAATGGCACATGCACTTCTCAAGACAGAGGTCTTGAGACAGGGAGAAGATTTACACCCCACCTGGAAATGAATATTACATTACTGCTCTGAAATTTCAAACGTTAGCGTAGGAAAAAATGTTAAGAAAACACTTTTAAAAGCTAATACAAAGATAATCAAATTAATTCTACAGTAGTATCGGTAACTGATCCATTGGTTTGAGTTCAAGAAAAGGAATAGCTTGGAGCTGCTTTAGCAGTACTTAATGGCAGCATTGACACAAGGATTCTTTAGAGGCTGAGTTTTTCTGCATTGATCTACTGTTTAAAAAATGTTCAGGTTTGCTTTACAAACAAAACATTTAAGTAAATCCCTCATGAGTTAACCCTGCTGTTAGTATGGGGAGTTTCTGTGGCCAAACAGGTTTGCTTGCTTTCCCAAAGTCCTTCTTCTCAGTGATCTCTCTTAGATAGAGACTGCTTTGGATATTTTTAAATTGCATATGGAGTTAATAACCTTAGTGGAAGAGTTTATGCCAACTGCTGATTTCTCCCTGCTTGGTGGAAAAGCTTCCATCCTGTGGGAAAATGCAAGTGTCTGTATTTTACAATTTAAGCTTCAAGTTGCTCCCATTTGTCTTTGGTTGTACTTGCCATATGTAAGGCGAAGCTCTGTTACCACAAGGCAGCTGCTGTGCAAGGGCAGAGAATTTCCTCAGTTTTCTGAGGTGCCCAAAAGTCTGTGTTTTATCAACAAGAAAGAGATGGGTGTGGGATTAATTAATGAAAGGTGAGTTGTGGGACCTGGAAGGAGAGGCAGAGTGCCAAGGTAAGCAGGGCAATGCCTGGCTGACTCTCCAGTTAGTGCTGCATTAGTCCTTATCTCTTCTTTAGCGCCCAGCTGTCCTGGATCAAAGGACATTCAACTTGCTGCATCCTGAGGCCCTTGGACTCTAATCTTCCACAACACATACAGTTGACCTGGTTTTCCCCTTTGTTTGATGCTTGTTGTTATGGATTTATTTTGACCCATGAGGATAAATGATTGCAAAAAGCAAAGAATGAACACAAAATAATTTCCTGTTTAGAATCGTGTTGTTTGTGTGTAATTATTGAGTGAAGGCCCAGGGAGGGGTGTCCTGAAGCAAGGGTGATTCAGGCTGTTGATGAAGAAAGCCTGGGAGATGGGTGGGGATGAAATGCATCTCCAAAGGCTGAATCCTGAGAAAGTGAGCTCTGCAAGGGGCAGGGGAGGCAGGGTGTGCAGAGCTGAGTACGTGCTGACGTTGATGGTTTTCCACACAGATCTCTATCAGTGCAGATACGTGCTTGCAGCAGAGGCATGTTGTGCACTTCTGCTTTCTGCTCTCCAGTTGTTAGTTTTCCTATTTTCTGATAAAACATCAGTTGAACAGATTTTGACAAAAAATTCAGTCTTGTTGGAAAAGGCTTAGAATATTGAGGGAGAAAATAGAAGGCTGTGGCTAAAATAATTTTTCATCTCCAAGTGAATCATTGTGCTCAAAGGCACAAGCCAGAGGTTGATACAGCACGAAGAAATTGCCTTCCCCTATCAGCTGAAGGGTGTTTCACCCCTTCATTTGAAGCGGCTGATCTCAGCTGCTGTGAGAGACATCTGGTATGGCTCAGTGTGGCAGCTCCTATCCTGAAAAGCAAACACATCCTGCCTTACACAGGAAGGCAGAAGTCTGCAGTTGCCTGCAGTGACAAGTGGATTATGTGGTGTGTAAGCAGCTTTACTTTATGGTGCTGGGTAAGATGTAACCAGTCAGCAAACTGAGTTGGTCAAGGATTTTATGAGCACCAAAGCAATCCCATATGGCAGCAAGTCCCTTGCCTGGTTGCGACTGTTCATGCATTTGCTCCTAGCAGTTGGCTGACAGAGCAGTGCTTACATGTGCTCAGACCCTAACCTGTCTTGCTCAGCCCTATACTTGTGTGGACTAGATTGAAAAGTCAGAGCAGGCTAGTGTATAAACCCTGATTTGTCACCAGACCCTCCTCATAGTTAAGTTCACATACCCTGTGAAAAATTAAACGTTACGTGACTGGGGTGCTTCATGTGGTAAGTGTAGAGAGAGCATAAGGAATTGCAGAATCCCACTGTTGTCTCAGGCTCCGTTTGTCCTAGCTCATCCAGCTAAATTAAAGAAATGGTGCTTCTCTGTACTATTTGATCCAGTACCATGTGGTATATTTTCTCTACAGTTCTTGCACGGTTCCCATCCAGTTTAGTATCTCTGTTTGTATTTATTCCAGATTGTTGGGGTCTGCACGGAGGAACTGCATGCGGCTCAGCAGTGGAACGGTCAAGGGATCTTGGAACTGCTTCGGACTGTCCCAGTGTAAGTGGTCATATAGCCCATATAGAGGAGCATTTCCATAGAGACCAATTCAATTGTTTATTTTTATTAAGAATCTTTAACTTGTTGATGAAACTTATTTAATCTGTGCTGTAGCAAGAGATGGGAATTCATTGCAAATCTGTTCTCACGCACAGACACTTAGATGGCAAATTAATGCATGTGGAAGTCCACATGTTCAGGGTGAAACAGAATGAGGTCTTGAAAGCTTAATTTCCTCCCTCTTATGCCTGCAGGGTTTTCTCATTGGTTCTTCCTGAGAGAGCTGGGATAACTGTTACTGGTGACCTTTCTGTGTAGTTCAAAAGAAAGGAAGGAGAGGGTCTGGCTTACAAAGCTTGGGTACTGTCTGAAAGTGAGAAAGTCACTCTCAAGCTGGTCCCACTCTTGGTGGGCCAGTTTGCAACAGGAGGAGCATTCATGCAAGTGAAGTTCATTGTTTCGCCGTGGGAGAAATAACAAAGATGCTGTTAGGTTAAGGAGGAGATGGGTTTTAAATGGTAAATGATATGTTGATGCTTTATTTGCTGTCAGGTTGCAGCTAAGCGTTTTTGGCTTGCAGGTGTTTTGTTTAAATATTTTTAAATGTAGTGGAATTTATTGCCATGTGATTGTAGCTCAAAAGACTTTTTTTTAAACAAAATACTTCTGTATGTGTGTTTTTGGCCACAATAGTACACTCTCTAGTGTCACAGGAGCCTTGAATTGATTGATTATTTGGAAGAGCTGGACTTCTTAAACTTGAACTTTTCCCTTTTTAGACACAAGTGCAGATAATTCATGCAAATGCCCTAGAGTAGAGTGTATTTGTCCAGCTGCAAGCTTTGTTTCTGGGTCCCCAAGACAATAAACGCTTCCTGCAGCTCCCTTGGCTCCTCTAAGTCAGTGCAGATATAGCACCCCTCTCCTCAGTCTGTTCTCATGTAGGGTTTTGGCTTTTGTGCTGTGGTATAAGCACCTTTCCAAGGATAAAATGAGACCCAAATGTTCATGATTTGAAGACAAAGATGCAAACTACTAAGCCATTGATGTGGAGTCAGAGTAAATGTTTCATGCATCCCAGTGAGGAACTGAAGCAGATCTCACCTCTGCAGTTAATAATTCGCAGCTTCCAAAGCGATGTGAAAAAAGAGTGGCTATCGATGCATCTGAAAAACTATAAAACATTAACTTTTCTTACTCCCACTCTAAGTGCTTTAGGAGATTAATACGGACTGGGCCAGAGGAGGGGGCTTTTGACTGCAATAACGAAGTGTCTCATGAAAAAAAGGAATTTTTTTATGGCAGTTCCAAAAGACTTAAGGTTTTACTTCAAATGAAAAAAGCACCATTTAGGGCTGACTTCTGCAGTCTGGCTGCACTGTGACCCAAAGCAAAGTCTCCTGGTAGTTCATCTTCACAGTAACCTGTTTTCTGTCACCTTTGTTGGCAAACATCTTGACCCTTCCAACTTCTATTGCTAATGAAAACAAAGATTTTCCTGAACCATCTGAGTACTTGACCATTAAGTACCAACTGAGCAAAATGCCTGTTGCGAGGGTATTTATCAGAGCAATAAGCTCTTTAAGGTACTGAACTTGATTGACGATCTCAGCAAAAAGTGCAGTCCCACTGAGACCCTGCTCTACCTTTAGATACATAATAGACGTATAAATCTTGACCTCATGCCTTGCCTATCTGTCTTAGACCCAGGCTACTCTGGACTTCTCAGTCCCAATTCAGTTACCTGCAAAGATTAAAACCCAGCTCAGTCTTGTATGACTAAGTTGGCCTGCGCAGAACATTGTAACCTGTGTCAGTCCTGACTGCTTTGCAAGTTTTGGTGGTGCCTGATACTAAGCAGATTAACCACTAGGTCATTGAGGGCTTTTATTAAGTAATTTTATGAAGTATTTTATGGGAAATGTAAAGGGCAAATGCATGCTATGGGAGGTATACACAGCATAGAGGGGCTTCTAGGTTTGTTTTAAACTTTTTATTTTCCTCCCAGTACAGCTCCACTCTGAGGACCCTGTTGGGGAGTTCTAAGGACTCTAAGGAGCTAAAGAACTTGTTTGGTTCATTATCTGTCTGTCTTTCTTTGTAGAGCTGGAGGCCCCTGGTTGATAACAGATATGAGAAGAGGGGAGACAATATTCGAGATTGACCCACATCTGCAAGTATGTCTTTAGTTTGTAAAATGTCATGTGTTTTGTAGTAGCCAGAGAAAATTGGTTTAATGATGTATGTTCTATTATCTTCCATAAAGGTGCTTTGATCTTCTCAATGCTTGCAATAATCCTGTAAAAGTCCTAGAAATTCTTTTCCCTCCCAGAGGTGGTTCAAGAGGACGCATGTCCAGCCCCAGGTGGATGGCAGGTCTAGGAAAAAAGTTAGAGAAGGAAGACCAGGAAAACAGAATCTCCTATGTGAAACAAATTGGTAAGATTTGGACTGGATGTTTTAGAAAGGAGGAAAATAGAAGAAGATAACACAACAGTAAAATATTTAAAAATGGTACATCAGGAAATTCCTCCTTTCTTTTATGTGCAAGCATAAGGAGATATGCAGAAAACTCAAACCCACCTAAGTCCTATTTTTTCACAGCAAATGCGACAGTGTTGCTCATTCCTGTAGGATGTCACTTGAGGCCAAATAGTTAGTGTGGTCTGAGAAATAATGGAAAACCAAAAGTATCACATGAAGTTATTAATAATCCATGCAGGAAGATATACTGAACCTTCTTCTTCAGAGTTCAAGTTAATTTCTGGCGTTTAAAGATCAGAATAGGACCTCTGTGGAGAGGTTACTGTCCTATGGACTTCTGCTGATCTGTGCATTTGGGGGACAATTCTGCATCCCTTGGGCATAGTTATGGTACTGGAGTACATGGGTCCCAGGCAAATCCAGTGTGGTGCTGGCCATGTTTCAATGAATCACTGAGTATTTGCCTTTAACAGAGAACTTATGGCTTAGCCTGGTAGGGCACGTGCATATGTGCACGTTTTGTACAAGCTATTGCGTTTGCTCATGGTCTGCATGTCTGCATCTGATTACCCTCAGTTGCCTCACAACATCTTTTATTTTGAAACCTTAAGAACAAAACCAAATTCTACTTTTACTGTTTTCAAGGACTTGTTCATCTAAAATAACCCCAGTCTGAGAAACACACACACAAAAAAAAATGTTCAGCAAATGTTCCACAATATGGGAGCTAATACAACTGCAAGTCCCATAAAGTTTTCAGGCTGTTCAGAGCTTTGCCCTCTCCTCTCCTGGAGGTGTTTCTGTTCTCTGCACACTGGTGATTCCTAATGATAACAGGGTTTTCTTCAATTTACTGTAAATGAAAAATAGCTCAGCTTACTGGAATCTGAGTCAGCCAAGGCAAGTTAAGGCAAATGAAGAGTACCTCTGCCTCACCAGTGCGTCCTGCTGCTGAAAGCTGCTATGTCTGTGGTCCTTCCGGACTTCTTCACATTGAAGACATTCCTGTTTCTGTTCTCGCTTGCCCTTGCAGAAGTCCATATGTGCAGGTGTGTGTGTGCACACCTCCTTCCTGCTCTGCTGTCGCAGCCCCTGGGAATTCACAGGGCAAAACCCGCTGCTGAGTCCTGCAAAGAGCCTTTGCGGAGTGCAGGGAGCAAGGCTGTGCCAGGCTGAGTTCAGCCACGTCATGTGCCTCCTGCTCTAATTAGCGGGGAAAGAAAGTGTTATTTTCTTGGTGGTGGTACGGGGTGTGTGAGACCAGAAAGGCAGCAGTGGAAGAGAGGTGGAGGGAAGGGAGGGAGCAGGCAGAGAAAATGGACAACTTTCCTGGAGCCAGTAAGCATGTTGTCTGCCTGGGAAGCAGGCAGAGCTTGTTTGGAGGCTGCATTGTCTCTTGTGGGAATTGGTTGAGGCCTAAACCCAGGCCTGGCAGCAGCAGCTGTACTTTCTGTTCGGCGTTGCTGAGAATGGATCCCAACTAAGATGTCATCCCAGGATGTCGGCAATTAACACTGTGGCAACGCTGGCTGTTTTCTGTTCAGCCAAGGCTTCCCTGTAGGCCATTCAGATTTCCCTGGCAGCACTGTCAAACAATCCCCTGTCGGTCCCCAGCTCTGCACTGATTCTCAGTGCTTTGCTTCTGTTTAACAGATATCTCAGAAGAGAATAAAGCTGATTTGAATTTCCTGAGTTGTGGTTGCTGCTCTGCGGGTCACACTGCAGTGCTCTGGCTCATTTAAAAAGGGATCAATGACTTATAAGAGCCTCAGAGCATCCCTCCCACATGCTGAGAGGAAAATAGGACAGAAACATCCTTTGAGGAAGGAAAAGAGCTGAACCTCCTTTGCCCTGGGCTCCTCCAACCTCCTGCTCAGGCTGCCCTTTCAAGGGAATAACAGTCCCCTCACTCCAAGCAAATCTTTGCTGGCTAAAGATGGGGTAAAACTGAATTGCCACAGCTGAATCTGAACTGATTGAGGGTATTTTGGACTTTTCCCCCTTCCCCATCAATACTTCCAAACGTTATAAAACAGGCATGCAAATTAGGCTGCCTTAAGCCAGCTCGTTTCCATCAGCTCCCCTTGATCTCCAAGGGATGCCAACAGAGCAGCACTTCTTCCCCTGAGGAAGTGCTCTGCAAGCCAGCTGAGCTGCAGATGAGAGTCCCTTTCCCTCTCCCCGGGGCTGTGCGCACTGTCCGCAGGGTGCGGCTGTGGCTCTGAGCGGGGCCCTGGCTGCAGGGATGGAGGAGCAGGTCCCACCAGAGCCTCGGGGCCCTCTGGGCTCTTCTGCTCCCTGCTCAAGGGCAAGTTTGGTGGCTCTCCCATGCTTCCCCTATGACTGGGATGAAAAATAACAGCGCTGACAAGTTACACCCACCCATGCCAGCTGATCTGGGTCCTCGCAGAGCACCGCGGAGGGCTCCCGAAGGAGCCACGTGCTAAATCTCACTTAAAGCATTGTTTGCATATGTAGGGACGGATGTATTTTTGTTTCTTTTTCCACAACTTCTATTTCTGGGTGACACAACTAATTTCATATTTAGGATATAACAAAAGAAAATCCCAGCAGATTTATTATTTCTCAGATTTTCCTATTACGTATTCAAGAAGTCAGTTTCCCCTGACGCCGGAGGAAGATCCTGACAAGGAACAGTCTTTCTGGGGGAGAGACGGAAGGAAGGCAGTCTTTTGAATGCTTAAGTCTAACTCAAGACTGCTCTGGTCCTGCCCCCAGCCACAGGCTCCTGCATCTACTTGTGGGCCAAAGAGTGGGTTTTGGGAGGTGATCCAGATGAAAAAACATAAAGAGTTGGCTCAAGGAAAGGGGTAGGAGCACATGGAGAAGGGTGGGACTGCAGTCACTGCAAATTACATCAACTTAAACCGCTGTGCAACCACACCCTGAGTGTCTGTGCTTATCTTTGAGCTGCTCAAATCCTCTCTTGAATGATCACAAGAACAGGCAATGCTCTTCCTAGGACACAGCATGCACAGTTGGGCAAGGCGAGGGACATATGTGGGTTTAGTCTGGAAACTTTCTTAGGGAACAGATTTTGCAAAGCACTGGATGCTCACACAGTGTCTCATCTCCAGCAGCAAGGTCAAACTGGAGGGTAGTAACATGGAGCATTGTGTGTAACACAGCTCTGCTCTCTTCTCAAATCTTCTGTGTTTCTTGGGGCTTATTGCCTGTTCTGAGGTGACGAAGATGTGTGCAGAGAGATGGAGATCTTGCTGGTGCCACCGAGCAGTGCCAGAAGGGATATCTCTTCAGAAAAGGGGGAAACAAGCCGGGTTGGTTCGGAGCCAGGGAAGGGGTGACAGTGGTAAGAGCCTGTCCTCGGTGAAGCTCAGCCCCGAGTTTGTTCAGCTCAACATTACCCCCTTGTGGGTCACAGGTGGAAAATCAGACTGATGCCAATGTCCAAGCAGGTGGTGTCCTGTGAAAGTTTTGGCTATAGCTTAGGGCAGTCTTTCTGTCAACAGATGCACATGTCCTTGAGAAAATGCCTGGTGTCTGCGAGCATCCAACTGCCTGTGGTTGGTGTGTGACACCTTCCGACACCCAAACGCTAGTTATGTGCTTGGAAAGTCCAGTTTGTGAGGGAGGGAGTTTGTTTATTTGCCAATAGAGAAAGCTATGCAAAAGCTTTGACATTGGGAACAAACCTGTGTCTCCTTGCACATCCAAACCTGCACGTTTGTCCTTTGTGGAACACTCCAGCACATTGGAAAGCAGGGGCTGTCTGGGCAGTTTGCAAATGAAGAACCCTTGTGAATGATTAGTCTCTCTGTGAGCTGTTTACATTGTAGGACTCCTTGGTAAGGTTGAAAAGAGTTTTAGTTATTCAGGGGTTTGTTGTCATTGACATATAATAGATCGACTGCCAAGCTGTGCTTCATACAGCAGTGTGTAATGTAGTGTCTTAAATATTTTGAGTTGGTGTAAATCAGTGCTAACACTGAAAGAGGCAGCCCTGCATACCCCAGGCCATTCATTGGTTTCCACTTTTCTCTTTTCCTCCTTTGTGCGTGCCAGGGCCATGTAGTGAAGCAGTGGCTAAGGGGTGGAAGTTCAGATCAAGCTGCTGTGGAAAAGGTTTGTTCAGTTCTGACCAGCTCTCACATTTGGCTCCGTGTGCAGTCACTGTTTGCTGACACAGCAAAGCACAGGGGCCACAGAGTGGAAACTCCACAAAGAGGGATCTGCAGGAGCTGATGAAGGCTGTGTCATGGTGGGTTCCTGCTCAAGTTCAAGCCACGCCCAAAAAAGTCTTGGTGTTTTGGATCTTTTCAAGCAGGAGAGAGTCGACAAAGGGATTGAGACAGATGGCTCAAACCTGAGTGGAGTGAGTGCCAAATGTGCCTGGGATGACCTCAGCCGGCCACCGGAGGATGACGAAGACAGCAGGAGCATTTGCATTGGGACGCAGCCGCGGCGGCTCTCTGGGAAAGGTAAGAGGTCCTGGGCCAAGTCACTGTCATGACCTCTTGCCTTGTTTTCTTGTGGGTCTGGGCAGTGCACTGAGTCATGCAGCATCTTCGAGTTCATAACAAACACCAAAGTAATTGGGAGGCTCAGTGTGTCTCAGGGGAGCGAAATGAATTTTGGTGTGGCCTTTTTGAGGAAGGCAGGAGAGAGGAAAAGAGATCCTGGCGTTGTTTTGTCTAAATGTTTTTTTCAGTTTTTAAGCGAATTGTAATCTGAATGTGCAAAGTTAAACAGAGCACTTGGTGAAACCAGGACTGTGAACACCTGCAAGGTGAAGCAATTGTATTTTCCCAGGCTTTGTTCCTTATTAAAATTGACACTTCTTGGGTGGCAAGTTGGACTGATTCTGCACATTGCTGCAGCTGAACTCAAGGCATTCTCACAAATACGGAACTCTGGAAAGAAGAAATAAAACACAGTGGAGTTCCCCTTTGCAGTGAGATCTGTACCTCTTCGGGTACAGATGTCAGAGCCTGAAATTATGCATGTTACCTTTCAGATGAGTGAAGCAACATAAAATTTGAGGGCTTGAGATTTCCTGGAATTAACGATGTTTTCCACAGGAATGGTATCTTACTTGTTCTTTAGTTCACAGTAGAAATTATTTAAATGCATATAGAGTTTCTTCTGGCTCCTGTGCAAATATTTTGAACTACACTGGATCTAAAATATAAAATCTAAAATCCCTCAGCTTTGCAAAGGAAAAGCCAAAGACAGGGTGAAAATATACAGGGTGAAATTTGCATATCCTTCAAAAGATTTTGAAATAATTTGGATATTTTTTTGTCTAACCAATTCTCACATTTCTCAAAAAAATATGAGGAAACTTTTAGGAAAGGCAGGAAGGCTGCTATTGAAAGTATTTGTCCAGTAGACATTTTAGAAAAATGCAGAAGTAAAAAGACTGTATCTGAACTGCATAATTTGCATGTTATTTGCAAACGTGAGCTTGAGGCTAAAGGTTGCTCTGCATAAAACTCCCCTCTTTTGTGAATCTCATTGTAAATTAACAAACTTGCAAAACCAATTGCGAAAAACTTTCAAACTTTCATACACTAGTTTGGTAAAGGAACAAATTCCTGTCGGGCCTCATGGGAAAAACGATTTCCAGTACAAAGGCTTGAAAGTATGAAGAGGTTCTGTGAGAGCTACAGAAACAGCGAACACCTTGCTCTCCTTGCCTGACATAACATCACTGCCCAAACCAAGAGAATTCAAGCTAACTTGATAAAGTGAAATAACTCCTAAGGAAGTGCAGGAAGAGCAGTTAAGGATTAACCCTTAGCATCTCTTCATTTCTTTCCGAAGGGAGAGTTTAGATGAAACACACCTGATATCTCCTTGTGTCTGTGCTGTTCCTGGAGACTCTAAACCATGTTAAAAAAATTTCTCTTTGCAGATACAGAGCAAATCAGGGAGACTTTGCGGAGAGGGCTCGAGATTAACAGCAAACCTGTCCTACCTCCAATCAATGCACAAAGACAGAACGGGTTGAACCACGACCGAGCACCGTGAGTTTTACCCTGCACACTCAGATGGTGGCAGAGGGAAGCTAAAGAGCTCAGCATGGAAAACAAAGTTAAAGCTGGGTGGGAAAAGACTTGGCAAGGGGAGAGAGAAGCTAGCAGTGAATGCTTGCAAAGTGCAAAGACTGAGGGAAAAGAGTTGGTCAGGTTGTCTTAATGGGCTAGAACTCAGAAGTGCAGCTTTTGAGAGGAGTTTTGGACAAACCTTGCTAATGCAGAGTTGCTCTGATTGCGTTCTGTAGAACCTGCTGTTCACAGTGCACTGTGTTTGAAATCAGACTGGACTGATCCCTATAAAGTGGACCGTGCTGAAAAGGACTACAGTATCCAGAGCTAGATGGCATAGATGACTGCTGATATTTTTGCCTGAGTATATAGTTTTCAAGCCCAAACTTACAAACCTTTTGGTTAAAGTGTTGATTTTCTTTCTTTTTTTTTTTTTTTTTAAAGTGACTTTGATCTTGCCTTGCTGAAACAGGTGGGTTCTGTCAGTAATTACATGCCAGTACCACCCTAGTCTCTAATAGTCTGTAGTCTAACAGGTGATTTAAGTGGGACTAGGTGGACCTGTAGATCTCTCATTTGTAACTTTTGAATATAGTGAATCTGTAGGAAATTACTTGTGGTTTCAAGCCATCTGTAGTTTCTGCACTTCCGTCTTTCTGGGTTTCTCCCCTTCCCCTCTTAGGCTTCAGTTGCTAGTTAAGTGTTTTCCCATCAATTTTAATGCTTTCACCTAAATGATACAGAAACACATACATCTTTGCTGCTCTCCTTCATCTCACCATTTCCTTTGGTCTTATCTTAGTCTCTGATGAACATTTGTGCTTTCTTGTTCCGAGAGTAAAATCATTATGAAATCAGCACCTTCCTGTAGTGCCAGGCAGGGACAGCATCCTGCTCTGTTTCAATTCCTGTTTCATTCTTGATTCAAACATTTCATGAGAAAAATATTTCTTGTAGTTGTCCTTTCTTGTTCCATTTTGTGGGTGACTTCTGATTTGCCTTATATATGAATTTTTCTGAGTTGCCTAATCCTTTGGGGGAAGTATTATATCAATTGCTGATGCTGTGTACTAACAACTAATATGAGATATTGGTGCTTATATAAAAAACATCTCAAGTGACTTTATTATTGCTTTAGGAATAATCTTACTTTTACTATATAGTAATTAAATGGAGCCAGATTCTGATCTGACTCAGATTTTGAGTAGTATTTCCCTGCTTGAAGGTTGGTCACATTGGACCATTGGTTGGTCCTGTTGGCCTCACTGAAAAAAATATAAAATTATACCATCTGATTTGCACAAATCACACCCAGATTTGGAAGGCTCAGAAGTACTGGGCAGGATTTCTCACAGATGCCGGGATCCTGCATGTGTCTGCATGCCCAGTGTGACCTCTGAGTCCACAGTGTTTGGGGATGACCAGAAGCATTTGAGGTACACATCAGGTTGAGGAGGCAGCTGATGGGTAAGCCTTAATGCTGGGAGGCTGTTGTTGCTTAGATAAGGCAGCTTTACGTTATTGAGGGTAAGATAAACAGAGATAGGCTTGAGACAGAGTGGTGAAAGGTTAGCAGAGGTCTAAGATGAAGAACACAAATATTTACCTGGGTTTTTAACTGTTCTGAGACAGAGAGGAAGGGAGGTCAAATTCAGAGCCTCGTATCTGTGACAGTGCTCTTTGTTGCAAATCTCTCTTGACCTGCAGCAGCTGCACACCCACCCTGCCTGAAGCCTGAGCAGTAGGAATGGCTGGTTCCCAGTGTTTGCCTCCTAGAAGATCAATACATTTCACTGATGTCTATGGTTACCACTGGGGGAACTGATAGCTACCCTGTTTCTCCATAGCAGCACTTCAGTTAAGGAAAGAGAGCTATCAGCTGTGTTACTCTGGTCATACTATTGGAGGGATAGGGGAGATCTCAAGTTAAAACAGCAGTGTGTCCTAATACTTCCTTCCTCCATCTTACTGACTGCTTTGACAGTGGTCTGAGAAAGGTCTTTTTTACTTTTGCAGTGGCTTCTCTTCTCAAATTCATGTAGCAGATACAATGGGACTTGTTAAATGCATTGGCCATATTGAAAGGGCTGGTTTGTGCTGGAAAGCAGGGTTTACTCACAACCTCTAACTAACTGGTACTTAAATCAAAACTGATGATTACCCTTACTGCGGCTAAAACTGATCAGTCAACATATTTTCCAGAACAGTGTGGTATAGATGAAGTAGAAGAGGAGGATCTTATTATGTCTCAGCCTTTCTTAATACACTGTCTCAGCATGTCTTATGTGTTTGTGCAAGATTGCTCAATGTGCTATTAAGTACAAGAGTATGATATGGAGACTCTCATCTCCAGCTGCTGCAAGGGAATGTAACTTAGGAGCTCAGCTCTTGCATCAGTAATGAATATATGTATCCATGTTCCCCGTAGGTACCTGCAGGGATAAAGGCTGAGACACGAAAGGCACAAACCCCAGTGCAGATACAGCCATTTCGTAGGACTTACGAGCACCTGAGATGAAGGACAATTCTGCACATAGATCTAGTCCTTCTGGTGTGATCCTTGCTTGGATTGCTTGGGCCTGGTAGGGCTGGGACTCAGTTCTGTCCTTCAGTGTAAATCTTGTGTAATCAAAGGCAGGTCATTTAGCTATTGAGCTTCAGTTTCTGAAACTATAAAATGAGACTAATAACAATGTCATCTTCTTGAGGCACCACAAGGATAAATATGTTAACGATTACGAGGTGCTAGCTGATGGGAAGCAGGCTTGTGTGTAATCATATCCTACACTGTACACACCAGACCATAAAATATCAAACCCGTGGTTCTTTGCAAGGGTCCTGTGAATAACTGGTGCATTAGAAGCTCTTTAGGAACTCGACAAAAATGCTCTGTTGGGGCATGGCAAATTGTTTTAAATCTACTTTCCATAGGGAGCACTGCAGAACCCCAGGCTGTCAAATTTGCACCCAGCTGACATTAGGATGTTAAAGTCTGACACAGACTCTAATGGTTTTGTGCAGAAGAGGAATTTGCTGTTTATTTATCGTGGGTTTGTAACCACCAACTGCTTTCCTAGTAGCTTTCTTCCCTTTCTTTTATCCTAACCCTACCACCCACACACAATAATCTATCAGGGCTTAAAGCAGACAACCTGTTCTGCATTCAGTGTCACTAAATAGTATCAGGAACACTCAAACTTTCAAATATTTATTTATATAAAACATAGAGGATCCAGATTCCATACAGATTTCTCAGTCTTTGTGTAGCTACAGTTTTCAGCACTTATGCAAAAGCCTCACATTGTTTGGTTGCAGATAGGGCTTGATTCAGTGTTTTGGCTCCAGCAAAGCACATACTTACATGTTAAGCATGCATATTACCAGTTGTTCACTGTCCCAGAGCCCTAAAAAAAGAGTTCCTTTGAGAAAAGGCTGTTTTCTGTCAAAACCCTGTTGGGCAGCTGTAGTATTTTGATTCATTAGTGTTATTACTGTAGACTGTGTAGCCCTTTTTCTCCTAAGGATATGAATAAAAGCACTCTTAAAGCTTAAAACTGCACCGGACATCTGTTTCTCAAAATGACTGTTAGCTCAGTTCATAAGCAGTCATTAAATCAGTTCATATGTATTAAACAAAAGAACATGTAAATTAATCTTTGCAAACATGACTAATCATTTCAACCATAGGTAACCAAGTACTGTCAATTAGCTCTTGGAAAAATAAGGAGTGTATGAATACAAATGTGCTTTTCAGTGGCACATTATTTATTTCCTGGGACCCATCAGCTTAGTAGGTGCTGCTCAGACAGACAGAAAGGCAAGTCTCCTGAGCCGTGCAGATTCACTCTTGTTGGATATGGAGAGCTGTTACCCATAGGGGATGCTTAAATGTCAGACTAAACACTGCTGCTGTTAAGACTTCAGTGGGCTGGAAGTTCCAGATGTCAAAGTTCAGTGACACTTGTGGAGTCTTGCTTCGTTCACTATTTAATATTTTGATGTAATAATTTCTGGGGCCAAGTCTTTGTCCCTGGTAATTAGCTCCATGCTCTCCCGTGAGGTAGGTGAGTAGTGTCTCCATTCTACAGATGAGGACAGAGGAGATAATATGCCACAGTTGCAGTGAGAAGCAGGGTTGGGATAGGGGAATTCTTGACCTTTTCCACCCCTCAAGGGCCCCCTTGATCATGCAGCATTGCTGAAATTGATGTTTTTCTGCCTCTTGGCTGACTCAGACTGTTCTACAGTGAGCTGAGACATGGAGTAGAAACCTGGAACTAGCACACTGCATTACTGCACGTGTTGAAGCTAAAATTATCTGTAATTTTTGCATTTCATTGTGCCAGGATTCAGGTATTGCCCACGCACATCCCCAGTGTCTGAAGATGAATGATAGAAAAAGGTCTCCCAAGGCTGTATTACTTTGACAAGGCTTTTCCAGCATGTCTCTGCTGTTTATCACTCTCTCCCTTCTTAAGAAGGATCAAATGGTATGGTTCAACATGCCTAACTCATATTTCTGTCTGGGATTTCCAGGTAACTGTGCTTGTGCTGGTCCCCCTATGCACTGTGGTCATTTGTCCAGGGACCCACAAAGACCTCAAATCCCATCGACATTCAACTTCCAGGAGAAAGACAGGTTGAGTCTAGGGAAACCTGAACATATGGTAGCTCATGGACCATCCAGGCCTGAACAGTTTCCAGCTGTGCAGGGAAATGAAGGCAGGCTCCTGGCAATCAGAATGGGGAACAACCCTCTGGCAGGTAGGGATGGCAGGACTGTCCTGCCAGTGATCTGCTGGAGCACTGCACCCTCAGCATCTCAGGTGCTTGTGGGAAGAGGGAGGAGTTGTGTCAGTCCAGAATTCCTCCCAGGATAACCCCAGACTGTCACACAATGTGCCTGGTTTGGAGTACATGAGTAATATGGAGCACCACTTCCAGGACTGGAGTCCGCTGCCCTTGTGGTTCCTCTGACTTGGTAAATAGGGCGTGTGGATTCCTCCTGTCAGGAAGTAGCACTGGGTTAATGCACATTAACGAGCTCCATCTGAGCAGTATTTCTGAGGAAGCTCTGACAGTAATACCGAGATGTAGGTTTTGCTTCGAGGCGAGTCTGCTCTTTGCTTCTCCCAGTTACATTGGGTTTTGAATCTGCTTCACTTGGGCAGAGGGAAGCTGTTGTCTGTGTAGCTTGTTTCCTGTTTTCAGTTCTTGGAGGCAAACTTTACATAAAGGGGAGCATTTCGGCATTCTCTGAAACTGTCTGGTTCTGGCTAGGCTTTCTGATTCTGCAACCACTAAGCAGTAAGTTTCCAATCCAGTCCTGCTTATTTAGGCATGCTCTCTCATTGCAATGCCATTCAGTGGTGTCCTGCTTGAGTCAGGAATGCTGAATGGGGGGAGGCAATATACTTTAGGGAGTGTCTCTCAGCATGAGGCTGAGTGCTGGGTGACAAGCTTGCAAACTAAAAACGTAAATGTCTGGAAAACCAGTGTCAGTAGAAGTGCAGAGCAGTCACCATGCTAATAATTTGCACTCTTGCATAGCTTTCCCCATCTAAGAACCCAAAAGTGCTTTGCAAACATTGACTTAATCCTTGCAACACCCGTATGTGGAAAAATGTCTCCGTTTTACAGACGGGGAACGTGAAGCATAAAAGAGTTGTTTGACTTCGCTCATGAGTCTGCAGGGTGCCTGTGGAACAGCCTAAATCTCTCAATCCCAGTTCAGCTGCTTGTCTTAGAACAGTCTGGCCTCTGCAAGCTTCGACAGTAATTATTATGCAGCTTTCCAAAGGGATATGTGAGTGGCAAGAGGATTGCTGCTGCTGACATTGTCCTTGCAGCCCTTCCATGCCAGGAAACGCACACAGAACATCGTCACCGTCCTGTTTAACCAGGCTGAGGAACACCCAGGTCTGAGCACTGAGCCTTGTCCCAGTGTGACCACTGCAGGAGCTGTGTAACCGTGTCCTCCCAGTTCTGCACTTGCCTCTGTGCTTTTGTGACGTGCTGTAGCGCTGTGTGCCAAGATGCTCAGGGCTCTTTCCCACAGCTGCTGGTTTGCCCTTCAGGGGAAACTGTGGGAAAGATGCTGGAAGATTGCTGGCACTTAAGTGATCTTTGACCATATCTTAGTGAGGGACTGAGGAGGTTTGAAATAGCCAGGGTTGGAAAGGGAAGAAGGGCGGGGAAGAAAGGAAAAGTGGTCCGACCTTTCTCTCCCAGCTGTGTAAGCTTGCACTGATGGTTTGCATTTGCTAACTCACAGTGCTGGGTTTTATATGGAGGAAGCAAAGAGCAGTGACAGAAACTAACTTCAGTGATGCAGTGGGCACCCAATCCTACAAAGAGCCCCTGCTATGGCCAGCTTCCAACAGCATATCCCTGGTGATTTTGGTACTTAAAAGAGTAGCTTGGAAATGCAGCAAAATTATGCTCCATGAGATCAAGCACTCTGATCATAAAGTGAAATGCAAGTGCAAGAATAAATAAACCTTTCTTAACCCCATCAACCTGGTTATTCCTGAATCCCATAAAATAACTGCCGGTGGTTGCTTGAGAAGGGGTTGCTATAAACATGACTTAGAAGGAGGGGACATCCAAACTTTGTGCAATCCAGTGATTGCATTGGCGATTTTCCAGGATCCCCACGGGCTGCTGTTAATTGGCATAAAATGAAGCAGGTTGCAGCCACCCTCATCTTTAATACAAAGAGAGGGCCCCCAGGAGGCTACAGGTTCCAGCGTGTGGCCTCTCACATTGAGAAGGGGCACAGCACGCTGGGACATGGAGTCTCCTCAGGCCCTTTCCTTGTTTACAGAGGTCTGGGAAGCTGCAGGGCACATTGAACACCTTTGCAATGGTTTGACCACCCTCTCTTTCTCAAAAATAGGAAAATAAAATCAAATATGGCTTTGGTTAAGTTCATGTTAATCAGCATTCATGAGATTTAACAAAAAAACAACAAACATAATTTCCTCCTGCTCTCCTCCACCCAGAAGCAGACTACTGGTAGAAACCAAAGCTGGAAAAAATAGTTGAAAGTCAGCTAAAGTCACCTTGGTAACTGCAGCAATACACTTGCCCAGAACAGGAGACATCAAACCCAACTACAAACAGCTTTAAAGAAACAAAAAGAATGTAATCATCTAAAGAATTAATCTGACAACTGCCCACGTTTACACCTCCCACAAGCCCCCAATCAGAGGGAAATGTGCTTTAATCTCCTCCAACTCCCCTCCAGTTTCACAAAACATGAGATGTGTAGTCCTTAAACTGGGGCATTTCCGGCATGCTGCTTCCATTTAAATCTGCTGCCTTTCCTAATGCAGCAGCCCTGGCTTTTGCAGACTTGTTTTTTCTGGACACTGAGAAACATGATTTTTTTTGTGTGGGTTGGATGAAGTATTAAATCTGGAATAGACAAAGTTTGCAACATTTACGTGATAGTCAGCTAGATCTTAGTCATAACAAGTAAAACTTCACTGACTTTTGCTGCTGATTTATTTGGTGATGGGGTGGAGGAAGCAATGACTTACGGGTTACTGACAGTCGTAAAGCCAGGCATGTTAGTGTTAAAAAGCAAACGTTTTCTATGGTTTTTTTTCTAAGTCTGAAAACTACAAGCTGTAGATGGCAATGTGTGTTACGACATGAGCTTTTTATTAATAACAACCTAGAGGTCCTGCGACCCTTCATCTGGGCTCTCATCCTTTGGAAGGGCCCTTAACTTTAAATATCTGAAATTGTGTGAGCTCCGCTGAAGTGAAAAGAAACAAAGACTATTTTGGAAAATTTTCGTGAAAAGGATTAAAACTTTCGTGTCATTCAAAGTATTAACTAGCATTTTGCTTCACCTTTTTGACAGAAGGGCTGGTTACTTATTAATGTGAAGTCATAATTATTGACAGCCCTAAAGTCATGACAGTTCCGTTTGATAGTTATACATTAGTCAACATCTTCTCTTGAGCGTGTAATGACAAACAGCATTTGCTGTTTTTAATAAGACTTAGAAAGCTTTGCCCCTTGCCTCCAGAATATTGTCGTCATTCCTATTATTGCATTAACAACCAGAGGCTGTTTCCCCTCCGGACTGCAGCCCCATTGTAGCAGCTGTACATGGTGAAAACCTAAAAACCCACCTTCAGCTCGGGGTGGGGGGTTGCAGCCCAGGAGTATGGGGAGCTGTCCTGCGGCTGTCTGTCCTGCAGAAGCATGAACCTACAGCTGTGTCGTGGGACGCACCCGGAATGCTTTGGCAGTCCAGGTGAGCAGGGCACAGTCTCTTGTCTGTAGCAATAACATTGCTGTAAAACTCCTGATCCGCTCCAGGGTGCCTAAGCTCTGGAACTGCATTTAGAAGTGCAAGCTTATGGCTTGCCTGAAAATCATGCGTTGCTAATGGCTGACCCTTTTGGTAGGGGCTGATAAATGAATGATTGGAAGCTGTAGACCACAGGCTGACTTTCCCACAGCTCGCTGTGTATATAAGATCTGATAAGGAAGTTGAGACAAAGCTTAGCTTAAGGTCAACTGATCATTAATCAACTGTAACTGCACTTCTCAGGTAATCAGCCTGCAAAATGCTGGCCCACTCCACTCTTTGAAGACCCCACCTACAAAGAGCTGTAAAATGTTTGCTGAAGTAGATTAAACACAACTTTAAGTGCCACCTATAGACTACAAAGCATGTTGTGTCTTTGCTTCAGGGTTAACCCACTAAACTGATACTCTGCTGATTGTCAGCCCATCAGCCCACCCTGTGAATAAGCTCTGTCCTGACCTACTATGTCCCTGCTGGATCCATTATTGCTCTTTTGTGTTGCTAAAGCAGAACATGGAACATGTTTTATAGTTTTTATCTTGCAGGGAGCTGAACTCTGATATCTTTCTCCTGCATGTCTCTGACCTGGCAATGCAGAGTATTTGCAGGCTCTCACTGTGAGATATCAGATTTTAGCTTGTTTCAGAGTGGGCGGCTCAGCCGCTTGGTGAAGGGCTCACCTGGGACTAGGTGACCTGGCGGAAGCACCAGGCTGATCTGCACTTGAATTCACACTGAACTACACTACTATGTGTGTGGTTGATGGGAGTAATTTTGGGACAACACACAAAGGTAAAATCAAGTAAAGGTATCATCTAGGTCAGCTCACGAGGGTCAAGCTGTTTCTTTACAATCATTTCCAGATGTACATTAAAAATGGTTTAACTTGGATGGAGGAAGGATCCACACTAAAGTGTTCCCAAACGGGGCCACAGCTTGATAGCCGTATTTGGCTTTTGATATGTCTGGCACAATGGAGACACATTACAGTGTGACATCTCAATTCCCTCCTACTTTTCCTGTCCCTCTCCTCTGGTGATTCTGTACTATAGAAACTATCTTTAAAAAGTCTTATCTCTAAGTTCACATGGAATGCCAGGTGACAAAAGTATAAATCACATATCAAACACTTCACATCCGTCCATGTCATCCCTAAAAATTGTAACCCACCCTGTCCTTCATTCTTTGTTCTGTACTGCCAAGTAAGGGATCACACTGATGCTCTTTGAACATATAAAGTGTTTATGGTCCAGTATTTTGATACAGAACATTTTATTATCTAGAGGATTTTGTCTGGCAAAGTTCCTAATCATATAACAACATAACCTTTAGTCGTAGCTTCATAATATGCTGGTCTTGCAGAAATGGATGAATAAGAAAGCAAAGCTGCCATTGTCTTTAAGCAGCCCCACTTACAAGGGAAAACAATCTGGATCTCCTACTGGTCCCATGTAGAGTCTGTCTTTTGGCTGTTGCACTTGATGCTGGTGAAAGCAGGGGATTCTCAAAACTTTGGATTGAACTGTGCAAAGGAATCATTTGAAGGCAATTGTAGGGATGCCACAGAACTCAAAGATATTTGAGCCTTGGCACAAAGGATTGGACAACTCTTTCCTGCAGACCCATTGCCTGAAAAATCCTGAAGATAAAGCAAAAACAGGAGGGAGGGCACACCTGTTAATCCTTCCAAACTATTTTATAGTGTTTGGGGGTTTAGAGAGTGTAGTTTTGCTCCAGTTCTTTCCAGAAAAAATATTTCTTTTGTACTGGAAAGGGATTCACCGCGTGTATGCATCAATTCAGATCCTAGATTGTCAAATCAAGGTGAAGAGCTGCATGCTGGTACTGGTAGTCTGAGGGAGGCTGTCTCTGTAGGGGTGATGAAAACTCAGATGTGTCCTCATAAGTTTCTGTTTCCTTCAATATTTGTAGTCACTCTGAAACACAGCAGAAATAGCACACAGCACTGGCATCCTGAATACATGTGCATTTTGTCTCTTCTCTTAGAAGCCGTAAGGACAGTTTAGAAAGTGAGAGCTCAGCAGCCATCATCCCTCATGAGCTAATCCGCACGAGACAGCTGGAGAGCGTACACCTGAAATTTAACCAGGAGTCCGGAGCGCTCATTCCCCTCTGCCTAAGGTGAGTGAAGCCGTCCTCCCCCTCAGCTTGTGCTAGCATGCTGCTTTTGCCTTGTGGCATTGTTTCACCATACAGACATGCATGCAGTGGGTCTGTAAAGGCCAGAGCTGACATATTTTGCCAAAGCACATTGGAAACAGATGATTCTTTGCATGTGTGTTCATCATGGCAAGATTGTTTCTCATTCTTTTTATGTCCTCCAGTGTATTTTGAGTGCTGAAGCAGGACAGGGTTAGTGTTTTTTTTTATTAGTCTAATGCTAGCAACTCTGTGATAAAGAAGGGATGTCTTAACATACTCTGTCAAAAAAATCCCTTAACTTGTTAATTCTGATTTATGAACTCAGATAAGTGGTTGTGCAAAGCCTGTTTGCAGTCAGTTTATCCTTACAAATGTGTTTTTTTGACAAATTATGTCACAGTAGTGAAGTAGCAAAACGTTGCATGTATACTCTACACATTGTCTTTCAAAGGTTCAGGCTGCACATATGACTGCCTTCTGGTTTTCCACAATTTCAGTCAGAAAATACCTGTGCAAGTGTTGTAGTCCTTAACATGAACTGTGGGGTAGAGACAAATGATTGTAGGTGATTAAGTTACTTCAGCTTAATGAGTTACACGTTGGTAGTATCAGAGTTATCAGCAGCAGGTGCACACTTGCCCGTGCTTCTTGAGAAACCAATGGGATAGTTAATACAAACATATTTTATTTTACATCATAAATGTGTAAACAGCCTATCCTGATCAGTTACCACAGCTCAGTTGACCAGCGCTAACTCATCAACTGTGACTCTGTTAGGCACTAAATGTATTACCTGAAGTTTTCCCTCTTGCACGTTAGCAGCCATGCATGCATGTCACACATGCTCTCGGCTTAAATACCAGAGCCATGATTTTCCCTTGCATCGAATGAAAAAAAGGAAAGTGATACTGAAGCTAGCCATGTATGTGTATTTTCTAGGCACTTGCTTAAGTAATACAGGTAACATTTGTCGAGCACCAGGGCAATTGATTGCTAGGTATTGTCATAGTAGCTAAGTTCGCCTCCAGCGATGAGCCTTCTTAGAAATGCATCTTCACATTCCCACGTGATGTGGAGTCTGGATTCTCTTCTGCAGTTTTCATCTTACTGGCAGTCTCCTGCCCTTAGATACCTAAGCATCTCATCATGGGGATAGGCATGCAGCGGGATTTAGATGTATTCTAGGTCTGTAACAAGGCCCTGAGATTAAGGAGGGAGATGAGGGGTAGTTCCCTGCCTCAGAAGGAGGCTTGTGACCTGCTTTTTGGAGCAAATCATTCATATACTCCTGAAAAATTAACAGTTACTGCTTTCAAAATGGTTTCTGCTGCTGGCAGAAACTATATAGTGATGTATCTTCATCGCTGTGTTGAATGCTGTGCACACCCTCTCAATTCATGCACATATGTTTAATTCCCCAGGGGGAGGCTCTTACATGGACGGCACTTTACATATAAAAGTATTACAGGAGATACAGCAATCACGTTTGTATCAACAGGAGTAGAAGGAGCCTTTGCTACAGAGGAGCACCCCTATGCCGCACATGGACCTTGGTTACAAGTGAGAAAGCCTCCTTCCTGTTTCTCCCCCTTCCTCCTTTACTGTGTCCTAAAAATGATCCTGCTGAGGGGTTATGTGACTTACAAGTGTAACAAACGTGTATTTTTTGCTGCAACGTCTCTCATAGCTCTTGCATAATAATTTCAGTAATTGCAGACTCAAAAAATAATGGTGAAATGTTATTATTTGTATTAATGGAACTCAAATTGATAAGCAGTGGCTGGAAAGTTCAGAAATCATCTATGAATACATTAGTGTCCATTTCCTGGAGTTGGTGAACACTTTACGGGCTGTATTTATTCTTGATTTCTTCCAGAAAGGAATTTGGGGAGGCAGAGTGGAATGACCTAAGCAAGAATGGAGCCAGGGCGGAAGAATTAGAAAGCTGTGGGACTGTGATCCTACGGAGCCAAAATCTCAGTTAAACATCATCCCAAATGGGAGAGAAGCACAGAGAGCGCTGCTTCTTTCAGTTTTAGCTCTTTCCTGTTGATTCTTTGACAAAAGTTCATGATGGCTTGAAGCACCCACACATTTTCTGCACCCAGATGTTTTCAGTATCTCAGATTTTCCATGGAAAATCCCCATCTGCTTGGTGTTGAGGGTCAGCCCTATGGAGCAGTGATGCACTAATTATATGACAGCATAGCACTATTCTACCCTTGAATTTCTTCATGGTTATAAACATATTGCAAAAATAAAAAAGCTTGGAGGAATGTGTTAATGCAGAAAAACCCATCTCTGAGGAACTGTGTGTGCAGTACGTCTCTGCCTTCTCTGTTACTGTGGCATTCCTACCTCCCCTTCTGTTTTCAAGGCAGGGGTTTGTTTTACCATTGCAGTGTTGCAGTTTGCCTTCCAGTGACTTGTTTTTAAGGCTTTTCACAACCCATGTTCATATGTCTGGAGGACATCATACCTTGAAAGCTGTATCACTTGTAAAGGAGCTGATCTTGGCCAGAAGCATCTCGTGCGTAGGGATTTTCAAAGAGCCTGTGTGCTTTGATTGTACTGACTGGAAAGTGCAGTGCTCCTATAATGATTAACAGCAAAGGGTCAGGTTTAAGGGTGGGTCATTTGCTGTTGGTTCCTGTGCTTGCCAACACATGATACACAGGATCTTGTGACTGTGTTAACTCCAAACATGAGTGTTTGTTTGCATTTACATCACATCTCAAAATGTATTGATGTGTAGAGTAGTCAGGTAACCTGTAAACAATGAAGAATGGCAATAATTCTGTCACCATTCAGACATGTTAACCCTTATGAACCTGGTTGTTTTCACGAGTGTTACTTTGGTGCTGAAAAGGGTGTCAGATTTTTTGTGAAGGTAGGATGGAAAGGTGAAGAATTACTGGCTCAGATGGTAGGGAGAAACAAGTTTCCTCGCTTGTCTCCTACACGAGGCCGATGTATTAGATCTTCTTCTCTGGCAGGACCAGCTCTGCTGTTGGCCCCTGCCCCATCCTGTTGAGTACGAAGGAGGACAGGCTGGCTGGGGGAGGAAGGGAGGCTAAAAGCAGCCTGGGACAACAGGAGTAGCACCCGGTTGTGAGATACGTGTGGGAGTGTCTGAGGTTTTTGGCTTAGAACGCAATGGGAGGCTTGATCCATGCTCAGCAGTCCCTTGTGGTGTTGGGAGCAGGGGAGGGGGAGGTTCGTGTGGCTTTGCTTCAGAAGTAAAAGAAGTTGTGGTACATGAAATTTCCAAGGAGGCAAGCTGTGTTTGGTTTAGTCTGTTGCAGCCTGGGCTGGCTGAATTGGCAAGCCCTGCTAAGCTTTCCCAGCAAGGCCCAGAGAGGATTTTCCTCCTCCCTTGCTTGGGACCCCAGGCAAGTGAGGAGCTCCAAGGAGAGTTGGTGGCTGAAAGCAGATCACTGCAATGCAGGGGCTTGTTGCAAAGACAAGTAAATGGAGAAACTGTGGAGAAGAGGAGGCGTGGCAGCCTTTTTCTCCTGGGGACTTTCTCCCTATCCTAAGGGAGAAATAAAAGCCTGAAAAATCCTGACCTCGACTCGGCAGCAACCAGAGGCTGACTTCTCTTGAACCTGAGCTTTGGTGCAGTGAAAGCCCAAACCTGCAGACTAAACACAGTACCTCCTGTTTACATCTAGTGGGCTGGAGTGGAGTGTGTCCAAGGTGGGACAGGCCAGAGAGCTGCTGCACCCGGAGAGCTGCTGCTCAGCCCCCGCTGCCCAGGCTGAGCAATGAGCTGAGAGTTGCTGGGCTCCAGTGGAGGGTTAGCAGATGACAGGAGTTTGGCAGGTCCCAGCACCATTCCTACCAGACAGGTGTCCATATCACCACCACAACCGGTACTCAGCGGGAACTGCTTTAGCAGTCTCAGCAGAAAAAGCAAGGAGTCATTCGACCACAGAGATTGTACGGCCCATTTCTATCAACAGTCTTTCCAGGTCACGTTTAAGGCATGTTAGTGGGGGAAGCCTGTCCTGCTGCTGCCCATGCTCTGGGGATGATTAGATTATTTCATTCTCCAGAACTGTCAAATTGGCACCTTTCCCAAGTACTTGGAATTTTTTTTTTCACTTAAGTAACATTTAATTAGTTCTAAGAAGCTAAATTCTATTAAAGGTCTAAGCATGTCAGGCTGGTTTATTTCTGAACTTCATCTTCCACTGTGTCATGTATTGTTGAATAGGGAAATTGCTTTAACTCAGAAATGTACAAACATATTCAAGAAGTCCTCCTTGTTAACACTAGACTCCTGTTTATATGCTAGTTACTGTGGCAAAGTCTCTGATGTGTAACACTTGCATTAACATTACACATGATCAAAGGCTTCCGCGGTCTTTCTTCCACTCCCCCTTCCCCCAGTGGTGTGACAGTAAAGCCCCCACACTGCCTCCTAAGCACCTCTCCTCTCCTTTCCAAGAGGTAGATGTTCCAGATGCACAGGGAAAGACTGTGCAGGAGATGTCTGGCCCCATGCTGAAGGGTTAAGGATGCGTATCATGCAGACAGACTCTGACATAAACTGCCCCACAGTGACATTTGTATTTGTGGTGGAGCGTCCAAGGTTCTTGGTCCAACGTCTGAGCTGTGCCAAGCATGCAATTCATCACAGATCGACCTTGTTTGTCTCTGAAACATTCCCAAAGCAAGGTGAGGTTGTGCGTGTATTCTCCCTCCCTCCCTCCCTCACTTTTGTTCCAACAGATGATAGAGACGCTGTGTTGAAATGTGTTACTGATCAAGCCCGTCCCAATAAAGTTGCCTGAGCCTTTAATACATATTAATATTATCCTGGGGTAGTTTGTGTCAAAGCCTGTCAGCATGCATCATCCTTTGGGAATTACCATCATTAAGTCTCCAGTGATGGGAGTCAGGACATGCTTCTGCAAAGCTCATCTGCTTTTATGTGGAGCTCTCTGCCTGTCTAGCACAAAGCATGCTGTTCTCTCCTCCTTCCTTGCTCACCTGGACTGCTTACTCTCCCCAGAGGGGAGAAGGAGGTTTGTTTAACACTACCTTTAGATAATTTCTGCTCCTGCTGCTTTAGGCACTCATTGTTCTAGGGAAGAAGATGACACTGAAGTCTTTGATCATGTGCAGCGTACATGTTACGCATCAGATATTGCTGCAGACTCTGACATACGAGCCAATACAGTGCAATAAAAACAAACCTATAGTTAAAGAGTCCTCGTTAACTGTAAAATCTAGCACACAGAATTTAAGAAATATCTCTGCACTTTAGCCTTGCCCCTGTTACACGTGTACTTCAATACAATATCTAATTGAAGGATTACAGCTATTTTTAACAAAGCGTGCCTGCCTCATTCAGCGCACATAGATGCAGTGTGTTAGGGGGATGAATCAGGAATGTGGAGTAAAGTAGGCTGTTGCTTATAGGACTTCCACTTCATTTGTTTGCCAAAATTGGAAGGTGTGTAGTGAATGAGGCAGCTAATTGCTGAAAAATCACAATAGTCTTACAGCAAAGGCTGTTAAATATTGCCCTGGAGAATTGGATCCTGCTCCTGCTTCTACTACTCTTTTCTTTCAAGATGTCTTAAACTAAAAACTTCTCACCTGGCAAGGGAGTTTGTGTTGCTCATTTTCTTTATGCCCAGCCCAAGACCTGAGGTCTGATCTGTGTTCCCAGTGACAGGAGGAGGCCAGGAGGAATTCCCTTGCGGATATCCTTGTGACCCACAGGACTGAGTGGGCTGAAAAACAGAGACTTGCAAGTCTTGAGATGGGCACCCATGAGAAGTAGACCTTCAGATTCATTTTTCTCTTCACTGATTTTCCTATGTCTGTTCAGGGAGACCTCTTTCCAGTCATCCTGTGAAGGATGTAATGAATTCAGTGCTTGCCAGGCATTCCAGCTCTACAGATGAACACCAGAAACAATTTCAGGAAGAGATTAAAATTTGTTCATGCAGGTCAGGATCAAGAATAAGTACAAAGGATCTCTCTGGGGTAAGGAGTCGGCCTGGGAGCCATGTCAAAGACCCACATTCAGCTTCCTGCTCTTACAGATTTTCTCCGTGACTTTAAGTCTCTTACCTTCTTTTAGCCTCCATCCCCCGTTTGCTGTATGGAGAGCAGCACTTCCTCACAGAAATGTGAGGCCAAGCATATCAGAGACTATGAGAGTGGTAAAGACAGTGAGATGAGGTACTTCCAGTGTTATCCATGCTGACAGTAGTTGGATGGAGCATATTAAATAAAGGGGAAGAGAGTAGGAGAGAATGGAGAAGCAAGTTGAATGATAATGAAAAGCAATGATGACTAATACTGCATTAGTGAGCAGAACCATCCTGAGGACTGAGGAGGGCAGAGGTCTTGTGGGAGAAAAACTGCAGGTGATCCTGTGATTGCAGATTTATTTCATGAGGTGGATGTATGCTGAGGCCAAATTAGCATGGCACAAACTCTGAGCAGCAGTTTCCAAAGTTTTATACACCCAATGTCACTGGTTTCTGAGTGCAGAGGGGTTTTTTCCAGGTAATTTACTTGATTTCAGGGCAAATCCTGTCAGGTAGATGGAGGCTGTGGTTCACTGTCACTGGGCACCCCCTGGTTCTCAGCACAAAGTCTGTGTCTCTGCGTGAGCCAAGGAGCTCACAGCAGTAGTGGGGTATTACCCTCTGGCACCAGCCACTGCTGGGGAAAGCTCTTTGCTCGTTTCCTGTGCCAGTAGGTTCACCATGTCTGTCAGACAGCACGTGGATGCTGAAGCTGTGGAAACAGGGTTCTCCAGTCTCCTTGCCTTATGCGTTGCCTCCATTTTGACCTCTAATCTGCCCTTCATCCTGTTTTTCTGTGTCTCCGTCTTCCCTCATCCTGGCCCGTCTCTGCTTTCTTCCCCTTCATTCAAGTTGGCAAATTCCTTCTCCTCCTCCACATGGCCTGACTTCCAGCAGAAACACTGAGAGTACTGGAGAGTTTCCCTGCCTTTAGTCCTGGTGTGCCTGGTGACATAGCAATCCCTTGCTGCTCAGAGGAATGATCAAAGTGAAAATCACTCCTTAACCACCTCTGCCCCGTGTTTGGGACAGAGCTGCCTTGGGCTGGGCTGTACTCAATGAAGAAGGGCTCTGTAGTACATTTTTCTGCATTTCTTGGAAAGGCTTGTGGACAAACAGTACTTTCAGAGGCTTCTGACTTAGCAAAGCATTTTCATGATCAGGAAAAAGACTTGTCCTGTGGAACACTTGTTTGCTAATCTTCACCACCTTCCTTGTAAGTAGTTCTTGTGCTTTGCAACAAAACGATCATACGCATTTGCTAATCCTGTCAAAATACAGTTTTTCCAAAATAGCTCTCTTGATTCCTTTTTTTCCCTAAAAACCTTTAGAAAAAAGAATCAAAAACAAGGCATCCAGCATGGAAAAATAAGTTGAGGCTTAGGACAGCAAGGTCAAACCTCTCATAGAAAATGTTAAATGTGCCTGTAGGCAGATAGGTACATGGAAGCCGTGGGAAGCATCCAGCATGCAGGAGCTATCAACATGCGCTATCTATGCTGGCAGTCACAGCAGAGGGGGGATTACTGTGAGCAGGGTCATGGGGGACAATCCATTCTTTTGGTTTGGCAACCTAAGGGAAAAATCTGGGAAAGAAGATCAGACTGAGGCCAATCTTGAAATATTTTCAGTTTTTCTTGCTGAAACAAAAGCCTTAAAGAGACCAAAAGCTGAAATAAAATCCTTTTATGTTGAATGAAACCAGAAATAAGAAAGTTTTCCTCAATAAAAACAGAGGGGAAAAATCTAGTTTTGCAGAACAGGGCTGGAGTTGTTAGAAGTTTTGCCTTCTCTAATCAATACTTGAGGGATATAATACTTGCGTAAGATATGAAAAACTCAGATTTTATTTCTTTCCTTTAATTTGAACCCCTATTTCTACTTCTTTGCTTTATGGGAGCCATAACTATAGGGTATTTTGGTTCTTCCTCAGCTTGTCCAATTGGAGTTGTTCCACATCATATAAAACACTGAATTAGTCAAGAGACAGAGTACACAAGAGAATGACTGCTCCGGTAGAGTCAGGACATTCCCCTGGAAATGAGCACATCTGGTTCTTCTCTCTGCTAGACCACATGTTAAATCATTTATGCACATTGGCATAATGGCAGCAGAGGTTCAGAGCAACGTTTGGAAGAGCTACTCTGATGCTTGAGATGCTCACTAGTGAGTGGCAGCTATGGGTTGAGTCCTCTCTTGAAGAGATAGGCTTGATTTTTGGTCTCCATAAATTTGAATAGTGGTGTTATGCCTAGCATGGTGAGCTCAAAGATAACACCCAGAAGATGGTTTAAGAGATGTACAACTGCAGCCTGCTCTCCTCCAAAGAAGTTTTAGGTGTCCACTTAAGAAAACTTTTTCAGAATCTTTTGGGTAGCTTCCCCCACATCCTTGAGCAGGTCTTGGAAATCTAAGGTAATACTTTTCCAGGAGGTTTATCATGTTCCCCAAACACTCCTTAAAACCTCGCTGCATTATCCCTTTGTGCTCTTCTCCCTCACTGCTGAATGAGACACTGAGAGAAATTCACTCTAGGGTAGAAATGTCCCGTTAGGACATCACGATCCTCCCGGTATCAACTCTCCTGCAACATGTTCTCTAGTACTTTGTCCAGGCTAGTTTTGGATGAGTCAAGTTCTTTCATCCTTCTTAAGCTCACTGTCTATCCAGCCACCTAATGCCCCTCCCTTGCCACTCATACTACATTTTTGGCTACTTTTTGTAGGTTTTCTTCCACCCACTTGGAGCATTCCTTGAAATGCCTGTTCTTCCTTTGCTTTTTCTCTCTGAAAGAATTGTTATTGCCTGTTGTCTTGGCTCCCTTGTCAGCCCTCTCCTTAACTGAGCCAAATTTTATGTGTTGAATCAAAGCAGCCTGGTCTGCAATACGGATCTCATCAGTGTAGGTTTAAGGATCTCAGGTCCCTGTAATTGAGAATGTCATAGAGAGATTCCACAAGGTCAAAATCTTTCAGTGTCATCGTATACTTCCTCTTCTGGGGTTGTAACACAGCAGAGTGAAGCAATAGGGTCCCTGAGGCATCTGTGAGTGGATGTTTCTCCTTTACAAGGAGGGTTATGAATTTCCTGGAAGAGCAACAGTGGAATTTCCCATCAAAGGTGTTTGTTGCAATACTAGTGCCTTTGAGGTTGTAATGAGAGCTGTGGTGGATTCAGGCAGCAAGGTGGCCTCTTCAGACAGCGTCAGGGCTGATGGTGACGTAGAACAATGATGTGACAAGGCCTCTGCCCTGAACCACTTGCATTCTGAGCAAAGCACTGCAAAGAAGGCCAGGTCAAGGGGAGAGCAGAGAGACGGGCTAGGGGTGCCTGTGGCACAGCGTGTGATTCATCAGGGCATTTTATTGGTGGGAATTTCAGTGTGAAATGCTGACACGCTTCTACTTCACCTTTTGGTGTGCTGCTGACAAAAATTAAGCTGAAACATTTTCAAGGCAAAGGACTCCTAAAAGTTGCTGGATATTTGCAGATGTAACAGGTGATATGTGGCTCAGGATACAACTGCTCCACCCGTTCCAGGCATAGCACCTGATGGGTGAACAGTTTCTTAGAAGGCTTGGTATGGTTTACATAGGGATTTATTGCAATGTGTCCCCACCTTCTCTGGCTAGGCCGTACAAGCCAGCTCTGTACTAAGTCCAGAACTAATAAAACGTGGGTTTCTTTCTTTGACAAACCTGCTAGAAGAGCAAGTGTTTAATGCAAACAAAGCACTAGGGCAAAGTGTGGGATTGTTTGGTTTTTTCCTAGGTAGGCAAGAAAAGTGAGTATTATCAGTAAAGGCACCTCTGCTTCACTGTACCTGGGCCAGTTGCTTGTGTCTTGCCCTGGACAAAGTGTGTTTCCTGAAGTTGGACAGAGCTGCAGCTCAATTCCTAGCTCAGCTTCTGGGGGTCTCCCTTCACTGAAGTCTTGCCAGCTGTACCAGGCATTCAACATTGGTGTGACCTCTGGTCTTAGCAGCATTTTCTGAGCAGACAATTTCAACCCCTCATGGGAATGTCCAACCCTGTAGTGAGAGATGGGGTATTAACTGTGGGGTGGTACCCGTAAGTTGACTATAAAGTCTTTAATGTTTTACTAAGCACCAGTTGCTTTCAAAGTCAGCTGAACTCATCTGGAGCCCCATGACCTTGTGTACATTTTTAGATTTCACCTCTTTTCATACACTTGCAGCCATGTACCTGTAACAAGTCATGGTACAGGTTTCTCAGCCTGCTGCAGGTATGAAAGCTTTCACACTGAAAGCTTCCACACAAACTCCTTCAGGACTCATAGGTAAGCCCTGGAGGTAAGAAGCAGATTTCTGCAAGCTCAGGTGAGACTTGCCACGAGAGGGAGACAGCATGTGTTCCCTGAACACATCCACCTGAATGAGACAGCCTAGCCTGGTATTTTGTAACATGTCTGGACACATGCAGCTGTTAGTGAAGTGGTGAGAACCCAAACTCCGGACCTCAGCCGTGCGGTAGGTACCTGTGATAGAAAACTCTTTTGTCTAGTGATCATCTTCCAAGCATCTGTAGCATGACTAGGTGCCGCAAAACACACAGCAAATGGAACCTAGATCTGCTGGCAGTGGGATAGCACATGTCCAGGCCTCTCTAGGTCAGGTCAGGGAGATCCTGGTGCGAGCAGGACTGTTCAGCACCCAAGGAGATGTTTCCGATACCCACAGCTGGCTGGCGAGGCCGTTCACTGTTCATACTGCAAACAGCCATTGCCAGTGCTGAGCTGCACCCTGTAACCAGCTTTGGCAGGCTGGGCTGGCTGAGTGTTTGCACAGGGCTGAGAAAACACAGCACTGTGAGCACTGGGCTGCTGCAGCACCCGGGACACCCGCCACCGCACGGCACCGCTCCTTTGCTTCCTCAGCACCAGCCGAGAGATTTCATGGGAGAAAAGGCTTGTTCAGTGCGCATGGGATGGCTTCGTTTGCCCTCCAGATTGTGCTGGCTTTTCCCATGGCTGCAGCACAACAGTGAGGCTCTGTTTTCCTTTGGGAAGGGAATAAGCTGCTTCATCATTGGGATCTCTGTGGAGTGTCCTGTTGATAAGATCAGTTAACAGCATCAGAGGAAAACTGTAGATTCGGGTCTGAAGTATAAAGTGAATGGGGCCTATTTGTTTAATTTGAGCTTCTAAGGTTTAAATCCCAGAGGAAATTAAATTAGGTGCCTAGAGCAATGGCAGTCTGTCATGTTTATTTGCTGGGAATGTCACCTTTAATATCATGCACATATAATGTGTGTGTGTGCGTGCGTGTGTGTGTGTGTTAATGTGATAGGGTACCATACTGTGCAGGAGCAGGCAAGCTACAAGAACTGGAAATGTGAAATATTGTGAGTGTGGAATGTTGAGATGGGATTGGATTTATTCTCATCCTTCTCCGTAAGACTCAGTCACCAGCATGAAGGTGGTTTTGCTGATTGCAGGTGGGGTTGGTAGCCTGATCTATGAGCACAGGCCTTAGTGCTCTTGGGCCATTTTGATAGGGCTACTTCTAACAGGAGAAATCTTGTCTAGACGTGAATCCAGGATGACAGTACTTCTCACTTACAAGCCCTCTTCAGCAGTTGGTGTGCTGCTGGCACATGCCTTCCCCCTGCATCCTCAGGAGAGCTCAAGAGTGACAGTTTCCTGTATTGAGGGACATGGCTGCTTGTACATTGGGTTACACCAGCACTTCAGAGCCTCCCTGCTTCTCCAGGAAGGAAGGCAGGTCTCCCAGCGGCATGGGGTAGCAGGGTTTGGGATGGGGTTTTTTATGACTTGGACTGTTAAGGATGGGTTCTGAGAGACACACTGTGGGTGTGTGAATGTCACTGCAGCAGTTTGTCATTGCAGCCCATGACTCCTGCCCTCCACCGAAGTTAGCTGTCCATGCAGGGCTGACAGAGCGGCGCTGCGATCTTTCCTCGGTGTGCTGTGTAGAGCAGGCTGCCATTGCTTTGAGCCCCCAGTTGCAGTCCACCAGGCAGCTGAGCTGTGGACTCCTGTCCCACCCCACTTGTCAGGGAGCCAGTTCAGCTCAGTATATTAGTGGAATTTGGGTTTTTTTTCAGCTGGATTACCATCATTCAGAGAGCAGGCAGTGAGCTGCAGGTAGGCTTAGCCATCTCAAGGCATTGCACCCAAGTTTCAGTGCTAGCCACAGTGCTCCGTGTAGGTTTGTACATACTCTGGGAGTCTGTGGCTTAGCCAGGACCTGATCTGTCCCCTCCTTCCCTCTCTCCACCCTTTGCTGTTTACCCCTGCATACCCTGTCTTGTTTTCCTCCAGCCTCAGAGCAGCTGGCTGCCTTGCACGTGATTCCCATTTCTCTCCTGCCTCTGGTGCCTTGGGAGCACCCAGGGGTCTTCCTGCTGCGCTTTTCTTCTAGTCTCCCTGCCAAAGCTGCAGCTCCTCATTCCTGCTCTCTCACCCATCCCAACCTCTGGCATTTTTGCTCATCCGTGGATGGGTGAATATTCATTTCCTCCTGGCCTGACTGCTGCGAATACCAATTCCTCCTCCTTTTTCCGGCTGTTCTGTAGATTTTGATGTCTGCCAAATTGTTTTCATTCCCTCACCCCACTGCAGACTGCACCTCCGCAGAAAGTGATCTGCTCCGCACAGAGCCCCGGCTCTCCACCCAGCTCTTCCTCCTGAGCTGAGCGATCAGGTTGCTCTCCCGCCTCCGACACAGACAGACGTCTCCCTCCTCCTGCAAACAGTCAGCAAACGAGTGTCTCCATTTCAACAGGCAGGATAGTTACAGGCCCCTGCAAGGAGACTGCAGCAGTTTGTGGTGGTACTGCATGTTTCAGTGCAATGTTCCTCAGCTTGCCAGTCTGCAGATTGGTGCCAGGTTGCAGAGTCCTGTCCAAAGCAGCAGGCTACTGGCTCCTAGCTGAAGCAGGGTTTTTTCAGGTTCAAGGTGTGATTAAAAAGGCCTGGGGAAGGTGCCTGCGTCCATGCTGAGCAGCTTGGTTATAAACACTGGCCTAGAGCCTCCTGCATGTTAAAGTTAAGTGAAGAGAGGAATGTAGTGGAGAAGGGAGCTTGTGATTCCCTTGTCCCCTGGAAAATCTGTGGGCAATGACAGCAGGGTGCCATGGTTGAGGGGAGAGGACTGCAGACACCTGGTAGCTCTCAGAACTGGATTTGGTGGTTTTGGATCTCTTCTCTTGCCAAACAAAGGAAGAAAGGGAGACCAGAATCTTCCCTTTCTCTTTCTGTCCAATAGTCCTGCCTATACATTGCCAAAATGGAGCCCAGAGGCTTCCACTTGCCCGTGGCACCCTGGCAGTGACTTGCTCTCCACTGATGTTCTGGCACCAAGCTGCCGGTGAGCATGGGAGGTGGCTTCCTGCATGGCAGTGGGACAGCCTGGGAAAAGGAGGGGTGCGAAAGGGGGCATGGGAATGGTGGTTGTTTCAGGATGGAAAGTAATGCCAGAGATGGAGGAAAGGGTGGACCAAAGGAAGGAAAGGAGGAGCAGGGGAAAAGAAAGAAACCTGTAGGCTAAAGTGGGAATAATAATCCACTGGATGCTGCTGCAACCTAACTCCCAGGAATGCTGCTCCAAGGCCCCCTCACTGCGTGGGGATGTTTGCCTGGTCCTGTACTGCCGGCTCTGCTCCTGTGCCAAACCAGCTGTCCTGCCTGGAGCTCTGGCCTTTGCGGCTGTTGTGAAGAGGGCAGGATGTGTTTGCTTCTGGCTATCACGTGGTTTTTAAAAGAGGGTGGGAGTTCCTCCACTTGAATTCCTGGGGCTGGTTTCTCCCATGGTGTCTGTGGTTTCTGTGACTTGGGGGACTCCATGAAGCTGGAGTCCTGGCCCTCATCTGGGACTTTTGACTTGACAGCAGCTGTTTTCTTGGGCTGCTTCATGCTTGCCAGCCAGCTTTGAGATGAGCCAAAAGTTTTCCCAGCACAGGCATGCAGGATGGGCATGTACCATCCCAACATGGAGATGCCTAGCATGGGTACCTCTGGGAGCACCTCCTATACCCAGCATCTGGTTCATCTGAACAGTGTGCTCCACTGGGGTCAAAGCCTTCCCCGTGCCTGGAGCACCAATTCTGTGCCGGTCCCAGTCTCTTCCTGTGCTGCTGTTTCCTGATTAAACTGTGAGCTTAACTTCAGTGGATCAGATAAAAGTGGCTGTCTCCCACTGTCTCTCCAAGAGTTGTTATCTTGACCCTTTTTCCTCCTTCCCCACTCTGTCTGTCTAAAGCCGAGCCTCTAATTTTAGACTGAGGAAGATAATTGAGGGTCAAAAAAGATTGCTGTATAATTTCAACATTTTTTTCAGTGGTTGGGGTGGAAGGCAAAGTTAGGAGCTCCTTGCCCTCAAACCTTTGTGTTGTGGGAAAGAAGGACATAGGGGAAGGAGTGAGTTGGTATAGTCTGCTCTCTGCAGAAGCCATGCTGTTTCCTGGCAATTAGCTAAAACTAAGATTGTGAAGGCATAAACTACTGTATTTCCGTTGCAGATCCTATTGACCGAAGAGTTCGTAGAGAGAATGCTGGAAGATTTAGAAGATCTGAATTCTCCAGAGGAAGTAAGGCTGCATCGTTCCCATATCTTCCATGTACTGTCCCATAGAGCTCAAACCATCCTGCAGTTTGCCTTTGATCTTCCCCTCAGCTGGCAGGCCGCAGGCCTGCCCCATAGACTGGAGGCCTTGCTAAACCTTCACATCTGCTGTGAACTGAGGCACTGAGAGAAAGGATTGCAAGAAATACAGGACAGGGATAAGTATTAAGGGAGACTCTGCACTTTCCTTTCCACCAGCATGCTTCCCAACATGGTATCTGAGCACCCCAAATCAAACCAGCGCAGTCCACGTCTATGGGGGGTTTCCTCCACGCCACACATAGATAGCGTCCTTGCAAGCAGCTCCATGTACATCACCTTCCCCACTTTCAGAAGAGCTGAAAGTGGTGGCAGCACATTTACTGATGAACAATCTGTTGTATGAGCTTCTTTTTTTGGTTTTGGAAACAGGCGGGGGCTTTCTCACATCTGCTACTTGGCCTTCACCTGCTGCCCCTGCACGGTGTGCAGAGGACCATCACCAGCCTGGAAACGTTACAGCAGCAGCCAGGGGAGCTTTATAAAGCTTTGCTGTATGGTACTAAACTTCCCCCTGCCATGTGATCTCTTCCTGGGGAACATTTAACACCCCGTCTCCCATGCATGCCATATAAATATTCTACTTGACTTCAAAGAGCAGTGGCAGAAATGACATGTAATATTTTTAATCCCATTTTTTACAGCTCCCTGCAGACTCTAAAGAAACTTTCCTTGGCTTGTAGAGCAGCCCTCCCATCCATTGCCCTGCTCCCCTCCCCCCAGGAAAATCTCAGGGCTCTAATTGTTTAATCCAGAGTTGACTTAATGCCAGGGTGTTCTTCACTGTGTGAGTGGGGAGAGCACGCTGCAGGCTGTGCAGTGACTTTCAGGCCAGCTTTTATCCAGTTAAACCTAATCCAAAGCTCCTTTTTGCAAGTGACATGGAAGCCCAGGAGCACTTTGGTTTGAAGGCCCTTTAGCTCAGGCTTTGGATGGCTCCTGTTCCTTCGCTGTCCGCTGAGAGGCAATGAGCATGGCAGCTCCTGGCACCACGACCGAGTGTTCGGTTCCGAGTTACTGTGACTTTGCTAAATTAAAAAGTGAAAAACAAACAAATGCAAAGGATGGCTTCTCCAAGAGGATTGCTTTGGAAGCACTGCTGTTTATAAAAAGGAAAATACTTGAGATGAAATGTGATCTTTCAGCATCCAGATTCCTCCAAGGATTTGTAACTTGCAGGATCCCAGGCTGGGCCAACTGAAGGCATTCCTGCAGCGCTGACTGTTGCTGATGATGTTCATGTGGTAGAACGAAGTGCTGCGAGGAGGGTCTTTCCTTTGCTGCATAAAGAGCCACCTGTGTTAAGTGAAATTAAGTGAAATAATCTGTCTGAGTATCTTTAGCATGTTTTTCACATGCCCTAGACAGTGAACTCAGAAGAATTTCCTGGGCAGTGCAGGGCCACTAGATTAAATGGTGCAAGCTGTACACAGGACTTGACTTTATAAAAAACAACCATAAATGGGATTTGGGCTGTTTGTTTCCTAGAGGATAAAGAGTGGGAGTTGATGGTAGCCCCTATCCTGAAAAATCCTTCTGCCATGCCCCTAAATCATGAGTCAGACCCTGAACCACCAGGCCAGCATACTAAGGTCAATGGATACCAACCACAGGTTACCCTCATGGGCAGCTGCAAATGGAGCAAGGTCAGGAGCAAATTCATGACAGAGCTGCCCTTGCTGTGGAGCAGCAGCTGGAGGGCATCTCCTTTAGCAGGAATCTGCCACTGAGCCTGTGTTAAGGTCCTTCAGAAACAGGGTGCTTCTGGAAAGAAAGACAGGTAATTGGATAAAGATGGATGATTTGCAGATTGCTCTCTCCTTGTACCGACTTTATAATTCATGTAGCCCCTGGGAACCTTATGGTGTTGCTGGCCCTGGTCTGAGGACTCTCCTAGGAGAGTATCTGTGTCTGTAACCATTCTGAATTAGCCATCTCCAGGTCAGATTGCCACTGGTGTGATTCCTCACTGGGAGTCTCGTCAGGGTGTCAGAGAATCTTGTAGTGCAAGGCAGTGCATCACTGAGTGCAGTAAAGTTTTGAAAACAAAATGATCCTGCAAACTGTCTTCCAGAGCTATCCCCTGCATGTTTTGAATCCTCAGCCTGGGATGGTGTGAAATGCCTATGCAGAACTGGTTGCCATTCACCTGTGGATGGGGCAGATTTGTAGCCTAAGAGATTCCACCCCTCACATCCCACACCCCCCACGGAGCTGTGTTTGAGAGACCTGTGTGAATGCATGGGCACTGGTCACATGTGGTTGTGAGAAGGGTTAGTGGTAAGGTTCCTTGGAGCTCTCTCCCTGCATGGTTGTGTTTGGGATCAGAGATTTTGGAGTGACTTCCTAGCCTAAGGTCGGCTGCCCTGGAATGGCATCAGTGGGACAGTGGGACCAGTGCATTTGTCTTGTTTGGGAAACATTGGCCAGAGCCAGTGCTGTGTAAACCAGACCGGGGCAAAAAATCTCCGTTCTGTGTGCTTCAACCAGTGTTTGCAAAACAGCCTGAGCAGCTGAGTGCCTGTGAGAGCACGAGGCGTTGTACAGCTCTGTGGAGCCTTTGTAAATGCTGTGCAGGCACTCTGGCTCTCCACAGCCAGGGCAGCAAAGTTTGTCCTCCTGGAGGCGGTGCCGTTTGCAAGCCTGTCCCCCAGCAGAGCTGCGCTGGCTCACCTACATTCCACCTGGAATGAGCAGGGGTTTGAAATCTGCCCTAAGTCTACTTTTAAAGGAAATGTGGGCTCTGGGGGCTGGGGTAGGTGAAAGGAAAGGAACGTGGTTAGGTAAGAGGGAAGACACTTCTGGCTGCAAATCTTTAGAGAAGTTGGGAAGGGGAAATGGGTGGGGGCTGGGAGCAGAAACCCTCCAGAATTCATCTGATGAAGTAAACAGCACTTGGGCTGAAAATTCAGAACTTTACTTTGGCAGCTGAGGCGCAGGCCACATTATCTAATGTCCACTGCTGTCCAAAACATACTGATGGGGAAATGTTTTCTTAGTGGCCTCTTGTTTTAAAAAACAATAATAACATGGGGCTGCCTGCCTTTTCAACAAGTATGGGTTTTTTTATGCAGGTTGCAGCAATATGCATTAACTGGTTCTCTTTACTCACTTGCAGTTTAAACTTCCAAAGGAGTACAGCTGGCCTGAAAAGAAACTGAAAGTTTCCATCTTGCCAGATGCCGTGTTCGACAACCCGCTGCATTAGAGCTGAATTACACTCTTCTAACAACTGGGAGAGCCAAGTTACTGTTCATTACCCAGTGACTCACAGGATAATTAATGCAGTAAAAACTCTGCCTGCAAATAAAAAGAGTTTGCTGCACAACCACTGCAAACAGAAGAGGAGCTACTCAGCACCAGCCCAAACTGAACTGAGCCCTTTCCTTTATCCTTCCCAAGGCTGAACTCTCTGGGAGCAGCCTGCGTATGTGTGAGTGCGAGTGAGAAATATTTAACTATGAAAATTAGTAGTAAGAATCCTTTTTCTCTCCTAGCTGCAGAACTCCCCTCTGCCTTAGCCCAGGGTGTAGACGCTCTGCACGCCTGTATTTACACATACATTTCTGCCAGGTGCGAGCCTATAATCCATGGATTAAATGTTCTTTACGTGACTCTGGAGTCCTTTTGTTAGCCAAACTTTTACTGACTGCAGAACTGTTCTTCCATGTGCTATTTTTTTTTTTCTTTTCAGAAACGGAATGGTATTTCCCCTGTTTAAAGGAGGCCAAAAGCTCACATGCTTGAAGCTGAACAGATTTAAAGATGAACTTTCTAGTTCAGTCAAGAAAAACAAACCCAGATCCTCCCTGCCCTCAAATTAGGCATGTTTTAAGTGTTGGTCTTGGTGCTATTAGCTATGGTATCACTGCAAACAGAGGCAACTTTATTCTCGCGCATCCTGTCCTTGTGCCTGAACCCCAGGGAAGGTCGCAACCTCTGGTTTTGCACAAGCAGGAGGAAGAAAGCTACCGGGGCGGGGGAGATCTCCTGTTTACAGTGTGTTTATCTTTAAAGAGATACTGTCAAGTATTTTTTCCTTGCTATTGTACAGAATTTGAGAAGCTAGAAAGGATCATTTGTTCACAGGGACAACTTAATCAGCTCTACAGGATCCAGGGGGCCGCTTGAAAGCCTATCAAATGGAGATCTCCACTGCCCTGGCATAGCAGAGAGGAGACTCATCCTCAGTGAAGCCAACTATTCTCCCGTTCAGCAGGGTTGTGCCCTATGCAGCTCCGTTTTCCCCTCTAGCCTCGCTGTGCTGGCTCTTGTTGCTGACCTTCCTCCTTTCATGTAGGTTTGAACTGTAAAGCATCAAAATCGATTTGAAGAGACCTTCTCTCTAGATCCCTGTGGCTTCCTCCTTGGAGCAAAATGTGGTGTGCAGAGGAGCCGGTCTCTGCAGTGCCAGCTTCTGTCTCTGCATAGAGCTGCTGGCCCTGTGGATACGCTGCAGCAAACCACCGCAGGCTTTACCCCCTGCTGCTGCTGCAGGTTGTTTCTGATGCATATTCCCCAGCCTTCCTCTGCCCATTGTCTTTTGGTGACAACTCTTCACTCCTTGTCAGGGGAGGTGCAGCTTTCCTTCCACCCCTTTCTGCCTACAAGATAACTCAAGCGGTTTATGCGCAATTGCTGTGTGATCATAATACAAGTATAACAAAAGCTTTTAACACTTAACTCCCCTGATCAAACAGCAAAGTCCAGGAGGCCTCACAGTACCCCAGGGTTGGTTTTTTGTTTGTTTTCTGATTTAATTTCTTCCCAGCACAGTCAGCTTTGATGTTTTTTGCATATATTTGAGGCTGGTTAATGTTGGTCAAGAAGCAGAGCTAGGAGCCACAAAGCTTTCCTTGGACTTGCTACAGAATTCCTCTGTGGCCTCAGGCGAGTCACTCAATGTCTCTCTGTGCAGAGAGGGTGATTATTGACTAGAGGGCTGTAGGACCTACCGAAGCATGCCAGGGTTTGCAGGGGAGGGCGTGCTTTGTGTACCAAGTAGTATTTGTACTATTATAATTGTTTTTATATTATAATTTAAGGCAGGCCAAATGCAGAGTCCAACACTGCTCTGCAGAACCTTCCTTTCTGCAAAGCTACGAAGCAATTTACATGTAAATGAGTTTGTCATTTTGTCTGAACTCAGAGGATCATCTTAAAATCCTGCTGTGCGAGAGCAAACTTTCAGATATCTGCATGTGCCAGCCAGAGTGAGTTCTGTGCTGAGGCAGGCTGCATTCATCCGTGGGATCTCTTGGCCAGTTTTCATTGTCCTGGTTAGCACTAAGCATCCCTTCTGTACTGTAGATGTATATGCAAGGGACAGTGTGGGTGAGAAAGCAGCATGAAAATGTACCAGTCCGGCTTCAAAAACGACATGCCCAAGTGTCCCACCGCAAGATAATGAACAAACAGATGATTGTGGCTGTGGGGGAAAAGGCAAGGGCAGCAACAACAATTTTGTCCCAAAGCCATCCGCCAACAGTAGCCCATGGATGCTCCTGTACGAGCTTGCTGGGGGTGCCTGCAGCAGAGCTGGCCTGTTGCCACCATGCTGGCTGCTCTTCCTTGTTTCCAGATGCTGGCTCTCATTAAAAGGAACTTTAAATCCACATCTTAGTGGAGAAGGGACATTTGGAAGGTCAATTGTTGCCGTTCCTGCAGAGATCAGCACGGAGCAGAGAGAAGTCCATCAGACCTTCTCTGAGCTCTGACACACATCTGGAAAGCTTGGGACCTCCTGCCCTATGAACTCTTTGAGCCTTCACAACAGGGATGTGGTGCTGTACGCAGGGAAAGCACCTCCTCCAAGCTGCCTTGTGCTTCAGTTCTGCCTTTCTCGTGCATATGTTTTCCTCACCATATTTGCTCTCATCAGACACTCTGGGTTGGGTTTTCATTAACTTCAGAGGGAGCAGGCTGAATGCATTTTTATAATCCACACAGGATCCTTGTGTGTGTGTATTTTTGTTTCATGACATGTATTTATATATAGTTCTGTGTATTTGAGTTATGAACAGGTGGCATGCCAGAAATCTCTATTTCTGAGACACTTTCTCACAGATCTTTGCTGGTAGCCAGATAACAATTGAGGGGAAGGCTTGAAGGGAAGGAAGTGAAATCTTCCTATTTAGTTAAGGGGGAAAATATTAGACAAATAACTGTTAAAATAGAAATGTGTGTCTAATTGGTAGACCCACTGTGAGAGAGACCCTGGTGAAAGTCAGCTCTTAAGCTCCCAGGTTGTGTCGTTGCCTCTCAGCAAGTTATCTAAGAATAAGAAAGTTGCACATTACTCAGTATCATGAAGAACTGGGCACCCACAGGACCTCCCCTCCCTGATTCACATGAAGTTTGCAACTTCATGTGCAGACTTACTGGCAACTAAATGAGATGTCAAGTCTAGATATTTTCATCTTGGGGATCATCAAGAGGATATGCCTCTGTGTGAAGGAAATGGAAAAGAAACCTTTGGATTTTAGGGAGCAAATAGTTTGAAACAGGGGAATGCATCAGTGTTAATAAATGCCACAGTATTTTTTTTGCCCAAACCTGCTGAGATGGTAGGTCCACTGGTGCTAATTTTTTTCTAGATTGTGTAGAAGGTCTGTATGAAACCAGAAACCTTTGAGGCTTGTGTTAGCTAAAGACAGTGACCTGGATGGAAATTAAAGCAGTGCGTACAGGTTTTCTCCCTCCTGGAGAAATCCATGCAGGTCAATCAGGATATTTCAAAAGATGAAGAGCCTTGAAAATCCAACATGTGACAACAATTCTGAAACAGGAGAAGTTCTAAAAGCCAGAACTACTCTCCCTGTCAGTTTCTGATTAAAAGCAAGACAAGGAATGTATCATTTCAGTATTAAAGTATGTAGGATGTGATCTGAGTGGAGCAGTCAGTCTTGTAGCTGCTGTGACCATACTTTCAGTGGCTTAGACAGGTGGTGCCTGCTGTGTCTAATGTCTTTGAGGATGGTAATATACTAGTTCTACTGTACGTGGATTTGCCAACAGTGATTTGAAATATTCTGAAGCTCTTCACTTCAAATATTCAGTTGCTCTTGGATGGCTTTTGGAATTACACCATCATGTCATCAATTGGTCTTGGAAGAAGTGAGGGTTGTGTTGATTTTCATCTGTGACCAGTGGAAATATTTTTTTAACAACCCAGTTGAAAGCGATGCTTGGCTTGTGAGGGCAGATCGCTGGTGAGAGGTGCGTGTGGGGCAGCAGGTGAGCAGCCCCCCTCCTATACCCACAGCTCAGGCCTGTTCCAGGGCAGTGCAGCGCTTACGCATTTCGGGCGCTGCAAGGGGAGCTGCGAGGGAAGCTGCAAACTTCATGAATCCTGAGTCCCTCGGCACAGCACGGGGTCCCTGCAAACCAGTCCTCATTTACGTGCCAGGACCCACAGAGATCCTGCACAGGAGCAAGCATCCAGCCAAGCACATCCCACTGGGTTCACGTCTCTGTGAACGGCTGTGTTGGAAAATGTTCACTGGAAAATGTTTGGCTGACTGCATGTTTCACAGGATGCTGGGTTAGCTGACAGGTTGGCATGGGATTGTGGCTGCTCGGCTGGTAATCTGTCCTGATGACTATTCCCTCCTCCTAGTTGGGCATCCAGAATCCTGCTTTTCGAGCTTGTATCTGGCCAGGGCAGGGCAGCATCATGTCAAGTGAGGAGAAAAGCTTTAGGCCAGAAGAAACCCTTAGACCCATGTGTCCAATTTTCCCTTAGTGCAGGGCACAGCCTTGCACCTTGTGGCTCCTCTGGATGAAGTCTTGGGCTTCAGCCCCTGCACCATCACAGCCAGGTTAGGAGAGGCTCCAGCACCAGGAGAGCCCTTCTAACTCCCAGGGACTTGGTCCTCTACATAACTGCCCTCCATTGAATTGAGAGGATACATTGTGCCTTAATTTTTCTTGTGACTGAGGCTGCAAGGGCAGCTCGAATTGTCAGGCAACCAGAAATTCCTTTCTGTGCATCTGTCCCTATCGATAAATGCCAGCCTGCACAGCAGCCAGACTGTATCCAAAACAATCTCAAAATCCACATTTGCCTCTGAGGTTCACTTCCCAAGATTTTAAAGCTGCTCTCTGGGACCTAATGAGCTCTCTTTCAACCTCCTATTCTTAAACCATTTTTTCTGTTGTGCAGAGTCTGCTTGTTGTCTTTTCTTTAAAAAAAAACCCAACCCTTGTGTTTGACATGAGTCCAAAATTTCAAATGGAGACTAGGCCTGAGGTTGCAAATGTGTTTTAAACCTGGTAACGCATTGACTTGTCTCTCTCGGGCAGAGAACCTGGAGTGTATTGTGCTTCACTACCTCTTCGTTTCTACCATGGTTCTGTTTCCCCTAAAATCACTGACAGACCATAAAATCATCCTAAGTGACAGATCAGTTCAGAAACATCATTTCTAGTCTGCTGTGAAGGGGGTACCCCTTCTCTTTCCCTCACTGAAAGACCATTCACCATTTGGCTTGTAGGGCCCCAACAGCAGGAGAGGAACATCAGCCCAGAAGGGGCTGCACGTGGCAGATGTAACTGGCCAGTGCCTGGTTGTTTTTAAACTGTCCTGATGCTGTGTCTGCCCTCTTTAAAAAGAGGAAGAGAGAGAGAAAAAAACCCAACCTCTAAAAGCCAGAAGAAAATTTCCTGCTGATTGTTGTGTTTTGCAAACACTGGTCTTTTTCTCTCGCCCTCTCCCTCTACTCCCAGCGAGGCTGGAGATGAAAATGGCTCCTTTGTTCCTTTCCCTGGGGCCCAACTGCAGCGAAAGTGCGGCTCCGGAAACCCTCTGCTGCAGGAGTGGTGAGGGTGGGAGGGACCAAGCTGTCACCGTGTGTGGTAGGTCCTACATAAACACAGCGTGTGTTGACAATGCTGAGAGCAGGATGGGAGCGGAAGGACTCTGTGGTGCTGGTGACAAGGCTCCTGCACCGTTCCTCCCGTGGCAGCAAGCGGGATGCAAAACCCGTGGGGGCAGAGGAAGGGGAGGTGGGTGTGAGTGGCCATGTCATTCCAGTAGGGACTGATCACAGGCCCTGGGCTTTTGGCTCTCTCCAAAGTGGGAATTTGCAACCCTGTGGAAGCAGGCAGCATCCCACTAGGGGCTTATAGCGATGCCCTGGCCCCCATGCTGGGGTATTCCTTGCACACATCCAGCCCTATAGTCCTCATACTCTGAGTTTGACCACGGTCGTGCTCCAAACCCAAGTTTGGTCATTCAAAACCCTTCTTTCATCCAGCCTAGGCTGGACATACCAACTTCTCCCTTTTATTAAAGTTATAGAAGTTTTGCCGCTCGCTGGGGACACTACTTGTTGTGTGTGCTAGTTGGTTTCTGGAAATCCTAGAGCAAAGGCAAGGTTCCCCGGGCAGGGCACACATGGGTGACCAGGACTACAGTGAACCCTGACTGCTGGGGCTGCCCTTGAGCCCAGAGGTGAACCTTTCTGTTCTTCAGCAGTGTGTGTGTCTGTGTGTGTGTCTGTGTGTGTGTGTGTATCTGTGTGTGTGTGTGGTCTGCGGGCGCAGGGTCGTGTGGATCGAGGAGCCCCAGGACGCTCCTGATGGGGCTGGAAGGAGCCCGCGTTTCTGCAGCCTCTGTATCACTACCTTGTAGATGGCCTTTCTTCCCTCTCTCCTCCTTTTTTGTAATAAAAGACAAAAAACAAATGGAAAGCTAAACTAGCAGAGGTTTTTAAATATTTTATATTAGTTTCTAATGTAAATTCTTACATTGTTATTGCAGTGCTGGGTGTGTTTCGCCTGCACATGACTTTTTGTAATATTTTTGTGAATCACTAAACGTTTTTTTCCTCCTGTGTATTCTAAGTGCATTAAACGTATTTGCAGAATTGTCAGTGTCCTTCTCTGTGGGCAACTCAGCGGGACCGACTGTCTCCTGCTCGGCCCTGTGGCTGCTTCAGCAGCCCCTTCTCCTCCTCATTGGCACCTTCTCCCCCCTGGCCCCAGGGGAGTGAGGTCTGTTGCCCAGACCTCTTGAGTGCAAGTGTGGGAGGGAAAGGGAACTTTCTTCTTCCAAAAATACTCAGCAAAAGAGCCAGTCCCAGGCACTACCAGGTTCAGGATCTTCCTTGAGCATCCTCTGGCAAAACCCCTTGAGCCAAGGCAGCCTGAGTGCCCTGACAGCTGGGGTTTTCCGTGCCATTTGGACAGGCTGGGATCCGGAGTGCTTGCACGTGGGTCCAAGGATGCAGCCAGTTGGCTGAGGGATGGCAACCTCGTCCACTGACACGGGAAGGAGGGAGCTGGGGTGAGTGCCGGGTCAGGTCCGTGATCCTGTGCTCTGCCAAGCACCTCCTGGCTTCAGCGGGATTTGTGGGGGTGTGGATGTGCGCGCAGAGACTGGATATGTCAGAGAAGAGACACAGCAAACACTTATGAAAAAATATTACTGAGTTAATGTTGCAACGATTTCCCAGTAACGCAGAACGATTTTGCAGTAATATTTTTACACTCCTCAGTAATAAATGCCTTTAAGGTCAGAGAGAATGCGTGGAATATCTTGGGGGGGGGGAGGGAGATCACTGTGCAGAAGGAGGGTGGCAGGGGAAGGAAAAGATGTGCAGGGAGCCAAAATCCAACTTTGGGCAGGTTTTGCCATTGCTCTTTGTGAGTGTTATCTCAGCCCACCCTGCATCACAAGGGGAGCAATCGGTGGAACAGGTTTCTGCAAGGACTTTCTTTCTTTTGAATTTTAGGGTGAAAACCATTCTTTCTCTAAGAACCTCTCCTACAGCCACATCCAGACACAAATTACCCCAGCCTCAAAGCAAAGCAGTGGGATCTCCAAGCCCTGCTGGTGCAGAGCAGACCATGCTGGACACGCTGAAGGAGAAATCACCGCAGCTTGGTCGGGTTTCCTCGTGTCACCTGAGGACACCTTGCTGGTCAATTGAGTTCTCCAGCAAGGTTATTTACCCAGGCAGGGGTTTGGGGGGTGAGAGGCCACCTACAGCTGTTCTCTTGGCCCAAGACCCCCTGTGCCTGTTGCCTTCCCAGTTTTTGAAGCATATGCAAGCACAGGGTCACCCCTTTAGGTCATTCCAGCAAGGACAGCAGAGCTGAGACCAGCAAGGGACCCCACTGCTCACGTAGTGCTGGGAACCCTCATCACCAGCCACTCGGTTGATTTAATCAATTAATTAAATGATCCACTTTTCCCATTCCCGTGGTGGCCAGGCAGCACCCCTTTTGCAGCACTGCATCCCAGCTGATTTCTCTATTCAGCCCCAAATCCAGAGGGGATAGGGTGCCCCTGGAGCTGCAGCACCATAGGCTGCCCCTCTCTCGCTGACACCCTTACCCTGGAACCCCACCACCGGCAGGGCCATGCCCAGCTCCGGCAGCCTCACTGCTCTGCCTCCACCCCAGCCAAAAGCACCTTCGGGCAGTGAATTTAATTAAGGTTTCTGAAAAGCAGTGTCTGGGAGCCCCTCCTGGATCTGCGGCTCTGAACTTCATTAGGAGTGGTTTGTTGCTAATAATGCCGGCAGCTTCTCTAATTAATAATGGAAGGGCTGTGAGCAGATGCCAAGCCAGGAGAGGGAAGGGATTTGTTTGTTTATTTCTCTCCTCTCTTGGTGCTTTTTTTCTGGAGTGCAGAGGGAGGGCTGGGGCTCATTTCCCATCTGAAGAGTGAATGGTGGTGCCTGGGAACCTCAATGGGGAAGTGGGTGCACCTGTGAGGCAGGAGAGGAGATGGAGTGGGGTGAGAGATGGGGCCCCATGGGTGGAACAAAGGAGCGTCCCCCAAGACGAGGGGCTCCCACTCCTGTGGTGCTCCCTGCCCACCCAGGACAGAGCCAACATGACCACTGGTTGTGCCGGACTTGGGCACCCAGGGATGGTTCTGACCCACAAACCCTCTCCCAAAGCATCACTGCCACAGCATGCCCCTGTCCCACAGCATGTTCTCCAGCCTGTGGCAGGAGGGTGCAGACATGGGAAGGAGGGGTTTTCCATGCTTTAGCCCCCAGGACCACAAGTATGTGTCATGCAGCACCCAGAAATGTTGATTTGCAGAGGATCAGCACACGAAGTCCCTTTGGATTTTTCTTCCTCCCCACTTTCCTGCTTGCCCTCTTGCCCAGCTGGCACAGCCACCTGTGGCAGCACCTCAGTGCAGAAGAAAGGCTCCCAGCATAACCCTGTGTGCAGCACCTGACACATCAACACCCCATGCTCCTGAGAGGGACCCAAAGCAGCCAGAATGGGCTGGATCCTGCTGCCTCCCTCTGGCACAGGACAAGCACCCCCAGCTCCACAGCTGAGCTTCGGTGACACCAGGCAGCCAGCAAGCATCCTTGCCCCATTGCTACTCACAACCTCGCCTTTTCCTCCGGTGCAGGAAAACAGGACCTGGCAGAAGTGGGAGAAGACTGTAGGGAAGCCCCCTGCATGCCCCAACTCCCTGCCTAGGTGCCCGTGGTGTGTCCAAAAGCTCCAGCTTCTCCAAATAGCTTTCGGAGTAACTGCTCCTGCTGTCAGGCAGAGTTTGTACCAAAGAAAAAAATGGTTTTACCTTCCCTGACACCTCATCACTCACATTACTGAAGCAGTGTTTAGACAGGCCGCCAGGGCTCAGCCAGAGTGTCCTCAGTGCAGGCTCTGTCCCCCTTGGTCCCCCACTGCTCACCTGCTACAGGGATGCACTGTGTGGGTAAATTTCAAGCAGCAGCCATTGACACAGTGGCTTTCCAAAAAATAGTACTTCAGGTTCAGATTTGTTTTTCCAAGAGGAAGAGTACTTTTAATGTCCTTTCCCATCGTTCACATTTCCTCAAACTTTCCACACTCTGGGACACAAACCTTATATAACACTCTGGAGGGCAGAAAGCAAGGCTGCCCCCCATGCTGGAGATGCTCCTGCTGCAGGAGATGGAGTACCTGCTCCGGAAGGTCTGGACAGCAGGAAGCAAAGGAAAAAGCATGGTTAGGTATCAAAAAACCTCCAGGAGTTCCAAGGCCGAGGCGACCTGGGAGACCCAGCTTCCCTCCCAGGCTGGGATCATCCTTGTCTGCTTAAAGCACAAATCCCTTCTCTGGCTCTTAAAAACACTGGAGCAAGCACAGCACCGTGGCACCTCATATTTCCTGCTTGCTTTTTGAATGGGAAAATTATCTGAAGCTTGGAGCAAAGCGGGGAAAATAAAGGCAACAGGGGCTCAGGAGCGGAGGGGCGGCTGGGCTGTGTGACAGGGAGCATCCCTGGGGCACAGGGTGGCGTGGCAGCCTGCCCAGCCCCGGCACAGCCAGCCGAACAATAATGCGAGGCGTCAGGAACACGCTCGGCAGTGGGAATCCCAGTCCTTGCCTTAAAAGGAGATTTCGGGGAATGATTTTATTGGAAAATTGTTTTCTGATTATTCAGCTTGTTGAAAGTTTCATTTCATTATTTGCAACATGATGGGAGGGGGGCTTCAGCTGCACAGGAACAGCAATGGCCAGGGATGTTTCTGTGGGTTTCTTGTTCAGAAGAGCCCCTTAAATCTTCATGTTTTACCTCCTGTGTTTGCAAACCAGAGAATTTCCCCCAATTCCCCTCACACTGAGCCCAGTAACTTGTGATTTTGATTCAAGCGGGTGGTCCAGGATGACATCCTGTCTCGGCTCGATGACTTCAAGAGAGGAAGAATCTGCCACCAACTTCCCTTGGCTGTTTGTCCTGGTGGAAAAAAAAAAAAAAAAAAAAAAAGAAAAAAAAAGCACCCTTGTGAGCAACACCCTGCTGTTGACTTATTTCTGATGCGGCTGCATCCTGGTTGCCTCAACCCCCTTTCAGATGAAGGGGGATGCCCACACCATCCCTCAACTGGTGCCTCCCATGCAGGTGTGCTCCCTGATACAGAAAAATAGCAGGATCCCCCCATCCCGCCATTAGCAAGCAGCTCAAGAGTTAACAAACTTCAAACAGATGTGACCAACATGTCAAGACACGAGAAGTACGTGGTATGGATGTTTATAAGTACATCGACAGAAGGCATTCATAAAAGGTTATAAACCGTGGTAATAAGCAACCCATCAACTTGTTTGGACTCTAACACTTGATTAACCATTTATTAAAAGGTGCAGTAATCATTTATAAGCCATAAGTGGGACCAAACGTAAAGTCTGACTCCTTTTATGTTAATAGATGCCTCAAGAATTTCCTCTCCCTCTGTGCCATGTTTTGGGTGGTTAAAGGCTAACCCTGGCTGCCAGGTGTCCCAGCCCCTCCTTAGTGGTATGCATGAGCTGGATTCACTCCAGGAGCCTCCCGCTTTCCCAGCACCCATGGAGGGGATGTGGGTGCCCCCACCCACCCCAGGTTTGGCAGTGCCCTGGGGTTTTGTCAATGGGGAGCTCTAGATCTATTCTGGCGAGCTCTGGGTGACCTCCAGCAGCACCCAAGCATCCCTCCAGAGACTGGTAGCAGGGAGGGACAGAAAGGTGTTTATTGCCAGCAGTGCGGTGGGCGGCACAAAGGTGGTGGGCAAAAAAGGAAGCCTGGCAGCTCCCCAGGAAGAGGAAGGCCATCGGTGGCTGCACAGGTGGAAGGAGATCAGGCACTTCTCCCAGGCTTTCCTGGCACAGCCAAGCACAGGTCCTGCCACCTACAAACCTCTCACCCAAGGAGGGTCTGTAGGGGGACAGGAGGTACCAAGTGCTGAGCTAAGCAGAGTGGATTAGGGACAAGGAGATTTCAGAGGGGTTAAAACCATCTACTTGGAGACCCTGGAGCGCTGGGGTACCTGGAGAAAGGAGCAGAGTATAGAGAGAACTGGGAACCCACTCCTTGCATCCCCCTGCATGGGAGTCAATCCAAGCCCCAGGCTGCCAACACACCAGGATAGGACAGAAATGCCTCTGACACAAAAGCGGCTTCATCCTTCAGTCAACAGGACCCTCCTTTTTTGTTTGCCATCACACTCCTACCCCCGGACAGGTCATGTTTTCCTTCCTGGTGTCTTAACGAGACCTAAACCCATAATTGCTCCCATTACACAACCAAGAGTGACAGTTTATTAGCAATGCTTCCTGACCTAATTTATACCAGTACCCTCCTGCTCTTCCCTTTACTGTGGGCAAACAGACCTTTAAGCTTTTGGAGAGGAAGCTGAGCCTCAGCAGTGATGAGTACATGGACTGCAACTCTGGAGTGATCCCCTGCCCTCTCTTGCCTCAGTTTCCCCTGGCTGAACCAAACTGGAACTCAGTGGTGCCACTGGGCTTTGGGGCTTCTGAATTGAGGGTTGCACGGGGCACAGCAGCACTGAATGTTCTGCCCTTCAAAGGAAAGCCCAGCAGCTGCCTGCTGGGGGGGGGCGGTTAGCATGTGTGTGGCACTGAGTCATTTGGTTGCAGTCAAATTTAATTGCAGGGAGCATGCAGGAAAGGAAGAGGAAGGCTGAGAAATTGCTCTACAGTGGAGATTGCGAAGGTTACACCTTGGTCTGGGCAGGGACCACAGGAGCCTTCTTGTGGGAGGGTGGCTGAGCCGAACTGCAGATGGGAATGGTGGGTCATATCCTGCTCCCACTCTGTCTCCCATGATCAGATTTGGGGGTGGCATTTTCACATCCACAAGCTCGTTGCTGGGCTGGCAGCAGTAAGGAGTTCCATTTTTCCCTCAGGGAGATGCCCTGCTATGGTGTGGGATGCTGTGCCAGAGCTTGATGCAATGGGGAAAGGGCTGGTGCAGAGACAGAATCGGGGCCACTGGTAGCCACAGACTTGTGGCAAAGTGCTGCTGTTTTCTGCCCTGGCTGTGGGGATGGTGAGGGGTGCATGTGTGTGTCCCCAAACCCAGGGTACAGTGACACAGCAGAGCAAGAGCCCTGGGGCAGGAGGGCTTGCATGGCCACCTGGGAGGCTGTAAATCTTGGCCTCACCACAACACACATTAGGTTGGAAATGCCTCAAAGAGTGACTTTTCTACCTGTGCACAGCCTGGGCTTGGGGTAGCACCAGCCTATATGGACTGTAGGAGCAGCTGGAGGGATTCACTCCCAGCATCGCCTTGCCTTGCCCCGACGACCTGTGGTGGGACACCCACCGAGCTGGGTGGGGTCTGCCAGAATTTGATACTGTCCCTTCCTGACCCCCCTAAAATGATTGCCTTTTAACCCTGGCCAGTATATTTTTTAGACGACAGTGGTGAGGCTGCCCCATAGCTCTGCTGAGGAATAAGAAATACTAGGCAAACTCCAGGGATGGTGGCTGCCTTGGATGCTCTCACCACCCGTCCTCTGTTAAAGGCTGCCCACTGGCAGCCGGGCTCAGGCAGCACCTCTCCAACTGGCAGCAGAAGGTAAAATGAGACCGAACTGCATTTTTTCCCTTTGTCCCCCCGGGCAAACTTTTACAGCTTTTTTGCCAGGTCCCACCCCCCGGGTGGCAGGGGAAGGAACCGCCCCAGCGGGAGGAAGAACGGAGGAGCCCGTCTGGACACCAGTCTCCATCGTGCTCAGAAAAAAGAAAAAAAAAAAAAAAGAAAAAAAATTGTGCTGGATTTTTTTGTTTGGTTGTTTGGGGTTTTTTTTTTAATATATATGGAGGGTTTGTGGCTTTGACGCAGTTTCCTGAAAATCCTGCCTCCTCCTGCCAGGGACTGAGCAAATGCACATCCCAGCCCTCGGCGGTGGGGGAGAGAAGGAGAAGCCAGAGAGGGAGAGAAGAAAACCTTTGCCAAACTGGCCTGACCAGAATGTGACACAAGAGCAGGAAATGAGTCACGCCGGCAGGGCAGCTGCTCCCAGGCATTTGCATAGAAAGAAACCCCACCAGGCAAGGAACCACACCGGCCCTCGTCCGGCTCCCCGCGCTCCAGCCCCGCAGCTGCCAGACCCACTCTGCACTCACCAGCACCCACCAGCACCAGCCAAGGCAGTGAGCCCTGAAGCACCACCCCTGCCCGATGGCTGGCTGTGCACACCTCGACTTGGCCATTCAGCCTCTGATTAGGTTATTCCACCCGAGATTTGCCAAAGAGGAGCTCCACTCCATTGCTACCCCATGCAGTTCCCCTTGGCCAGCCCTCAATATCCACTTTGGCCCATGCTTTAGGCTTGGGGAGGAAGGGAGAGAGCCCGGTATTTTTGCCCAAGGGGAGCCTCAGTTGAGCACCCACTGCATAAGGATAAAGCTCTCCTGTAGGGCCAACAAGAGCATCACAATCCCTGCATCTAGCACACCATTCCAGCCCTGTTCCCAGCTGCTAGTATCAGATATGGGTGCCATTGGATCCCAGTACCTGGGGGGCTGGGAACCTGCTGTGTGTGCTATGGGGACCAGGCTGAATCCCAGCTTCTGGTCCCTTTTTGTAAATGTTAGAGGACAGGACGTTTCCCCTGCAGATGCACCTCACATATATCTTCCAGTGGGTACCAGGCTAGAGCAGGCAGGTGACAGCGTGGGAGGGACACATGTGACACCATGGGATGGGTGAGCACAAGTGGTGCATGTTGGTGGTGTGCCCTGGGCTGGGTCAGGAGGTGACCAGCCATGGGACCCTCTGTCTTGTGCCTCCTCCATGGGGCTGTTTCCCTCCTCCTCCACCCCAACCAGGAATGGGGGATGGCCACAAGCAGACAGATTTAGTGCTGCAAAACAGGCTATTGCCACCCTGCACATTCCTTACATCCTTAAACCCAGTCTTCAGTAAAAGCCTTCAGCGTGTTAATCACATGGAGGAGGGTGGAGGGAGCTTTCTCCATTACACAAAGCCACCTCACCAGGTTGACATGGAAGAGGGACAAAAGGGCAGTAATGGCTGTTCTCTGACTAGTTAATTGAGTTATAAATGACCCGAGAAGCACAGCACTTTGTATTACTTTTGGAGGGCTTCTGGGGAAGGCCTGGGGCTGTGTGTCAGAGGCTTCAGGAGTGTTCCTGGGATGGGGTGGTGGCAGGCAGGGATGGAGTCAAACTGTTCTGTAAATCTCTGCAAACATCCTCCCTCTCCCATCAGCTCAGGAGGGTCCAAAGCCCTAAATACCAAACTGGTCTCTCCAGGGCAGGGCTAAAGGCTGCCAAAGTGAGACTGCTGGCGAAGGGGAATGATGGCCTGGCAGCGCCTGGAAAAACCGAGGCTTGGCAGAGTTGAGGGATGCACACCAGGACTCAGCTACAAACCACCTCTGTGGCTCCTTGGTGTGGGCTGGGACACCCACATGAGGCTGGATGCTGGTGGAGGAGAGACTATAAAGCACAGGCAGGCTTTCTGCAGCTTGCTCCTGCTGGTGTCCATCAGTCACCCAACATTGTCAGGAAGGGGTTTGGAATCTGTGTAGGCAGGGGGTGCCTATCTACAGCTCCCCTCCAGGCAGCTCCTGCTGGTTGTGGAAGGGCGGCAATGCCCAGCCTGGCTTTGGGGCTTCCCTTGCCAAGGGAGCTTCTCCAGGCTGGGCGGGGAGATGGCATCATCCAGATGTGGGTGTGACAACAGCAGGGCCAGTGCCATTCCCAAGACAGAGGGATTACCAGCTGAGAGTAGAGTGCATCTTTCGGCTTGACTCAGCCCCATCCCTTCCACCTTCCTCTTTTAAATATTGGTAAATACCAGCTGGCTTTCCCAGCTCACCCACAGTGGGAGCACAGGGTGCCTGAGTGTTCTCTGCAGAAGAGCCAAACTCTGGCCAAGATGGGAATGGTGGCTGTCACCGGGGGCTGTCTGGTACTGTCTGTGTTTATAAAGAAGTGAGAGTCATGAATAGTTTTGTGCTGACTTTTTGAGGAGATATTTGCCTCCTCACCGGCTTAACCAGTCGTCTGCGGTTCTGACATATCTCATGCCGCCCTGCCCAGCTCCTGGCAGTCCTGACTGCCGGACAGCCTGTAAAACCCCGGAGGAGATGTACAGCCCACAGGCTTTGAGGCCTGGCAGAGGAATTACATGTCAAACCGCTCCCTTTTCAGGAATTGGTGCTTGAGCCCCAGGAGCTGTGGGATGGGTGTGCGGGCATGGAGGGGAGTGGCCGAGGGGTGATATGGGGTGAGCCCTAGTCCCTGAGAGATAACAATCACTGTCTCCTTATCAAAGTGTCTCTTGGCAGGAGCCCGTGCACAGGGGATTCCTGTAAAAGACAGAGTGCAAAGACCTGGATGACCCCCACACTGGGAATAGTGCTCATCCATCTAGCAAGCTGCTCCTGGTGGTCCAAGGCACGGGGGGTATAGGGTGTTATAGTAGGTATATATAGTTACACCAATACTTTGAGGCCACATTTGGGGAATTCCTAGAAAATGTCTCCCAGAGGCAAATTGCCATCAGCCAGCATCACCCAGGGGTCAGGTTAGGGCCAGATCCTGAAGTCACTGACTGAGCCTTTGCCCCCTTGTCACTCCACCATAAACCTTGACTGTGGACCCTGGGCATTTTTGGGTGTAAATACTCTGTTTAAAGCCATTTGTGGTTCTCTTGCCAGTGGGAAATGGATTTACACCAGCAATGCACTTTATTCCCAGTGGCCTGGCACATATGGCAGGGGTTAGATATACAGTGTCCCACAAGACAGCTGCAGAAACATTTGGTGGGAGAGCTGTTGACAGAGACACCTCTGTGCCCTGAGCTCTGGTGGGAGGTGCTGGGGCTGCCAGTTTGGCAAAGACCCCAGGGGACAAACGGTGATTACTCTGCACAGGGAGGAAACACACCTGAAATGGCTCTGTGCAAAGTAACAACCAATATAGGGGCCAGCCAAGAGGGCACAGGAAGCTCTTGAGGGCACTTATCACAGAATCACAAAATACGTTGGAAGGGAGCCACAAGGATCATCGAGTCCAGCTCCTGGCCCTGCACAGGACCATTCCCAAGAGTCTCACCATGTGCCCGAGAGCACTGTCCAAACGCTTCTGGAACCCTGTCGGGCTTGCTGCTGTGATCACTTCTCAGTGTTCAACCACCCTCCGAGCAAAAAGCCTTTTCCCGATAGTGACCAAAACCTCCCCTGACACAGCTTCAGGCCATTCCCTCGGGTCCTGTCACAGGTCGCCAGAGAGAAGAGATCGGTGCCTGGCCCTCCACTTCCCATCGTGAGGAAGTTGGAGACTGCGATGAGGAATGGTACCCAGCGCCAGCTGTGACCCAGATGTGCGCTGGTTCCAGGGCAACCGGCCTTTTTACGGACTGGCACCTGGAGCAGCCCTGGTCGCGTAGGGATGCCGATGGCCAGAAGGGACATCCCAACCCGGGCTCCCATGTGGCCGAGGGGTACACAGCAGCCGACACCTCGCCGGGCCCCACCGCCGGCCGTGTCCCCTTTAGGGCGGTGCGGCCCCGGGGCGGTGCGGGGGCGGTGCCCGGTGACGCGCGGGGCGGTCCCGCGGCCGGGGCGGGGCCGCACCCGCCGCAGCGCAGCGGCAGCTCCGAGGCGGCGGCAGCGGCAGCGCCCGGCGGGACCCACCGGCACCGGCACCGGCGCCTCCGCTCCGCCCGCCCACACCGGCCGCCTCCCGAGCGGGGCGGCCCCTCGGCGCGCCGGGGCGTGGCGCGCCCGTCTGTGCCCTCCTTCCCCCGGTTGATCGATCCCCCGCGGCCGCCGCCCCCATGGCCGCCCCGCCCGCCCCCCGCCACCGCCCCGGCCCCCCGCGCCGGGGCTGAGCCCGGCAGCCTCGCAGGCGCCGCCCCCGCTTCCCCTCCCCGCTGCGGGGATCCGCGCCCCCGCCCGCCTCGCTCCTCGTCTCTCCCCCCCCTCCCCCGGCCGCGGCCGCCTCCCCGGGGGCGGCGGGAGGAAGCCGGGGCGTGGGGCTCCGGCGCCCAGGGCGACCCCAAGATGGCTGGAGGCGGCGGGGGCGGGCGCGGGGGGCTGTGCTGATCGGCCCCGCCGGGACGGGACAGGACGGCTCGGCTCGGACTCGCCTGGCCCCGCAGCCCCTCCGCAGAGCCTCGCCGGGCGGGAGGGCGGGCGGGGGAGGCGGTTCCCGGGAGCGGGGTTGTTCCGGTGACTTTATTTATAATTTTTTTCTAAATCCTATTATTTTTTTTAATTTCTTTTTATTTTATTTTTAACGCGCCCCCGGTCTCCGCTCTCCAGCCGGGCAGCTCAAGATGGCTGAGAGCTGACTCGGCTCTCCCGGAACCGCTCGCTCCGGCCGCTCCTCCCGGCTGCCCGCCGCCGCCTCGCCCCTTCCCGGCGGGGCCGCGCCGGGGAAGGCACCGCTCCGCGGGCGGCTCCGGCACCGTCCCAGCGCATTGTTACCGTCGGGGGCTTGCGACCCCCCGGCCGGCCATGAGAGCGGGCTAGGTCGGACCCCCCCCCGGCGCCGTTTTTTCCCCCAGCCCCGGTGGGAAGTGGAAGCAGGTTGATTTGGGGTCCGCGGGGCTCCGATCCCCCCGTGGCAAAGCCCGTCCCCTCTCCCATCCCTCTGCGGGAGCGTCGGAGGAGCTGGGCGGGCTGTGCTTGGCTGGGGTTTGCTCTGAATGACCGAGCTCTCCCATTCAAGACCTCGCAATCTCCAAGCAGGCGAGAGGGCTTTTTTTCTTCTCCTTTTTTTTTTTTTTTCCCTGTCTTGTCTTTTTTTTTTCACCCCTTCCTTTTTTTTCCTGCTGCTCCTCTGATTTAGAAGCAAATCTCGGGGGCCGCCGAGAGAATTCGTTTTTCCGCCATCGTCATCGTCGCTATTATTATTATTATTTTTTTAATCTTCCTCCTTTTCCCATTTTGGATCTTAACCCTTTGATCTGTTTCCTTTAAAAGACTCTGATTCCCAACTCCCATCAGGGGAAGAGGGAGGAGAAATCCAGGGGAGGAAAAAAAGCCTGAGCGAGTCGGTGCCCTCAGCTGTTGGCCAGGTTTGGTGGGGGACAAAAGTCCCCTTAAAATATTGAATGTCAGTTGCAAACCTAAGAAAAGAAAAATCTGATCCGGAGCGCTAAATTTAGGAGCTTTATATGGAACTTGGACTCTGCTGCTGGATTTTGTATGGATTTTTTTCAACCTCTGGTAAGTTTCGATTCACCTTCTGGGGTAAAAAGGAGCAAATGGCTTTTAGGGGTGGTTAGGACTTTGGGCTGTAAGTCCGACAAGATCATGTTGGGGCTTTTTTTTTTTAACCGTTTGTGTTGTTTTTTTAACAAAGCGACGGGGACGTCGCATTTTCTTGCCGGATATTCCTAGAGTGCTGCTCTGTGGTTTATTTTATCCCCGATTTTAAAATCTGCTGCGGTTTATTATTTATGGCGCGTGGTGCGGGGAGGGGGGAGCCTGTCCGTTCACCCTCAGCCTTCCCCTTGCAGGGAGGACAGACCCCGGCGTCCGCCCCTAGACCGCACTGAGCGACCGAAGCGGCTCGGGGGAAGTGTCGCCAGAGCTGCCGGCAGAGATGGCCGAGAATTGGAAGAACTGCTTCGAAGAGGAGCTCATCTGCCCCATTTGCCTACACGTCTTTGTGGAGCCGGTCCAGCTGCCCTGCAAGCACAACTTCTGCCGCGGCTGCATCGGGGAGGCGTGGGCCAAGGAGTCGGGCTTGGTGCGGTGCCCGGAGTGCAACCAGGCCTACAACCAAAAGCCCAACCTGGAGAAGAACCTGAAGCTCACCAACATCGTTGAGAAGTTCAACTCCCTCAATCTCGAGAAGCCCCCCTCAGTCCTGCACTGCGTCTTCTGCCGCCGGGGCCCGCCGCTGCCTGCACAGAAGATCTGTTTGAGGTGCGAGGCTCCTTGCTGCCAGTCCCATGTCCAGACCCACCTGCAGCAGCCCTCCACGGCCCGGGGGCATCTCCTGGTGGAGGCGGAGGACGTGCGGGCCTGGAGCTGCCCCCAGCACAACGCCTACCGGCTGTACCACTGCGAGGCCGAGCAGGTGGCCGTCTGCCAGTTCTGCTGCTACTACAGCGGGGCCCACCAGGGACACTCGGTGTGCGACGTGGAGATCCGCCGCAATGAGATCCGGGTGAGTCGGACCGTCCTGGACGCCCGGGTTTGCCGAGCCCGGGGGCATCCGGCCACCCTCTGCCCTGCCGGGTCTGTTCCCCTGTGTTCGTGTAGGACCTACACAAAATCCACCCTGGCGTTGCTCCTCCTCCGCCCGGTCCCCCCACGGCAGACATGTTAGGTGGCCTCCCCAGTCAAGCAGTGACAGAGCCCACGGGTGCCAGGAGGGCTCCCCAGGGAAGGGGATCTGTGCCAGGAGGCCTTTGTGGTTGTTGAGCCTTAGGACCCACAACTGCTTGGGTCTGGGCTATGCAGTGAAGGGGTCGAGGTCCTGGGTCAGGGGGGTCTGGAGGGGTCATCTCCCAGGTTCCTGTTGGGCTGTGCAGCCGTTCGGAAGAAGGCGGAGGAGCTGCCTGCATCTGAGGTCAAGTCGTCTCGAAATTGGGCTTCCTGGGAGGACAAAGCGGCCGCAGGAGCGGACCCCGTCCATTGTAAGGCCTGTGAATGTCAAACTGCTTGCTCTTCCCACCGCCTCCCACTGGGGCCGGTGGCTGCCATCCCCTTCCCCCCGGCAATGGAAGAGCTTCGTGTCAGAGACCCATGACGTCTCACTGACAGAGATTCAGGCTTGGGGTTTGGACAAATAATGGGGTTTTTATTAGGAGGCACAGGGCTACACCTCCTCTCTTGAGCAGCATGGGCTGTAGTGCTGGATTCGAGGGAAAGCGAGTCTGTATTTTGCTTGTGGCGAGGCCATCTGGCAGGAGCTTTCACCCCTGGCTCCCCACCCTCCAGTTCCTGGCGGGCATTTACCAGCCCTGCGGGCAGCCCTGCCATGACCCCACTACCACCTTCCCCCTGTCCAGGGCTGCCCCTCCTCTTCCCCGCCGACCCTTCGAAAGAGGCCCGGCGCTTGTCTGCCAAATAAATATTTAACAATGAATTGAATGGTGATTACTGTAAAATGGGGATGATTTCCTGTGTATTTTAATGTTGCCAAAATGAGTCACCATTTAGCAATAAAAAAAAAAAAAAAGAAGTCATAAATAAAAATTGCAGTATAATTACTTTCCAATTGGATGGCCAGGCCTGGGAGTGGGGCGAGGGGGGGCAGTTCAGTACAGAGGAGCCAGCCTGAGCTCACAGGAAGGTTATTTTCCTCTCCAGGTTTTTTGGGGGAAAACCAGAGACCTCCACGGAGGTGCCAGCAGCTCCGCCACACACACTGGAAGGGGAAAGACCCAGTCAGGCTTTTGGAGAAGCGCTTTTCTGCTTCTATTTATAGGGATTCATTTTGGTTTCCCTCTGCCAGGGTGGGGAGCCACCTCGGGAGGGCTGTGCGGTGCTGGGATGGGGTTCGCATGTGCATCTCCCAGGAGCTTTAGCCAGGGACCAAAACTATTTTTCCAGGTCCTTTTCCAGGACACTTCCATCTCATCTGTTCCCGATCTCGCAGCGTGGCTTTTTTTTTTTTTTTTTTTTTTTTTTTTTTTTTGCTGCTGCCGTTGTTATGGCTGGATATTCGCCGCTTCTTGCAGATGCACACTGCTAATGACCTGGCAGAAAGCTGCCACCAGCTAGACTGGATTTTGGCTCTGGCTTGAAATTTTAGGATATGTGGCCAGACACCGAAAGTGTCGGGCAGCTGTATTGTAGAGCCGCAGAATTATTTTGTGACCTTGGCCAAATCCCTCGGTACCTCCATCGCCACGTTATCTTAATTTCCTTTCTCTGTGATGATAAGCTTGTCTGTTCCCGCTAGGCGCGTGGCTCAGTTGGGTGCTTGGAGTCTGGGGCAGTGAAGGACAGCACGAAGCCGGGGGACCCTGTGTCCAAAGGGTTCCCCCCTGTAGTTGAAGCAGTTCTTCCATGAAGCCGCTAGAGTAGGGATGATCCCCTGGGAAAATCACCCAGCAGGTTGCCAGCCTTGCTCCGTGGCCTTGGCCGGGTCTCTGGCTGAAAACCGCCCCTCGCCAGCCAGCAAGGAAGGTGGCATCGTCGGCTCCCGAATTTGGGTGCGTGAGCTCAGCTGGTGACGGTTTCCCGCCTGCGGGAGCCAGGCCCGGGATTCCTGGCTGCTTGCTCACCCTGCGGCGGCGGTGAGCCACACTTGGAGCATCCCGGGAAAGAAGGGCTGGGGCTGGGGGGCAGATGAGTAACTCCAGGCTTGGGAGGTCCGGGGGAGGCCCCGTTGTGAGAGGTTTGTTCCATGTGCGGCTTGCGTTCGGAAAGCCGTTAATTGAGAAATGAGTCAAAGTTGGGAGGCTCGGAGCCCTGTCCTTGGTGCAGGGGACTTGGCAGTGTGGGGGTTGCAACATCGACCTGGTGTGGTGGTGGCCTCCATAGCCTGGAGGAGGGACTGGAGCCTGCAAACGTTCTCCCCATAAACTCCCGTTTTTTAGCATTTATTCCTCTGGCTGTGCTGCCAGATGTCTCAAAGGGCACCTTACCCCCAGTTGCAGGCTGGTTTGAAGGGGAAAAGGGGCTCAAAACTCCTTGGGGACAGCGCCAACGCTTTATCAGCTGTGAGCTGGCAGTTAGGGCAGGAGCGCTCATGCTGGGGGAAAGAGGCTGGAGGCAGGAGGTGTCTGCGGGAGGAAGGAGGGTGTCTGTGCAGGGTTCGCCTGAAGCAGAGGCACGCGCTTGATGGGTTTGGGGGAAGGACCCCGCTCAGCGTTAGGCGCTGCACAAACCCGCAGAGCCCTGGCTCAGAATTAGTTGAACTCCACGGTGCAACCGTAATACAAACAGTAAATAAAATATGTGGTTAATCTTTCTTTCGTGGGCGTATAAAGCGCTTACCTCCCCTTCCCCCCGTGAGATGTTTTCTCCTTTGTTTCCTGTTTTTGTAGTGCTTAAAGAGGAGAGGGGGGAAAAGCCAACAACGCACTCTCTTTTTTTTTCTTTTTTTGTACTTCTTGTCATTTTGTCTGTGTCAAGGTCTCAAAACGAAACATTTTTTCTTCCATCTTTGCCTTTGCTGCACCAGCCACGTGCCTCCTGCCTGCATGGGGGAACCTGCTTCTAGGGTTGAAAAAGAAAGTTGCTCCAGCTTGAGGTTGATGTGTTGTTTTCCACCACCACCCCCCACCCCCACCGCCCAGAAAGGCGAAAAATACGTTTCCAGGACTGGAGCATGGGTCAGCAGGCAGAGAAAGGGGCTCACTTGCAGGGTATTACCATGTTTGCCTGCCTTTGTGTGGCGCAGTGTTGATTGAGGCCAAGTGCGTCTTTGCTTGCTTGGGGTTGTCCCAGCTTCCTGTCCTTAGCTGGAGGTGCCACGAGTGGAAAGGGGCTTGGGTAGAGAGGCTCTGATTCTGCTTCTGTTTTGTTTCAGGGGAAGGAGATAGATTTCCCCATGACCTAGCTTGCAGTACATTTTTTGGAAATTGGGAGAAATCCCTTCACATTTTGAGGTTTGAATATTAAGAGGGAGGAGATGTGCTGTGGTGCTGAAATCTGCAGGAAGACATTGGGGATCCTCCTGCAGGTGTGTAGGAGCAGCACCCAGCAGTGGTCATGTTGGACCCTCCTAGCTGCACCCTTAAAAATGCTTCCTTCCCTGTGCCTGTTCAGCAAACCCAGGGGGACAGGGACTGGTCCCTGACAGCTGAATCCATCTACAGCTCTGTGGATTTGGGCTTGCTTTCTTGGCAGCACCCCACCTAAGGCCAGCTCACATGCTTTCTAAATTGTGAGAAAGAGGAGAGGTGAGTAACTTGGTAGGAGTACAGGAAGAGATGAATCCCAAGTCAGTACCAGAAACTCAGGTTCTTTGCCAGCATTGGCCACCAGTGAGTTCCCACTGCATCCCCATGCTGCCATCTGTGCCCAGGACGTTTGGCTGGGACCTAGGGAGCCCCGCTGGCTGGGATCAGCTCCACTGCCAGGCTTCTGGCATGAGCTGCTGTAGGTTGTTTTACTCTGAAACAGGTTTGGTAACTTGTGATGGACTGGATTTTTACAGGCTTACTTATTTTCCAGATGACTTGTTTATGAGGAGCGCGGCACGCAGCTCACTTGGAGGCATTGTGAGCGCAAGTGCCCGAGTGCTTGAGTGTTAATTTAGCTCTTGTGACTGTAGATGGTGTGGGCTGGTGCCTGGCGGGTGTTCGCTGTGGCACTCTTTGAGCATACCTGGTCCCCAGACAATTTTTGCAGTGGATCCTATAAAGCTGGAGTTGGGCAGGTTCTTCTTGCGCCCCATCTGAACTTCCAGAGCTGAACCGCCAGCCCAACCCAGGGGTTAGGTCAGCCTAACCCAGGTCTCTCCCTCCCCCTGACTTTGCCCACTCCCTGATTCCTGCTCAGGGGCCTCAGGAGTCTGGCACTATGCTCCTAAATGTGACTGATCATTGTGCCCTGGGATGCTGTCAGTTGGTCAAGCTGCCATGATGAGCATTGACTTCTTGGGCCTTGGGCAGTGGCACAAATCCCAGCACCCACCTAGTCTGGCTTCCTAGCTCTGTGCCACTCACCACCATTGATCTCTCAGGCTTTGCTGTGCTGTGTTGTCAGGGGCAGCATATTTCAGCTGATATTTTGAACCCATACCAGCCTGTGCTGCCCTAGAGAGATCTTGGGGAGGGCTGAGCCACCCTGCTGCAAACCCCTCTGGGTTTGCTGGCCAAGCAGCAGTGGGTATCTTGGCGGTCCCAGATCTTTGGCTGAACTGGAGCAGTCTCCTGCCTCCCTGGGGTTTGGATTAAGGGCTTTTCTCCGCTGCTTTCCTGCTAAGCTTGAGCATTTTCCCTACCCTTAGCCCATCAGGTTGCCAGCGGTTGCTCCAGACCTGCAGCTGCATGTCTTCTGTGCAGAGTAAATCCAAGAAGTGACAGCAGAGATGGAGGATGCCAGAAGGCAGCCTGGTGGGTTTGGGTGGGAGGGAGGAGGTTTGCATGGAGGGGACAGCTTTGATAAAGGAGTAGGACAGGGGCTGCAGTGGAGAATACTCCTCTTCCCATAGGGGATAATGCAGTGTGGATGGGTGCTGTTGAAATGGGAGGTGGAAGGAGGTTAGGGAAAGAGGTTCATCTGAGGACCTTGAGTTGCTTTGCAAGGAATAGGAAGAAAATGTAGCCCAGGCTTACCCCCCTGTGGTATACAGGAGTTGTCTGTACTTTGCATATCTGGCACAGGCTTGCCATCCCTTGCCAGACAGCCTGGACCTAGAGCTTTCCACCTGGAAGACATCCCTAGGTGGTGACTTCAGATAAGTCCCCGAAACTGGACTGTTGTGGTCTGATTTCTGAACCAGGAGATGCAAACCCAGCTTTTGCTGGTGAAGAGGGCATAATAGACCCTTATTTAATGTAAATCCAACCTGTGATATTTATGTGAACATCATGTAGCTGCTGGCATGGAGATATGCAGCATGCCACTCTCATGATCTTTCAACCCCATGAATGTGGTGGAGAGGGAGAAATAGGAGAGACACGACCTGCAGTGTGACACCCTGGGCTTCTCTCCACCTCTCAGCCTTGTGCCTTGCATGTGGGAGCCTGGGTGAGCCCTTCAAGGAATGTGCCAGTCCCAAGACCATCCTTTTCTTCTTGTCCCCTCCCCTTGCTCCAAAAAAACACTGTCCTCAGGGTCTCCTGAATGCTCGGCCTGGCCCAGTCCTGCCCGAGCAGTGTCCATGGCCTCTCTGCTCTCTGGTCTTTGGAGCCAAAGAGTTGCCTCTGTCCCCATCTGAGTGGGGGAGCAGAAGAGGGGCTGGTGAAGGGGGTGGAAGGAGAAGGCAGATTTCCATGTCTCACAAAGGGCACAAGCGATCAGATTCATGCAACTGCCCAAGAATAAAGAGGCTCTTACAGTGCTGGCTGCCCTGACCTCTCTCCTCTCTGCTCCAGAGGACAGCGTGTGACCACACAGGGATTTCTTAGCTGTACTTGGGAGGCAGGCAGCGGTTTTTCTATCCCCAAATCTGTCTGCAGCTTGCCTTGCAGCATATTGGCCTATTTTTTCCTCGTTACCTATCTGTTTACTGGAAATCTTGGTACATGGTGATAATTTTTTCTTTTCTTCTATTTAATTTTATGTAATTGTTTTGGTATTTTTTTTCAATCTGACACTGAAATGGGGCTGAGAGCAGCAGTGCTTCCAGAGCAGGGACAAAAGTAACCAGGAAACACAGGGCAAGAGAGGAGGGATCGACACCGAAACAATGAAATAGCCAAGCAAGGAAAGACTGAATGCTCAATAGCACAAGCCTTTGCAGAAATGCCTGGCTAGTGCAGCATTTTATAATCAGCTTCTGTGCAGGGCTGGCCTGCAACAGTAGTGTGATGGGGGAGGAATGCTTTGAATTAGCTGGATGCCAGAATTAATTCTGTCAGAATTCAAATGTACATGTATGTACGGATTTATAAATAAACACTTGGAGCTGGATTCTGCTTTGCCACGCAGGCTCCAGGGCAGAATCTGGTCTGGCCTGGCTTTTTTGCCTTTAAAAAAGTTAAATGCTATGGATCTGGGCTAGGTTCTGGTGACTTTGTCAACTTTCTGCATTTATCAATAGCCTGTAGGCTGAGGAGGTGCTGGTTTGGTTGGAATAAGGGGAATGGCACAGGAGTTGGAGCTGCTGAGCTTGCTTGCAATGGTAGCCAATTTTCTGCAATGAACCTCTGTGTGCTGGTAGAGAAGGTGGAGCAGATGCTGGAGGACCAGTGGGGACATGTGAAATGTCCAGGACCAGGGATGTTCTCTTTCCTCCGTGGAAGAAGGACTGACAGAGGCATCCACTCCTTCTTTTCCCAGGAGAGCTACAGCCAGCATTCTTGGGAATGGGAGGAAAAGATGCCTGGTTCCAAATACAGAGGGAGGGACAGTTATTTACAGGCATGAGACTGTAGATGCACGCAAAAGTTTTTACATGTGTCCCCCAGATGAACTCAGGGAAGAGGCTCCCAGTCCCAAATCCTTTCTGATAAGGACAGCTTCAGCCTGTTTGCACCAGGGCATCGTGGTTGTCCCTCTTCTGTCTTGTGATTTTCTTGTGATGGTAACATGAGCAGAAGTTCCCGGCTCAGAGCAGCGCCCTGCCACTCTGCAGCAGTGCTGTCAATGTAACGCGCACTTGAAGTCATCTATTTGCTGGGGTAATGTACCAGAACTGTTAAAAAAAAAAATCAACACAAATCTATTTAATTTATCTATTTCTTCTCTTCCCCCTACCTGTCCTTTTTTCAGTTCCTTGCTGTGTGGATGCTTTGGGGGAGGGCTGTCTCTGGAGCAGGCTGGGAAGAGCCGAGCTGCGGATGGCTCCAGATGAGGCAGTTGGCAGGGAGTGACGTTCCGGATGGCTGTGTCTCTCTGAAATATGAGTAAACATTGTCAGACCAGCCGACTGTATGATCTGGGGTTTGGGGAGGGCTGATCTGCCCTTTCCTCCCTCCACCCATCTCTCCGTCTTCAGGATCCCCCTTTTGCTCGGCATCACCCAGTTCTCCTCTCTTTGCCTGAGTGACCTGGAAGCTTCATCCTAGAGCTGTAGCATTGGAGAAAGGGAAGGAAAATCCCCCATGTCCTAATGGAGGCAGTGTTTTCCCTTGCCATACGACAGCTTAATCTAAACCCTCATTTGAGCCAGTTATTGTGTGGCTTTAAAACCCCATCCCCTGGAAACTAGTCTCCCACCCCCTTCCCTCCCAGTCAATCCTGGTCGGTGGAGCCAAGCTCCAGGGTTTGGTGCTCGGCCACACGCAGACACAGATCGATCACACTGGGGGGTGGGTTGATATTTTTGTGGCAATGGTTTTTATTGCTGGTTGCGGCTGTTGGAAAGTCGGGGGGGTTGGTGTGAGCTGTAACGGGCTTGTGCGTGTGGCAAGGGGAGAGAGAGGGTAATGTGATTGCATCCTTCTGCTCATTATCCTCCTTCTAGCGGTGGGGGTGGTGGGGCTGCATCCCTCTCCCCATCCGAATGTATGTGGAGCTGCTGCCTCTGCGGTGGGAGCAGGTTTTCCCTGCAGGTGAACTCCTCTGCGCTCAGACAAAGGGCTGGGGGTGCCGGTGCCTCCCTTTGTTCTTTTCCTGTCCTGGTGCACCCGCCTCTGACGGCAAAAAGCCCCTTGAAGCGTGCCTCTCAAATGGATGGAGCGGAATAAATGCGCTGCGAGGTCTCTGTCCCCCTTGCAGACCCTTTGGGGACAGTGCGGGGGGGGTGCTGCGCTCCCCCTTCCCTCTGGTATTGTGCTAGCCCCTTAGTGATGGGGGTGGCCAGATCCGGGAGGGAATTACTGCAGCTCTCCTGCCACAGCTGCACTGTTGTGGCTGAGAGGCTGAGGCCTGTGAGCCCTGTTTCAGTCAGAGGTGGTTTGGTTGTAGGGGGTGGGCCCAGGACCTTGTCTCTACAAGGGAATGGGAGCACATTTTGGAGTTGTTTTCCTGCCTCTGCCTTCTGGCATCCTGCACAACAGGACATCCAGGCAGGGAACTGGAAATAGCACCCCACGTGAAGACCACCCCTTGCCAAATGCATCTCCAGAGGGTGTGAGCCCAGCAGGTAAAACCAGGGACTGTTTTACAGTTAAGGAATCTGTAGCATTCTACTTACAACACTGGAGGAAAAGGCCATTTTAATCTCTGCAACAATCTAAAATCTGGGTCAAAAAGTCAGGGTATTACCTTGAACTAGAGGTAAGTAGAGGTGGGGGGACCTGCTAGGGAGTCAGGAAGTCCATGGAAGTGTGGGAAAGCAGTCCTGGAGACTTGAGCTTTCTCTGCTGATGGTGGTACCTTGCAGAATCTGCTAGCTGCACCCTTGCAGGCGCTTCCTCCCAGGGCTGGCTCCTGCTATGGTCTATGAACACACAGGGTACTAATCTCCATCTAACAAAGTGCTTTTCAGCAATCTGATAAACAATAACAAGGCAACGAGCAAAAGCTAAACCTTCCTCTATGCGTTAAAAACTGCCTGCTGGAGCTTTCCTCAGGAAATGTTCCTCCTTCCCAAAACATAAGGCCTAACTTTGCAGGAGAGAGAGAGAGAGAGACAGGAGTCATCTGAAAGGACAATCTTCACTCACACACTGCAGCCAGTAACTGTTGACGAAGACATTTGAAGAAAACTTTGTTCTTCCCAAACAGTGGAGGCTGGGAGTGTCTGTCAGCTTGGGTGGAAGATGGAGGTAACCATGGGAGAGGGAACCTGTGGGCCCATCTCTTGTGCCTGGTGGAGGGAGCAGGCATTAACGTGTTCAAGGTCAAGCAGAAATCATGAGCTGGCCCTAAGGCAGCTCTGCTGGCCAGCAGGTAAGGGGAAGCCACCACAGAACTGCACTGGCTGCTGAGTTCCTCTGGGTGCAGTGTCTCCAGGGAAGGAGGAGCTGCTGTTGTTGGTCCTTCTGCTCTAGAAAATGGCAGTGCAGTCACAGCTAGAAATGGCTTCTCTGGTTGTACCCTGCATGCTGGCGCTGCTCCCCCAGTCTCTGTGCAGTTCTCAGCACATCCCATAACATTTGTGCTTTCCCTGCATCCTCTTTGAAAGAGGATAATGAAACTGAAAGGGGGAAGCAGGGCACACTGGAGGCACCTTGGACTGCCAAGCTTGAGAAAGCACTGCTGGTCTGCCAGAGACCTGAGGAAATGGATTTTTGAGTCAGAAGATGAAATGCCAGGTAGGGAGAGGGCATCTAGTGAAAGCCACCTCATTTGAGAATGGAAACTGAGCCTCGAATATGGCTCACCTGCATCAGCAGGACCGGAGCTGAGCAGAGCAGTTCCCCTGGCTCCCTGGGAGGATAGAGCTGACTGGAGTCTGAGCTGTCGAGCTCCGATCACCAAGTCAAACCTGGAAGATAAATGATACTTCAGGGGCCTGAGATCAATAATGTCAAAGGCTGTCCCGTAATCAGGCGAGATTAAAAACCAATGACAGGCTTCCTCCTAGGAGCAGAAGTCAGCACGTTGAAGGAGAGTGGCAGGGTTTGCTCCTTTACAGTTATTCCCTGGCGGTGCCCGTATCCCAAACCCACCTTCCCTGGCTGCCTCCTGCAATATCAGTGACTTCAGTGCCCTCTTCAGTCAGTATTGACCAGATTCTGCAGGTCCCCTACAGCCAAGCCCCCTTCACTGGTCCCCATGAAGCTAGTCCAGAGTGCTCTTGCCCTTGTCAGTGTGGCTGAGGTGGAGACAAAAGCAGTGCAGCCTGGTGCTTACCACCAGCCCCTTTTGCTGCCTGGGGATGAGCTGGGACCCTGGGAGGTGGAGGAGGGAGGAGAGGAGAGGCTGAAGCAGAGGGTCATGTTGATGCTGTGGGTACCATGAAATTCTGTATGTTGCAAAGATGCTTGGCTTTAGAGAGCACACTGGGGAGAGGAGTTTGGGAGATGAGGACTGCAGTTCATTCTTGACTTTGTCCTCAATATGTTATTTTTACCTGTTCATGGGTAGCATTTTCGAGATGTGTTTACTGGAGGATGGCATTTTGCAGCAGAAGACAGGTGGGGTGTGCAGTCATGCTCATTTTGGGGGTGCTGGTGTTAGATCTGGTCATAGAAGTGGTTTTTCTCCTGGTTGGGTGCTGAGCAGGAAGCTTCCCCTGTACAGCAGAAGCCTGGCTGAGGACAAGAAGATGTAAATGGTTTATTTGCAGAAGCAAATTAAAGTAGACTTGAGTCCCTTTTTTCTCTGCATCCTTAAAGGGGTGCACAGGGTAGTCACAGCTTGTCAGGGCAGGGCCATGCTGTAGCTCCTGTGAAGGGCACTGGGAAATAGAATGTTGCCACTCTTTCCCGAGTGCAAGGGTGATTAAAAGTAGAAGGGGCCATGCTGTCTCCTGATGCTGCCTCTCGTGCACACACAAGGAGCTGGAAATGCTGCTTGCCTTTGCCCCAGGCTCCTCTTCCCCTTCCTCCCCACTCCCCCACCCCTTCCCTGCCAGGAAGCCTGGCCTTTGTGTGAAGTGATGCCTCCTGACATCAGCCGGGCGCACAGTTTCCTCCGGAGCAGGGAGGGTGAGCAGGCAAGGAGAAGGGTGCCACATTCCCCAGGGATTGACGTACAGTCTGGCTGTGCTGGAGTGTGGGGCAGCAGCACTCTAGGAGAGGCTGCATGCCAGTCCAGGGTGCTGTGGAGAGGGGGTTGTCCCCAGCCTTGTCGGTGTGGTGATTTGGTGGAGTTTTGCCTTGCTTGTGCTGCTCTGTCTGAAAGCACCACTCCAGTGTGTTGCTTCTTGCTGCATATGACTGATTCCTTTTGTAGCATCTTTGTTGGACCCCTCGAGGGATGCAATGTTGGACCTTACATAGCTGAAGCTTGGCCAGTTCTGGCTGCAGGGTCCTGCTCCAGGGTCAGTGCTGCGGTGCCATGGAGCAGAAGTGGAGGGGCCCAACACCAAGGCAGGAGCTGGGCTGACGTTTCCTGTGGCCCAGGGATGCACCAGGGCTCTGTCCATGCAGACTTGTCTCTTCAGCAAGGGCAGGTTGCAGCTCGGCTGCAAGGGGGTTTGCGGGGTGTGGGCTTTTGGCTGCTCCTTGGAAAGGGCTAATACAACACATGGGAATTGGCCAAGCGCCTGCCAACAAGAAGCCGCGGCTGGCGCCTTGCCAGGAGCTTGGGGGCCTCGCATCGCTTTAATTCGAGATGTGTTTACTGGAGGATGGCATTTTGCAGCTGGCTGGCTGGAAACTACAGGTCCCAGCATGCTCCCTCACGTGTCACCCGGCTGCTGAGCTCCAACGGGAGCGTGGTACGACGGGGATTTTAGTCTCAGTGCTCAGTGCTCACCGCTGCGGGAATTTTGCTGTCAAGGGGAAGGGTTCTGGTTCAGCATCGCTGGGCTAAGCCTGGCTGCAAGGCACAGGGCTGATCTCTGCCTCCTGCTTACCTATCCTCCTGCCACCCACTTGCTTGATGCAAGACCAGTTTGGCCTTTTTATGTCACCGTGCTAGGGAGGGGGATCTGGTCCTATTCTTACTCATTTGCAATGTAAATATTTTGGTCCCGAGTGTGTTGCTGGGAGCTGGGTGTCACGTTGAGGAGCATGATTCATTCATGCTGTTGCTGCTCGGAGCACAATGAGGCAGCCTTGGGACTGGTCCCAAAGATTTCCTGTGATCGCGGCTGGTGGGGAATTTGGGACGTCACGTTTGAGTAAGTCAGAGCCCTCTTCAAACAATTCCTGAAAGCCAGGAGTACTCTGCCATGCCTAGCATGCTTGGGACTTGTCATCCCCAAAATGCAGTGGTTGTGGGTGGCTTGCATTTCCAGAGGGAAGAATAATGGAGAGTGAGGTTGAGCTCCAGTTCTGACCTTCCCCAGCAGCTGACATGTGGAAAAGGTTGCAGGGTGTAGGGTTTTGTGCCTGGTCCCAGCCAACCTAACAGATAAAGGTACAAAGCAGTGCAAGTTCAAAACCTCAAGTTCAAAACCTGCTGCGCGTCAAGTCTCAGAGGAAGAGTTTCCGCACTGGGGTCAGTGCTACACAAGCTTAGAGGATTGTGGGACAGCCCAAGGTGGGATGCTGGGTAGATGGACTAAAGCAGTGGAAGATGCCCCTCCATCCCTAGCTTCTACTGGTCATACTTTGCTGCCAGAAGGGACCTCTGCTTTCCCACTTTATTCACTGGTGCAGGAGGGGCTGCACCCTCCACCCCGGTTCCCTCTGTCCCCCCATGTGTCATTTTGTCCTCCACACACTGAGAGCCAGGTGCGGGCAGCGCCCAGATTCGTTCTGGCATCCTTCATTAGATGGTGTTTGTTCATGCTGCATTTTTCTTTTTGCTGGCTTGTTTGGACACGCACTGGTACATTCACAGCACTCAGGCAGTAACGTGAGTCTCCTTCCCATTAGGAAAGGGGCCAGGATTTGGGGGGGGCTGGGAGGGTGGCTTAAGCAGTAGTTTTTGAGATATTTCCTTCTGCCGCCACACCCTGCGTGAAAGAGCAATATCCGCGGCTTCAGCTGCTATCGCAAGGCTCAGAACGTCTCTCTTTTAATATAGATTGGTATCATTTTGCATTTTAAAGTAAAAACACGCTGCAAGCTGCAGACAGCTGTCGGTTGGCAGCTTTGTTTGAACATCTGGTATTGCTGGGCTGCTGTTCAGCACGATCTAACTATGGGATTCATAAAGATTATAATCCGGGCTTTCAGGTTCTCAACAGCCGCCTCACAAAAAAAATGGGGGAGAGAGAAAACGCAGCGGGGAGGCAGCAGAGGGTCCTCGGCGTCCAGCAGGTCGTGGTCGTGGTCAGTGAGGTGGATGGACTTGGTGTACGTTGCCTTGGCTGCCCACAGGTGCTGACAGGCTGCTTCCAGCCTGCAAACACCAGGCACAGGGGAGCTGTAGAAGTGCAAAGTCTTTTCCCCCCTTCTATTTTTTCTAACTTGTGTGCCGAATGCGGTTGAGTCTCATACTCCTCTGGGTGGTGTCTGGCGCTGGTGAGCTGAAGCAGCAGATTCTGCTGTTGCTTTCAGTAGATGTTTGTAACAGTTGTCTGCAGCAACAGGACTTGGTTTCTTTTTCTTTAAAGTAGGTGATGGAGGAGCCAAGGCTCAGAGTAAACACTTCGGCATGTCAAAACCCCGTTTCCAAGAGAAATTGAGTCCCCTTTTCTTGAAGCAACTGAAAGGTTGAGATAGCCACCTCTGTAAACCCCATCCATCCTTCTGTGAGTCAGGCACTTTCCTTGGCGCCTCTGAGAATTAAGCGACCTCTAAGCCCCTAACAGGTTTTATAAATCTTGTTAGTTGATCTGCATTTTTGCAAAGCTCTTTGAATCCAGCCTATTGGCGCATAAGTCACCTTGACTTTCCTCAAGGCTTTGACTCCCAACTCACTTTAAGGCTCCATTTGTCAGTTGAAGGTGCACAAAAAACGTCCCCCCTTATCTTTATTAGAGAAAAAAAAAAGGTGCCTGGAGAAATGTAGCTGCACTCTAGTTGGTGCAAGCCAGTAATAGAGGTGCATATAAACCTGTTCTGCCCTTGTTTGTGTTGATTTAACTTACCAGTACAAATTAAAATAGCCTTGAGCAGTTGGAAGTTTAACTAGATCAGTTGGGAGAAAAAAAAAAAATGAAATCATGGCCTTTAAATCAAAGGAAGGTTTTCTTTCTAGTGCTGCCTGAGTCTGGCAGCTGCCTGTGCAGCCGGACCCCTCATCTCTAGGTCCCCAAATGAGATGATGATGGGACACATGCCCATGGTCTCATGGCTGGGACGTGGGTGCACGTGGGTATTGCTGCTGCTGCTGCTCTGCTCCTCGGTGGTATCTGAGTTCCCCCAAAAAACCTGTTTGTGCTTTCATATCCTCAGGCCAGGCTCCCTCCAGAGCAGAAACTAGAAATCAGGGGAGTAGGAAGCCTAAGGGGCTGTTGTTCAGAGTTCAGGTCTCCCCATGGCAGGGCTCAGCTGTGGTGGGTACAGAGCAGAGGTCTTTGGGCAAGGGAGAGGCTGCTCAGCCTGCAATAGGAGGAAGGGTGGAAGAGGCTGGCTGTGTTTCACCCCTGCAGGGAGAAGACTCTGAGATCACACAGGCCAGCTGGATCTTGAATCCAAGATGTTTATTTGGAAGAGAGAGTGAGGGTTTCTCAATTTTGCAGGGGCTGCAGATGGGGGTAGGTTTGCTGCCAAGTGATGGGAGTGGGTCGTTGCAGAATGGCTGCTTTGGAAGGCAAGCCATTCCCCCAGCCACAGTCTGGGGACAACTGGCTGGGACCCTGAGATTTCAGCATGTCGGGAAGATCTTGGAATTTAACAGAGCTGGACGAGACTGGGACAGCAGCAGATTGAGGCCAGATTGGGGGTGCTGCCAAAGCCTGTTGATTTTTTTGTGGGGGTTATGGGAGGAGCAACTCACTGCCACCACTGGAGCTGGCAGAGTGCTTCTGAGAGTCAGTTGGGGGAGATGATCACACCGAAAAGAGACTGCTTTTTTTTTTTTTACTGGAGTAATTTTTCATCTGGATCCGTGGTTAGGAAGGGGCAGCTGTATGAAAACAGACAGTAGAGGGAGAAAAGGAGGTTAGGGCCCCCATAACGTCCATATAAATTGATTGAAGCATTTGAGGAACCACAAGCACAGAGTGTGCTGAAGGTGGAAAGGGCAGGACTTTTTTACACAATCTTTTAGGTTCTGAAAAATTGTGAAATGTGGTGAATCCCAGTTGGTGTAGCTTCAGAGACCAGATTTTGTTTTCTGGCATGGTGGGGAGGAAGCATAAGGTGACACTGGTCATAGGGACCAGAAGTGCTCCAGGTGTCAGTCTGAGATCCCAAGTGGCTGGAAAAGGTTGCTCAAGGCGCTCGGGTTTGGATGTCTGAAACTTCCTGGATGTCACAAACCCCTGTGCTTTCCCAGCAGTGCCCTGATGCAGGTGCTCCAGAGCCGGTTACTCAAAGGGCATTTGGTGCTGGGCAGGGCAGGCTTGTGCCAGGGCCTGCAGCCGGAGCCTTGTGCTGGCCATGGCTCAGCAGCAGGGTGAATTTTGGCACTGATTTATCAGCAGCCCCAAACCAGGACATTTTCCCCCTAAAACTGAAAGGGGTGAGGAAAAGAGCTCCTCCCTCACACCCCTGATGGCAAAGAAGATGTGGACCTTGTCCTTCATAAACACAGAGCTGAACCCTGTGCCTCTTCCTGGCTTTCCTTGCTCCCAGACAAAGGTGGCCTGGACTGTCCTCCCCGCCAAAAGCTGGCTGGGGTGGGCTGCTGGCCAGTGTCCGCACCCAGGCCTGGGTGGGGATCTGCTCTCCCTCCCTTTGCAGCAGAAAGAAAAGATATTTCTTGAGTTCCTTGCTGCCCTGAGGGCCTGGTCGCGCCTGCAGCCACAGCCCCACTAGCTCTCTCCATCTTGCTCCTGCACCACCCAAAAGCATCTGCTGTCCCTGTGCTATTGGGACAGTGGGAGTATTTTCCCTGGTTGGATGCCATCTCTCCTGGAAAATGCGGGGCAGGAGGCTGACCAAAGGCCTGGTCATTAGCGGGGTTCCCCAAGTCTCAGTTTTGGGGAGAGTCCTGTTTAATATCTTTACTGATGATCTGGATGGGGGGGATTGAGTGCACCCTCAGTAAGTTCACACACAACACTAACTTGGGTGGGAATGTTGATCTGCTGGAGAATAGGAAGACTCTGCAGAGGGATGGGGACAGGCTGGATTGATGGGCTGAGGCCAATTGTATGGGGTTCCATAAAGTGAAGTGCCAGGTCCTGCACTTGGGTCACACCGACCCCCTGCAGCACTACAGGCTGGGGGAAAAATGGGTGGGAAATGGCCCAGCAGAAAAGGACTTGGGGGTTGCTGGTCGACAGCAGCTGAACACGAGCCAGTGTGTGCCCAGGTGGGCAAGGAGGCCAATGGCATCTGAGCTTGTATCAGCAATAATGTGGCCAGCAGGACTAGGAAAGTGATTGTCCCTCTTTACCCAGCACTGGTGAGGCCACACCTTGAGTGCTGTGTCCAGCTCTGGGCCATTCAAATCAGGAAGGACACTGAGGTGCTGGAGCAAGTCCAGAGAAGGGCAGTGGAGCTATTGAAGGGTCTGGAGAGTAAGTCTTATGAGGAGCAGCTGAGGGAGTTGGGGCTGTTTAGCCTGGAGAAAAGGAGGCTTAGGGGAGACCTTATTGCTCCCTACAAATACCTGAAAGGAGGTTGTAGCAAGGCAGTGACAGAACAAGAGGATATAGCCTTAAGCTGCACCAAGGGAGGTTCAGGTTGGACATCAGGAAGAATTTCTTCAGTGAAAGGGTTGTCAAGCATTGGAATGGGCTACCCAGGAAGGTGGTGGAGTCACCATCTCTGGAAGTGTTCAAGAAACACCTGGATGTGGCACTTAAAGTGTTGTGGTTTAATTAACATTGTAATGTTTGGTCCAAGGTTGGACTTGATGACCTTGGAAGTCTTTTCCAACCTTAATGACTCTGTGATTCTGTCACCAAGGCTCGTCTTTGTCCTTTGAGCCAGCAGCATCAGCTGTGACTGGCCTGGCTGCATGCTCAGCATGCAAACCAGCGTCTTGTCCTGGTATTTATCTTCCCAGTGCATTTCTAGGTCTTTTCTTCCTGTCCTGCTCACGTTGTCTGTGAGTCTTGAGCCCCAGGTCTGGCAGAGGTGGTTTGCCCCTCTTTCACTGCCTCTTGCATGCAGACAGCTTGTCCATCGCTGGTCCATGATCAGCATGGCCTCACTCCTGCCCTCCAACATGCTGCAAAAGTATCTTCAGGGAGCCTCTGTTTTGGGGGACACATCACCCATACTGGACACCCTATATCAGGAAGGCTTCTGTCTCCAGGACTTGCAGGGCTGCTGGAAGAGAGGTGATACATCTCCAGCCACTGGCCTTGTTTTTCTGCTCCTTAATCTCCCTTATCTCCCTTTTCTCCTTGAAGCAGATCCTTGTCCCTACTCAGAGGACACTGACAGCAGTGGCAACCAGTCCATGGCTTGAAGTTGGGGTCCAAAAACTGGGTAGAGCCCCAGCCTTGTTCCCCTATTTGTGTGAGAGGCACAACCTCAAGGAACCCCTGTGGCAGGGAGGAGCAGGGGGGCACACAGAGGCCCAGGAAGGCAAATTAACATCCTCAAGGTCTTTCTGAAGGTCACTTTCTGACTGAGAATAGGTCCCCGTTTCCTGGCCTCCAGAAATCCTGCTGCTGGCCCCATGCAACACAATTCTTTTTATTTTCTCCTTAATAACGAGTTCTTCCTTTCTGCTGTATGTAAACAAGGGGAAAAACTGTTCCGGGCTGCAGGCACTGGCACAGCCCCATGGCAGTCCAGGATCTGCTCTGGTACAGGGACGTGCAGAGAAGTGTGGTCTGCCGTGCCCACCATCCCGGGCTGCCCTAGGAACCAGGGCCAGCCTGAATCCTGCCAAGCAGCCATGGGTGGTGGCTTCACGGGAGCATCCAGATGCTGCAGGGATGTCCTGTGCTGGGGTGGGCACTTGGAGGTGGGACATGGCTCTTTGCCTGATGGTTTCTCCTCCCCGGTGTCCTGGGGGAGGCTTGGTGACCAGGCAGCACCTCACAGGGTGATGGGGACAGGCTGAAGGCATCTATGTTCACTCCAGCATGAAAACAGGATGGAGAGCTGCTCTTGCAAGAGGCACCCTGCATCCTGTTCCTCCAAGCTGGCACTGAATATTTGGCCTCTAGCCCTTCTCCACCCCCAGCTCTCCTGGTGCTCAGGGGGTCCCTGATGCCTGTGCACTGCGTGGCTGTTTCTCCCATCCCTTCCTAGCAAGGGCAGCTATTAATATCTTGGAAGCTGTTCCCCTCCCTTCTTCCTTCCCCTGCCGACGATAAACCAGCCTGATCTCTGCACAGGGAGCACCACGAGAAAAGCCAAAGCCTGGAGCAATGTGTGTGCTCTGGGTTGTCCAGGGAAGGCAAGGCCTCCTGCTCTGGCTGGAGACCTCCCCTGCTGCCTGGTGCTTACTGTAAATGTGTGCAAGATGAAACCCCAATATGAAAGCATTTCCTTCCTGTCCCTGTAAGGGGATCAGCCTCCTGCAAGTGCCGTGGGGGCTGTGAAGAGTTTGAAAGAACTGATTTTGCCTGGGTCTGGTCAGCAGGAGACTGCGACAGGGTGGGAGGGATGCTCCGGGGGTTTGGGCTGCTGGGACTGGTCCCGTGGGCTGTGGCGGTGTGTGACCTTGTGGTCTGAGATCCTGGTTTTGGGGCACACTAGAGTTCTGTGCCCCAGATGTTCACAGTGTCAAGGTGCTGGTGTGCTAGCAGGTGGGGGGATGCTTTCAGGAGGGATGAAAATAGCTCATTGCATGGGTTTTTCTCAGAAAACTGTCCAGCTGACAGCAGAGTGGGGCTGAGGAGAGGGAAGTCTGTGTGTGGGAGGCGCGGGGAGGCGAAAGGTTGCGTTCGCCTCCTTGGTCCAGGGCTTTTGGTGCATTAAAATTCAGTCACTGTGACTTCAGGCCCGTCTCCAGCAACGTGCCGGGACGTGTGTCTCAATGGGAGCCCTTGATCCCGGTCCCTGGGCTGAGCTGCAGGTGTCTGGAGCCATTCCCGCAACAGGCATCTGCCCTTTGCGGCTTCCTTGCTCCGGTTCCACCTTCCTCCTCCTCCTTACCCTTTCTCCCCCTTGTGCTCCAAGCTGCTCCCTCCGTTCTGGCTTTCCGGTGACTGCAAACAATGTCCTTATTCACTCTGTGGCTGGGATTTGGCGGTGAGGGGAAGGCCTCGGCACAGAGGAGGAGGAAGGAGAGAGGCAGGGAAGTGAGCACGCCCGTCCTGGGCCAGCCGTCCAGCTGTGGTTAAAGGCGCTCTGTGGGCCAGTCTGGCTCTCTCCTCCCCCCAGTTTCCTACAGTAACAAGGGCTGTGCACTCCTGTGGTTTGTCCCCCTGCCCTGCTGTAGTACCCTCCAAACCCACAGACAGTTTCAGCACAGTTGATTGGGAATTAGCATCCTGCAAGCATCCCGCAGGTCACTGCGTGGGGACTTGGTTGCTCTTGCAAGGTGAATGGCCCTGAAGGATGCACAGCACTTATTAGACATCAGAGAAGCTGCGTGAGCTTTATTTACCCTACAAACACAGTAAGGCTTTTCACTGCTTCAGCTTTTGTCTAAACCACAGCAGCTCAGCAGGTCATGGGGCACTGCTTCATATCAGGTGAAGCTGCCAGGCTCTTTCCTGATCCTGCTGGGAGTCAGGCACGGGCTGGTGAGCACTCGAGCACCCCAGGGAAGTGGTGCCACAGGCTCTCCCCTGCCAGCTCCCCTTAGGAGGCTCGCAAGGGCCTTGACTAACCTCGCAGAAGGTGAAACCTTGGGGCGTGTCATGGGATTTTGCTGCCCCAGGGCCATGGGCTGCTGGGGGCTGTGAAGCAGGGATGAGGGGAGTGCTGGGCCTCAGGCAGGGCAGGGGCACAGTCTGCTGTTGTGGGCTCAGCAGTGACCACAGGCCTAGCTCTGCCCTTTGGGAGAGGACAGTGACGAGACAAGCCTAAAACAAGCCAGGGAGACATCTTGCCCACAGATTTCTCCCTGCCTGGGAGGTCTTGGGTGGGTGTGAGCTCCTTCCCACACCCCAGTACTCCCCTTTTCGATGGGGGGTTTCCCAACTGGCTGGGCTGGACCTGTGTATGTAACACGTCTGGTGACTGGGGTGCTGAAGCGGTGCAGTGGCTCTCAGATAAGGAGCCTAGATACCCTGTATCATCAGAGCTGTTAAACTCTTTATTACTGTGTTCCTGCCTTGTGGCATCAGGCATTTAATGTTGCAGAAGTTCTTCACTGCCTGTCCCCCAGCAGGCATCTCCCCATCCCCTGCCTGGGGGGTGGATGTATCCCACTCTGGAGCGGCTGCTGAGAGTTGGGGCCAGTGCAGATTCAGGGGGACTGACTGGGAGGTGCAATAAGGTGCACAGTGCAAGGGTGGTGTTTTCCCTGGTGGTGGTTTTCTCCCAGCAAGCCCTGGGCGGATACCAGTGGTCAGCCTTTCCCCAACACGATCCCACAGGGACCAGCTGTGTGCATCCTCCCTGCAGTGAGACGTTGCAGCACTTGCTTTGCTTCCTACAGAGATGCCCTTCCAGGTAGCATTTCCCTCCCAGTGCATGACCTTGGTACCCCAAGCCCACCTAACTTGCTGTGATGCCTCCCCAGGAATCCCTGCTCTGCTGGTGGTGAGGCTCCTGATGGGCAAGCCAAGTTTAGCCTCTGCTCATTTCTCCTTGCACCTCCGGTGGTTCTGCTCCCACATGAGGTTAATGTCCACAGTGTGTCTCCTGACTCCTTGTATGAGCTCAGCACGTTTGTACCTTCACTATACTTTATTTTTTTCCATAGAGAGAGGACAGATTACGTTCATCTCAGAATAAGCTAGTGTCCATCAATGAGCCCTGTCTCACTGGGGCCAGTGGGGTCATGGTGGACCAGCCGCTTACCCCAGCAACTGATTAATTCATTAATTCATGAGATGAGTTCACTCTCAGCTGGTGTTGGAATACAGAACATTTTTAACGTCTGTTTCAGAAACTGGCGACTTGTCTCAGAAAAGACAAACTGGGATCAGAGTTGCTCAGAGCCAGGGAAGGGCGCCTGTATGGAGGGAACTGCAGTTCTCCTGGCATCAAGGTCATGCATGAAATATGAGAAATTACCCCGAGAAATTCTGATCCTGGAAGAGGAGGAGGAGAAGGAGGAGTTCATGACTTCAGAAATACCAGATTTGGGAGGGGATGGAAGGGGAAGGGATATATTTTCCTTTTCAAAATACCTAAGGAATTTGGCCTGCGCTGCATAGACAATGAGATTTTACCCCTCGCTGCTGGAAGGGGTAGTTCATACCCATGTGCCTTGTTAAGGTTTTGTTGCCATGGGTGAAAAGCCCTCCCATCCCAGTGCAGTCTCAGGCATGTACAGTTTTTAAATCGCCCTAAAGTCAAGAGAGTGGCTCGAATGTGAGATTTAAAGAAAACACTGCATGTCCTCTATTCTCTCTGATTTCTCTGGCTTTGATTTGAATTTTTGGTCACTTTTTCCATCTGTGAGGGGCTATAAAATTAACTTACATGTATAAAAATTTATTTATGTATATATTTGTGTGTATATTTATGAATTCACATAATTATATGATTCCAGGAGCGGAGCAGTCTAAGTTTTGTTACAAAACACAAAGGTTGGCAGCTTTGCCATGGCAGCTGCAGGGCGATGCTACGTGCATGTCCGGGGCTTTTTGGTTCCTCTCTTGGGGGTCCCTCACACCAGTAGGGTTGGCAGGTGGCTTCTGACTGCTTGGCATTTGGAAGTGATGGGAAAGCCTGCTTTTCCCCTTGAAAGCATCCCAACAGCACTGAGGGGAAAGGCAGGGGCTACCTCAATGTCAGATACCTGATGCGTACGTCGGAGTGGGGCGGGGATTTGGCCTCTGTGCCCAGCAAGCTATAAGCCTTGGATCCTGTTCTCTGTTTTTCCGTGTCCCTGTCCCAACTGTCAGACAGGGAAGTCAGGCAGAGGATTGGGAAGCTCCTGAGGACCCTGCTGGACTCAGCTGTCTTCCTGGTGGACTGGTGTGGGATGGATCAGGCTCCTTGTGATGGAAATGGTGAATCTCTGCAGCAGGGAGGGAGGCACAGGGAAGGGCTTGGTGCAAAGCTCACAATGTCCTTTGGCTCTCCCGCATGGAGAGCGAGCAGCTCAGCATGACCTGCCTCAGCTCCCATGCTCAATTGGCCGCCTGCAAGCAGGGATGTGGGAAAGCAGCTCTTTCCTGGAGTGGGCCTGCTGCCCTCCACTTCTCAGCCTGGCTGTATGGGACAACTGCCCACCCACGCCATCACTCTGCCTGATACTGAACCCAAAACCCTGTCTGAGCCCCCAGAAAATGCCCCAGTGGCCCCACATCCAGGGCTGGCTACTGGCACAGGACCTGGGACGTGGTTCCTTCTTGCACCCTTAGCTCTTTCCAAGCAAGTGGTGTTTCACTCGCTCTCCAGAGCTCATTTCCCATCGTGTTTAACTTGGGAGTGGGCCGCAGACTCCTCCCAAGGATGCTACAGCAGCACAAATAACAACCCTTTTACAATGAAAAAAGGAGATTTTTAATATATGCGTCAAATCTGTCTTCGTGTGGGTGCTCCCACTTCTTCACTGGGTCTTAAAATCAGGAGCAGCAGCAACATGCCCTTGGATGCTGCAGGTCCCTGTGTTTCTGTACACACGTGCCAGCAAATGTCCCCCCATAGCTGGGGGTGTCTGAATCACTGTGGCTGCCCCTCAACCCCTGTTTCAACTGGAAGTGCTGTCTGTGGGTCTGCCTGCATGTGCCTGGGTGGGTGCACACGTGTGGGCCCCGGGCATGCATGCAGAGTGCTCCTGCGAGTGGGAAACCGGGTTTTTTTAGCTCCTCGTTATTATTAGTGGTAGGAGCCCAGCGTCAGTGAGGCTGGAGGTGCCCGAGACCTTAAGAAAAACAACAGGAGGGAGGAGGCTTCGCATTCCTGCTCCTGAATTGAGTCGGAGGTGACAGCCTTTCCCTGCAATGCAATTAATCCCGGCAGCGCCTCTGCCACCCTCCCCCTCCCGCCTCGTCCAGGAATTAATTACTTGATTATAAATTCCCGAGTGGCAGTTTATAATAGCAATAATCCCCTCGAAATTCATTCTCACTGCCGGTTTCTTCCCATCTCACCCCCATCATTGAGTTTCTAATGCCGTGTCTCTGTGCTGGGCAAAGCCCTTCTCCTCAACCATTGGTGTCCTGGCTTTTCCCCCCCAATAACCGTGGAGGAGGAACATTTGGAGTTGATTTTGAGAGTGTTTTGGGAAGCCCTGCTCCTGCTCACAGGGATGGAGTCCTTCTGTCATGGGTGGTGCGTTTCATACTGGCTGAGGAAGCGCGCAGGAGCGAGGCGCTCACACTGGTAGCTGGAGATAAGGTCTTGTCCCAATTATTCGGCTGATGGCCCAGGCCCAGCCCTGAGGAGTGGGGCCGGGGGCTGGCAGTGTGGCGGGGGGAGGCCCCGCTCCTCCTCACTCTGTCCCTCCCGATTACACTGACGCTGGCTCTGGGGCTTGTCACGGAGGCGAGGAAGGGAGAAAGGATTTGGCGTGGTATACAGGGGCGTGAGGGACGTGGTGATGTCTAACAGGAGCCTGCTGGCGGTGGGTGATGGGTCTGGAAACGGTGCTGCCTTAGTGGAAGATGAACCTCTCCATGTCCCCGCCAGGGTCCCCAGGGCTTGGCTCTGACCCAGCCCCACCAACTGGGCTGCAGAAAGTTACCTGTGGGGCTGCCCCCATCCAGGGAACCCAGACCAAGGTCCCCAGCAGATAAAGCTACCCAGCACACACAGCCCCTCTGCGTGGTTTCCAGCTCCACCAGCTATGCATGGGCTTTCAGCTCAGCAGTGGCATCCTGCTGGGAAAAAGCACTGTCCCTCCCAAACCACATGGACAAAGCTGGTGTGGGCAGCACCGATGCTCACCAGCTGTGTGTGGCCGCTGGGCTCTGACAAGGCTGCTCTCTCCCACCTCTGCAGAAGATGCTGATGAAACAGCAGGACCGCCTGGAGGAGCGGGAGCAGGACATTGAAGAGCAGCTCTACAAGCTGGAATCGGACAAGCGGCTGGTCGAGGTAACTGGTACCCTGCTGTGGCCAGTCCTGGGGACTGTCACCCCATGGCACCATGGGGACAAGCTCCTGGGACGTAGGGGCCAGGTGGGCAGGGAGGAAGGCAGACATGCAGGGGAGGAATAGCTGGAGAGACCTGCTGCCTCAATTCCAGTCTTGGCAGTCAGTCATCCTTTTGGGGGACCAAGTGTGTTTGGAGCTGCCCTACAGCCTCATGGGTGCTGGGGTGAGCTGGGAGGTGAGGAACAAGGGTGTCCTTGAGTATCAGATGGCCCACCCTGCCTTCAGCTCAGCGCAGAGTTCCCCAGCCTGCCTGCTTCATCCCAAGTGGAAAGGGAGGGTCTGGAGTGGGAGATCCCTGAATAAACCACTGAAATACCCAGGAGATGGAAGAGATGCAAGCAAGTGTTGCTGGGACACAGGGAAAACAAGACCAGCTCATGGTCCTTAAAGCCCCTCAGCCTCCTAGAACATGAAGGGAAGGTCTCTGGAGGATGAAGTCTCCCGCCCAGGGTGGGACTGGGAATGAAGATGGAAATAGGTGGGATTTTTCAGGGGAGCACACCTGGATCAGTGGTCCAGCAGGTCTTTGCTTGACATTAGCACTCTGGAGGCGATTCACAGATAGACCCCAGAAAGCAGGTCCAGGGATTTCCTGGGTCAGCCAAACCTCTGCAGTGTCCCTATTTGGTCTGGCACATAGAAGTCCCGTGTGGCAGCTGATGGCAGGGTTGGATCTGTGTGGGTGATGCAGGAGAGCAGAGCTGGGGTGCAGCTTTCAGGTTGCACCTTTCCCTGCTGGAGGAATGACCCAGGTGTCCTGCAACATCATGGGAGAGGTTGGAGGGCTCAGAGGGCCTGACCCTACTCCTCTCCCCAGGAGAAGGTGAGCCAGCTGAAGGATGAGGTTCGCCTGCAGTACGAGAAGATGCACCAGATATTGGACGAGGACTTGCGGAAGACCATGGAGATCCTGGACAAGGCCCAGGCCAAGTTCTGCAATGAGAATGCAGCCCAAGTCCTGCACCTCAACGAGCGCATGCAGGAGGCCAAGAAGCTCCTCAGCTCTGTTCAGGTCATGTTCGACAAAACTGAGGACATCAACTTCATGAAGGTAAGACAAGCTGCCCGTGCTGGGGGTGGGACGGGGGCTCTGGGGAGTGGGGGGAGCATCGGGGAGGTGTGGGGCATGGCAGGGAGCAGGCTGGGGACATTGGCAGGGCTGGCTGACGCCTCCGGAGGGCTCGGCAGTGGGAGAGAGCAAGGAGCAGTGAGGCAGGCTTAGTGCCAGCCTCAAATGAGGAGGTGCTGCAGCCTGGAGATGGGGCTGGGGCAGCCCGTGCTGGGGGGGAGGGGGCTCAGCACCCCTGGGCAACCTGTGCCTTCCTGGGGGGGCCACAGAAGCTGACACTGAAAGGGGATGTGACTGCTGTGGCAGGTACTGGCTTTACTGACCAGAACTTCTTCTTCTACTCCTAGAACACCAAGTCTGTGAAAATCTTAATGGACAGGTAAGCACAGGCGTGTTTGTGGGGGAAGGGCACATTCATGTTCACAGGGGCACAACAGCACAATGTCCAGAGGAGAACCAGGGCAATGATGCTTCAGGGTCTGGGAGGGACATGTGCTGTGCCTCAGCTTCCCTCTGTGTCTGGGAAAATGAAAACATCCCCTCATGCAGCCATTAAATCAGGTCCTTCCCTTGGGCTAGGAGAAATACAGCAGTGTGCTTGTGGAAGAGCAGAGCTGGGACCCAGCACCCCAGCCAGATTGGGGTGCAGGGTTCAGTCCAGCTCCACTGGGGCAGAGACAGGGCAGGGGGTTCAAAGCCAGCACCAGCAGAGCATAGGTGAGCTGGGATGGCCATGCAGGGGGGACGTGGGCTGCAGATGTGCCCTGCCCTGGAAAGTTCACAGCAAAGCTGGACGGGGAAGGTCCTGCCCGCTAGAGACAGCACCCTTCTGCCCTCCAGCTTAGGGAGGGGGTCTGGCCCTGGGAGGGTGTGGGGGAAGGAGCTTCTGACCCTCTCCTAAGTCTGCCTTGTCCTTCATGCCTCTCCTCTCTGTCCGTTGTCCCCAACAGGACCCAGAACTGTACAGGTGGCAGCCTGCCCCCACCCAAAATCGGCCACCTCAACTCCAAGCTCTTCCTGAACGAGATCGCCAAGAAGGAGAAGCAGCTGAGGAAGCTGCTGGAAGGTGGGTGAAACCTGAGGGCTGTGGGGTGCGTGGGCATGGAACCTCACTGCTTCACGTATCCATAGCTGGGTGTCCTGCAGATCGCAGTACAAAGGGTGGGGAGAGCTGTCAGGGTGCAGGGACCCCTTATGGGAGCCTCTCTGCAGTCAGCAGAGGCATAGGGAGTCACGAAGTGAGCTCCTGACTCTCCCCAGGGCATTTCCCTTGGCTTGTGAAATGGCTGTGTTTTAGAGTTACGTGAAACTCTGAAATACAGGGCTTCCTGAGGGGCTGGCCATCAGCAGGAAAAGTCAGTGGAAAAATAGGGGTCAGGATGTGGGCAGGGACAGCCAGGGCCCAGCGTGGTCCCACAGCCCTCAGCCCATGCCTGGGAGCAGATCACGCCCTGCAGAGGCTTCCCAGTCCTCTTTCCTTGGGGAATTTGGGTTTGTCCTCCAGGTTGTCCCACCCTGGTCCCGTTAGGGACTGTGGTGACAAGCTGTTTGCAGAGCAGTGCCTGAGGCTGCTCCGAGCCTGCTGGCGAGGGTCCAGCACGGAACCTGCAAATCCCCCTGTGTGTGGTTGTGTGCCTGCTTTGCCACTGGTGGGGTGGGCTGGGGGACCCTCTGCTCATGTGGGGCTGGAGCGCAGGCCTTGGGGCTTCACTGCAGGTTTGGATAAATGTCCAGAGCTCCCTGTAGCTGTTTCATGCCGTGCTTGATGCAGTTCCCCTCTCCTGTTCCCCTCCGCAGGTCCTCTGAGCACCCCCGTCCCCTTCCTGCAGAGTATCCCCATGTACCCCTGCACCGTCAGCAACTCCGGCGCGGAGAAGCGCAAGCACTCCACCGCCTTCCCCGAGGGCAGCTTCCTCGAGCCATCGTCCGGGACTGTGGCGAGCCAGTACATGAGCCAGGGCGCTTCAGCTGGCGAGGGGCAGTCCGCACAAGCCATGGTGCCTTGTAGCTCCACACAGCACATAGTTGGACTTCCTAGCGGCCCGCAGCCGGTGCACTCGGGCTCCGTCTTCAACCCATCTCACTACCCCAACACCACGTCATCTCAGCAGTCCGTGCTCTCCCAGTACGGCGGGCGCAAAATCCTTGTCTGCTCCGTGGATAACTGTTACTGTTCCTCCGTGTCCAACCACAGTGGGCACCAGCCCTACCCGCGGTCGGGGCACTTCCCCTGGACAGTGTCGTCGCAGGAGTACTCCCACCCACTGCCGCCCGCCCCCGCCGTCCCCCAGTCGCTCCCGGGACTTGCCGTGAGGGAATGGATTGACGCATCCCAGCAGCACGGGCGGCAGGATTTCTATAGGGTCTACGGCCAGCCATCGGCGAAACACTACGTCACCAGTTAACCGTCACACTCTGGAGAGTCCCGCTTGATGACGTGTTCAGACAGAAAAGTCTGGTTTGGTTTGGCTTTTTTTTTTTTTTTTAACCCCTTTTAAATCAAACCCAATATTTTCCCTGCCTCACGCCCCTCCAGGATTTTGGGGAGGGTTGTTGTTCTATCATATCTCTATTTTCTTTTTTTTTTTTTTTTTTTTTAATCCTTATAAAATTAAATAATAAGGTCTTTTCATTTTAATTCTTTTTTTAATTTAATTTTGGAAAGTCCTTCTTTCCCCTCGCTGGGAAAACACGAGGGAGAAATTACTGAGAAGAAATTGATGGGGATTTCAGTCGGACGTCTGGGTCTGTGCGTCGCGCTCTTCCTCACTCCTCTCTGCCTTTGGAAAACTTTAGAAGGGACAATGGCACCTTCTCTCTTTCCATTTCTTCAAGTTCGTTTTTTCTGGTTTGATTCAGTTTTTCCCTTTTCCCAACCCCCTTCTTTCCCTTTTTAAAAAGAAAAGAAAGAAAAAAAGTCTATCATTGATTCAGTATGAAACGATACTTGTAGATTTTGGGTTTGTTACCTTTTTTTTTTAAAGGCTGGGTTTTTTTGTGTTATGAGGCCACTTATCATGCATATTGGCATTTTTTTTCCTTCTTTCAGAGATTTGTAAATACACAATGGCAGGAAATTTAATGCACAAAAAAAAAAAAAGGGAAAAGAAACTTTAAAAAAAAAAACACGAATAAATAAATTAAAAAAAAAAATCTGTTCTAGTTTTCAGGAGGGGAAGCGTTGCCGAAACGCACCCCCGTCCTGTGTATCGCTGATGCAACTTCCTGTAACAAGCACTTTGTATAAAAAAAAAAGTGGACTTCCTGCTATAAGGCACAGGTATTTATTCTGTAACCAATTTTAGATACACACACAGACACACACACACACAAAATATTCAAATAAATGTGATCACTTAGTGCAAATGCCTCGCTCTGCTGCAGCTCTTCCCCTAGGAACGCTAGCTCCTACGGGAGACTCCCACCTGCTTTTGGAAGGAACCACTCCCCGGTCCCACAGAGGCCTGGATGATGGTGGGGGGTTTTCCAGAGGGGCTGTTTGGGAGGGAGCAGCTCAGGGATTGCTGGGGAGCAGGTCACAGCCTTGGAGGGGGTTCCCACCAGCACCCATCCCACCTCCCTATGGGGAAGTGTGCTGGAACCGTGGCTCTCCACCAGCTCCCTCCCAGACGGCGAGGATGTGAGTCAGGCATGGAGCCGGCCGGGCCACATCCTGCCCACAGCCTCCAGAACAATCCCCATTGTGGGATGGGAATGGGGTTGGGGACAGCAGCTTTCCTGACTCTGCCAGTATCCACCATTCCGGCCACGCTGCTGCCCCGGCACCCAGCCCTTGAGGCTTTGTTCCCACCTAAAGCCCCACTGCCCCATGGGGCCTTGTGGGTGCTGGCAGCACCCTGGGCTGCTCTGGGGACCTTCTGTTCTCAGCCAAGGCTGGGAAGGGTGAGGAGGAACCCTTTTCCCGGGACGTGCGGTGGAGCTGTGGGCTGGCCTGGCTGTGGCTGTGCAGGGGCGAGCTCATGGTCTGGGAAAAATGAGTCTGACTTCGTAAAGCAGAGCAGCGTCCTAGAGGCAGGAGGGTTTTTCCATCACTCTCTTCAGGCTTGGCTTGCTTTATTTTGTTCCTGGTTGCAAAACGCCCCTGGGTTTAGTTCCGGTTTGGATTCCCCCCGTGCTGCTTTGGTGGGAAACAGGAAGGGGAGAGAGTGTCAGTGAGCTGAAAGAGGGGAACAGTGGGTCCAAGGGAGGGGGACCCTCACACCCTAACCCCATTCCATCCCGACAGAGATGGCAGCAAATCCCTGGCCAACAGGGCCCCCTTCCCAGGCAGTGTTGGGGTGCAGAGCCAGCACCTCTTGCCCCTGTGTGTTCCCAGACACCCTCTGGGTTAATGCTGCCTCATACACAAGGTGCAGAGGGTGGCAGCTCAGCCCCACTGTCCTGCAAGGTTCTTCCCAACCCTGTCCTGCTTGGGCTCTTCAGGAACCCCCAAATCCATAGGGATATTTGGGGATTTGCTTCTCAGTCGCAAGCAAAGCACCCTGGGGCAGCAGGAGGGAGCAGGATGCTCCCAGCCTCTGTCCAGGGACCTCATGATGCTTCCCCTCTGTGTTCCCAGTGCCCACTGCCAGGTGGTGAGGAAGAGCCACAGAGGTCATGGGGACACAGGCGGGATGAGTGACGTCCCTCCCATGGAAGGGGGTCCCCAATGCACAGCCAGGGCCACCCCCCACCCCAGGGTGCTCCCCAGCCGTGGCCCCTATGCTTTGGTGCCTCCAGGTTTGACTCCCCAGCTGTCCTCCTCTGCCTCATCCACTTCCTCCTTGGCACAGCTGCCTCCTGCTGTGAGAGCAGCAGCTGCCGGCCAGGGCAGGCATTAAAGCACCTGTTGTGTGTAGACAGGGGGTCACACGCACAGCCCTCACCCCACAGGATGACCCCCAAAGGCTTGGGACGCTCCCAGGGATGGACCACTCTCACCCTTTGCTGAGGAGAGCAGCCCCAAAACAGTGGGTGCCACTTGCCAAACCTTGGGGCCACAGCCCCTCTGGCCCCTCCCAGCCAGGAAGAGGCCTCTGGTGTCCCGGGTATCCCGGCTTCCTGCGGCACCGTGCCATCCAACCCCGTGTGTTGCCGGTGATGAGAAGGAAGGCAATGGCTCCGTGGGGGTGTGGGAGGAACATGTGTCCATGGCCCTGCTGGGATAATGGTGTCCCGGGAGGGGAGGTGCTGATGCTCGGGTGCACAGCAAGGTTTTATTGATGGATGGCTCTGTCCGGAAGGGTGGGGGGGAACGCAGGGGGAGCAGAGGCACATCCATAAACAGCTCGAGTTGTGAATGGAAAGAGACGGATTAGGAGCCAGGTGAAAACCTGTCACACGGCGGAAAGAAAAATGAGCAGCTGGGGCAGACCAAATTGGTGTCTGATGAAGGACGTGGGGCCTGGTGGAAAAAGGATCCCGAGGCCGGCGGTGCTGCACGGGGGAGGCTGATGAGGAACAGCTGGAGCTGGACACGCACATCTGGTGGAGCAGGGTGAGGGGAGAAGCAATGGCTGCTGTAACCACCGTGCCACCGCGCTCAGGGCACGGGGCTGCGGCTCATCCCTCGATCAGCGTGTCAGGAGGGGCGGATGGTTCATTTTCAGGGCAGTCCTGGGGAGGGGACGGCAGGGATTTACGCAGTGGGGTTCAGGCTCTGCCATGCCAAGGGGTCCCCAGGTGGAGGAGCCGCTGCCTCTTCCTCCATTTGCATACATGTAAATAAGCAATCAACATAATGAGGGTGAATGCAAACCAGGCTTTCAGTTTGCAACCAAGTCCTATTTTTAACCTTGGAAAAGGGTTTCGGCAGGAAGCTGCAGGCCCTGCTCTGGTACCCATCAGCATGTCCAGCTGTGTGGGTGCTTGCACCAACCCTTCACCCCAGGACACTGCTGACTCCGTGACCACCAGTGGGTCAGTGCCTGCTGCACTTTGTTCCCATTGCCGAAGCAAACAGAGATCTCACATTTTTGTGGAAAGAAGGACCACACAACATCACACTCTGCCTCGAGGGAGCCTTTTCAGGACACTCTCCCCACCTGCTGAGCCCCAGGTCCTGCTTCCAGCCAGGGTGTGAGCCCAGGGAAACGCCCCCGGCACCCTGGGAGTGAAAGCCCCATGCTTAAACATGAGAGTATATTTAGATGGTGTCAATTTAAGTTTGCACATCAACCTTCTAAATATGAAACCCCATCTTATCGAGATGTTTAAGATACCTCATCAGCCCTTGAAAAATATGCAGGAATATTAATTAGCCAGATTTGAGTATTATCTCGTAATGAATAAATGAAGAGACTCACTGCCTAAGATGAATCACTGGTGGCTCATTGGGTTTTGTTGTTTTCCTTTAAGCTTTCTAAGGTAATTCACTCATTTTAACTCAGGCTGGCAGAGGGGATGCAGCCATACCAGGGCTGGTCAGGGTGGGACACATCAGTCTACCCCTGACATGGAGGGACCCTAAAGGCTGGTGTTTTACATCCCCTGATTTGGCCCCAGCTGGCTGTGCTGCCTCTGGGGACAGAGGGACAGGGATGGGGTTGGAGTCCTGTCCCGGCTGCAGCAGCCCTGGGCCCAGGATGGAAGCAGAAAGTGCAGCACTGCTTCTCAAAAAACTTATTTTTGGCTTCTTCCCCTCCTGCCCCCCATCCTCGCCTCCTGCCGTCCTGCTCCGCTCCCCCAGCTGCTTCACTGCCTCCAGCTGGGCCAGGATAGGAACTTCCCAGTTGCTGTAGAAACCCAGATGAAGGACACACTTCAAACGAAAATGCCAAACAAGAAATGGCTTTGTGTGCACCCGGATGGCCGCTTTTCCTTGCCAGGATGCAGTGGCTCTGGGGCCCTTCTTTGGGGCACCATGTGTGGCTGGGGAGGCTGTGGGGACACTGGAGGCTTCCTCTCAGCCCTGAAACGTGATGTTGAGCAGTGAGTGGAGCCTGGGGCTCCCTGCAGAAAGGGCTTCAAAGGTCTCCATCACCCATGGGATGCTCAGAGCATCACTGCATTGCGGGATACAGCAGCCACTGGGGTTTCCACATCTCTGCCAGTTCTGGCATCATCTCCCCATCTGGTCTTGGGCTGAGCAGGGGACAGCTGAGCAGAGGACGGGGACAGCAGCACAAGTCTCAAGGTCCAGGCTGGATGGCCTAGGTGACGGGCCACGTGGCAGGGTCCCTGTCCTGCGGGCACGGGGAAGTGGCATCAGAGGAGATGGGTTGGGATGGACCAGCCGGCAGCCGCTGTGGGCCGGACCCCATCCCTGCCCCCCCCGGCGCGTGGCGGCTGGCGGGGCCGGGGCGGCGCGTGGGTGCGGGGCGCTGCCGGCTGCCGGAGCTGCCATTGTTTGCCTTCAATCAAGATGTTTCAGGCAGAATCAAAAGCACCAACTGGGGAAATCATCATCACAAAAAATCTTGCGCCTGCAAAATAGGTCAAGTAAGACTCCAAAGAGAGAGAGCGTCTGATCTGCATTGCAAGGAAGAATAGCAACAGCTGTGATCTCCAGTATATATGGATGGGCTGGGGGGGGATAAATATATATATCCATGCATATGTATAACCGCTTACAGCTGTTGGGCCGTATGTTCATTAGGGCCAACTGTTTTGGAGGCAGAGGGATCAGCGCTAATCGGGAAAGGGAGTTTATCATCACATTCAGAGGCAAAAGTGTCAGGAGCAACTGCGGCCCCCCCGCCCTGCAGCCCACACCAGCTGTGCCGCGCTGAATGCACCCAATTCAGCGTCCCCCCAACCCCCCTGGGGCTGCGAGAGCTGTGGCTCCTACCCCAGCTCCAAAAGCATCCGTAAGTCAGGCTCCAGCTCCCTGCCCAGTCCCACACCCACGCACAGTCCCCGAGTGCAGAGAGGATGCCATGACTGTTTCCCCGTTCCCCAGACCAGCTCTCTGTGCCTGCATCACCTACCCAGCCTCCCGCAGTGTGGCCCCTTTGGTTATCCCTGCCTGGCGCTGGCCTCACAGGTGCCAGCTATAAAAATGAACCCAAAATACATATAAATCCTCCTGTCTGACATCAGGGAGGCTGATGGAGCCGGGGCAGGACAGCTGGCTCAGCCACCCAAAGTCCTTGGGCTTTGCCTGGTCAGTTGGGACCCAGCTGTCACAGGCTGGAGACAGAACAGTGTCCCCAGCCCATGGTGATGCTCTCGGCATGGGGGGACCCACTCCCCCCAGCAGTGTCCCCCTTGGCACCCCAAGCTCCTGCCAGCCAGAGGAGCGTTAAAGGTTGCAGGCTTTGGCTCCCATTGGTAGCATAAAGGTTGCAAAGCCAAGCAGCAAGGGCAACTTCTATTTGAAAATATCTATTTAAAAATATCCAGGTGATTTACTTGCAGGGTGTTCCTGCCATCTCCTAATGCAGCTCAGACATGGGGCCTAACCTACCTACCAGGTCCCCTTCCTCATAGGGTTATTTATTCGGGGCTGTGCCGCTTGGAGCCATGCAGTCACAGCACATTGCAAGCAGAGCGGTTCCTTCCAACCCTTCCTCTTCTGAGGATTTTTTTTTCCCCTTTTCCCATTAAAAAGGATACAGACACTCATCTTGGTCAGCAGATAAATAGGAAATGCAGAGCGGGCACCCCCCACCCCGCGCTGTTCCCAGAAAGCCTTTGACGGCGTCCCCCAGCACGGGCACAGCCCGACCGCAGCTTTACAGGAGTTTTGCTTCCAATCGGTGCTGGGAAGGGAAATAAGTGAACAGATTGCAATAAAAAACCCAACAAGCCCAAATTCAGCCAACTGAGCCCGAAGCTGCCATTTCAGCAGGAACCAATCACGAGGCTGCGGTGGGAGCTTGTTTCCACTTAAACAAAACAAAATAAAAGGAAAAGAAGCTCCAGCGCAGGGCCTGGGTGGGTGCCCGGGCGGGTCAGCTGGAGCGTGGCCCTGGCCATCGGTCCGGCTGCCCCTCATGGATGTGTTCCCAGCAGAGCCCCCCAGGCTGGGGGATGCCGACACGGCGAGAAAGTGGAGGCTGAAATCTCCAGCTCTGTGGCCACAGACCATTTCTCTGCTCTGATAAAGGCAGCCATCCAGGGGGGTGCAAGGCCATAAACAGGGAAATACTGCTCAAAGAGGAACAAAAATCTCAGTGTTTTTTACTCCTGCAGGCCTTGGATTATTATTTTCTTTTTTTTTTTTTTCCCTCCCCTCCCCACATCCCAATCCACTCGGTTCCTTGTCCTTCCGGGAGCACTAAATTCATCATGTGAATGCAAAGCGGGGCTTGTGCGGGGAAGGGAGCTGCGGTTCGCTCGAGCAGACGCATGCAAGGTCACACGCAGCCTCGCCATAAATTACGGTGTGTCCCACCATAAACAGCAACAGGAGAGGGGAAGCGCGGCGGCTTCAGGGGCCGGGGGCCGCAGGGGCCGATACGTAACGTTGTGACAAGTCAAACAACTCTCAGGGTGTTCACTTGCCAGAGAAATATTTTTCACATCCAATCCATTAGGCAAACAAGATGAAAAAGTATTTCCTACTTTACTGAAAAAATAACAGGGCGCAGTATAAAGCGTGCCTTAAAAAAAAAAAAAAAAAAAAAAAGAAGAGAGAAAAGAAATTAAGTGTGACCATCTATAATGTTTTTTTTCCAGCTGCTCTGACAGCCTTCCAGGCATCCCAGCCATGCAGGGAGGGAGCTGATGCTTTAAAGAGTTCTAACAGTTTCTCGCTTTTTGGCCTGTCCTCGTGTAGCAGGAACAGTAATGAGTCAGATTAGCTGGAAAGTAACCCCAGATTCGCTTCCCTCCCTCCAAACGCCCTCCCAACCCCACTTCGCTGAACCAAACCCAAATCGTTTGCTGCTTTCCTTTTTCCCCTTCCTTTTTCCTGCCAGGTCAGCAGGGAATGTGTTTCAAGGCATGCTTTTTTTTAACCTTCAACATAATTTTTGAAACAAGAAGATCCTCCCAAAGTTTGCCTTTTTTGCTGTTTTTTTCTGATAGTTTTGGACAAGTGAAAATCCAAAGGAAAAAGCTTCTTCCAACAGTTTTGATCACTTCTAGTACCAGCAACCATCTCTGATGGGAAGACAGGGGAACAGTGAACAGCAACTTCGCAGACTGACTGGGGGCTCCTTGGGAAGAGGCAATTCTCAGCTGACAGCTGTCAGAAAATGAACCTGCCAAAGAACAAAGGATCATCCCCAAACACCAGTTGTCTTTCTACTAAATTTTAATTTATTTCTTTTTTTTTTTTTTGACAAAGACATCTAAATTATACACTGAGTAACAACATGACCAGATATTGCAAATATCCCTTTTTGGTGAAATTCAAAAAGGGAACATAAAAGAAAGAGCTTGTGTGGACCCAGACGGCCCAAGGAATGCAACAGCCACCACCTTTTGCTTTTAGAGAAGGGTGAAACCTGTGGGGCAGGAGGTGAGTTGGAGTGGGTTGGTCTCATCCCAGTACACTTCATAAAAAAGTGTCTGGTGACCAGTTATAGTTTTGACAGAGAGAGAAGTCATTAACGTACCAGAAACACTATTGGTAGTAGGAAAAATGGGAGAAGGTTGCAAGAGGCTTTGGGAAGCATTCTCCAATGGCAGGGAGAGACATTCTCCATCAGAGCTGCAGTGGGGGACGCAGCCACAGCCGGGGAGGACACGAATCCCCACACCCAGTGCTCATGGTCAGAGCAAGGGCTTGGAGTCATGTTTTCTGATGTGCCCTTGGAGAATCTCACTTCTCCACTACCTCTCCCCTCCAGGGAACACAACGGGGCAGGAGCAGGAGAGGCATCTTTCCATCTATCACAAAGGTAGAATCAGATTTAATGATGTGAAAGTGAAGCACAACAAACTCCCCATGGGAGAGGAATTAACCCCTGTGACAAACTTCTGGAGGCCTGGGGTGGGTCTGTCTGTCACTTCGAGCCTTTAAATCAAGGTCGGGTGTCTTCCTACCAGAGGGGCTCTAATTCAACCGTGAGTCGCCACCGGAGGGATGGCGTTTAATGGGCTGTGTTATGCGGGAGGTCAGGAGAGAGGAACATAACGATCCCTTCCGGCTTTAAAAATCTATGAATTGATGCGAAGTGTGGCAGAGCTCCACCCATACCAATGAGAGGTTTGCTTCCCCCAGCCTCACTTCAGGGAGGGCAAAGCCGGCAGCGTTGGAAGGACAGAGCCTTGCGTGTGCCACTGCTGTAAAGCAGAGCGGGGCTGAAGGGCTGGGAGAGGGGCAGGGGCTGCACGGATCAGGGGCAGGCGCTTCTGGCTGGCCCCAGGCAGTTGTGCAGGCGGTGTTTAGCCAGGTGCTGCCCAGGGCAGTGAGCCCTGCAGAGGGTATAGCAAATGTAAATACATTCAGATAAGGAGCAGCAAGTGAACAGAGCCTCAAATCCTTTTACATTTTCACCAGGTTGCACAGAGAAATGTTTACAATACAATGAGCATTTACAGCCGTCACTGCAGGGTGATACACTTAAGATATGGTCATTTTAACACTCCACCTCCTTCCTCCCAGAACAGATCACTCTGTCATGGTCTTCCTCTCTTACTACCTTGCTCAGGAAAACCAAATTAACTGCTGGATTACAGGTGACACTCTTGGCAGTACAGATGCACGCAACCAATTCGTGCAGCTACATGCAAACATAATGAATGAGCCAGCAAATGTTTCTGGATCCTGAGTTCAATAAGGCAATTTTCCCTTCCCAACTAAAGCGATAGGAAAATTACTACATATTTATTTTACACACATTTTCAAGTTTAACCAATGTGAGACTTAAAAACCAAATTACCCTCCTGGATGCTTTTCAGCTCCAGGAAGCCAACTGTGGCACAGGTGGGGTTGTCACAGAGTAAATTTGCCACTGCTAAAAAAGTAGGGAGCAGGAAAGCACCGACTCAAGTCCCTTGCAAGGGAGAATGATCAATGCCTGAGTCCCTAAGGGGACTTTGCTCTGTCCTGCCTGGACCAGGGGACAGGTACCCAAGCATTTCCCTCTGCATCTGGCATGCAATGTGGGCAAATCCAAAGCTCAGGAGTATCTGTCACAAAGCTCTGCTACTCAGCAGCACCAGGCGCGCCTACAGGAGAGGGCTGAAATTCTTTACAGCACTTGCATCAGGCAAATGCATTCATTTCAAGGACAAGGTGATGCTGGGATGAATTTCTCCTCCTTGGGCTGACCCAGGAACATGCCATGCCCAAATCTGCAGCATTCCTGATAAGCCATTGCAGCTGGGGAGTCACCGAGCAAGCTGTGTTTAAACGAACATCTCATCTTATGACTCCTTACTCAATCCATGCAAAGCCGGAGCTGTGTCACTTTGTGTCATTAGCGATTGCTTAACAGCTCACTCGAGCCCGCTCTTCCCCGCCCCCTCCCCAGTCGTCTGGATTTTAAAGCAAGGCTGTGCTACTCCAGCAGGCATGTCCTGCCTCTGTGCTGGAGACAGATGCACTCGGAGGGTGCTGACTCACGGACGCAGGCAGATTAAAGTTGGATTGCTAAAGCAGTTGCTGTCCCAGCTGTCCCTCTGCCCCCAGCCACAGCAGACAGCTGAACTACACGCGGATCAACCCTGAATTGCTACTGTACATCCTGATGTATGGGGGGACCTGGAATGAGCCCCAGATGATTTTAATCTGCCAAGCTGTAACACGTAGGCGGCCAGGGGCTGCTTCACGTACAGTGCAGATGTTTGTGCCGTGAGGTGGAGACATCCAGGGGAAGGGAGGAAAAAAGAGCTGGGAGCTCCAGGGGTGTCAGCCGTCTGCCTGGGTCCATGAGTCAACTCGCTGACGCGTGGTAAAGCCACATGCTTTAGTACATGCAGCTTTCCCCATCCTGCCCGACAGTCCGTCTCCAGGAGGTGGAAGGGGTAATGCAGTCCCTAGTCATTCTCTGCCCTTTCGCAGGCAGGCAGCAAACAAAGCTGGCAAGCAGGGCAGTGGGATTATTTTACCATCTGTGCATTAGAAACTGGCCCAGGAGTCACCAAGCTTCATGCAGGACACGGCTGCTTTGGCGTGCTAATCGTTCCTGCTCACTGTCAGCTGGGGCTAGATTTGAACTGGGGGCGAGGAGGTGGAAAACACATTCTCTTTCCTATTTCAGCAACTGCATCCTTTTAGAGGAAAGCCAGTTCAGGGAAGAATGAAATCTCGTTTTAAAGAGCACTTCCCATCTGCCGTTCATCAGGATCCTCACCCTCCACCAGGGCAATCCACAGCCAGGATGGGCCTGGGAGGACCTCAGGCACTGGGCAGCCAGCCCGCTGTGGGGCAGTCCCTCAATCCCTGGCAGGGCTAGGCGAGGCTTGCTGAAGTGGCAGAATAGGAGAATACATTTTGCACATTTCAAAAAAGGAAACCTGGGACCTGATATCTCATTCTAGAAAGTAATCATGGACTTAATTGCATTTTCCTGCAGAGTTGCCTTAACATCAAGGGAAAATCAACAGGGATTGTTCAACATCAAGACTAATCTCACATATGGAACTTATTGAACGGAGGAACCACGTTTTTGCTGGCTCAAGGTGAAACGCTGGGCTAAATTCTCCTTCAGCTGCGAGAAAAGCCCTAGGCACGCTCATCCTGCATTATTCCAACTGTAAAGAGCTTCAATTATACACCTTCTCTCCCTTCTACGGCGGTGTCGCAATGCAACAGTGCCTCGTTATGATCAAACTCCTCTTTTATGGCTATAGGAATATGTGGAAGTCTTCTACCCTCGTTACACAAATGACTTCTTAGCAGCTTTATTTTAAGAAACTACCCACAATTGGTAACACAACCGCATTTTATCTGTCACTGAGGGGAAGCTGTGACTGACACCCGAGCGTGTCCTCAGCAGCCACACGTATAGGGCAGGTCCTATGCATCTAAGCAACTACAGTAACTCACCACTCCCTCTGCTCCACACTGAATCACAGTATTGCTTCTGCTTACAAACTTGCTTGCTAATCAGACATTTAATACTATTTATGCGTAGGGAGGAAATATGTAATTCCTTTATTGGGATAAAAAAATGATACTAAAGAGCAGGTCAAGTTCCAAATCCAGCAGTAGGTTTAAACCGATGTTGTTCCCCTTTTTTCTCTTTTTTTTTTTTTCTTTTAACAGCTGTAGCTGTGCACAGATGGAAAAACATTTGGTCAGAAAGCAGCAAATTAGTGTTTTCAGGCTAGAATTCTGCTCCCACCGCTCCTCCATTTCCATGCAGCTCAGATCGCTTTACTTCTTCTTAGCACTGACATTTTTGCACACCCAATTCATGCCGTCCTTCAGACAGAGAAAGGTAATGTTAGTCAAGCGAAGGGAAAAGGAATCCCCCAACCCCACCCAACCACCACTCTGCAAGCACCACATTTTGACTCCTCATAGAACCCCTGCCTGCCCCTCTGAGCCCAAAACCACTGTGGGTTAAAAAAAATAAGTGCTTCCTTGCTCAGTAGATGTTGTCACACAGGGGTCATTAAATCTTTCACCTGACCATAAAGAGTATCATCCTCTCATCACGTCGCTATGTGTAGGTCCTTCGAGGAAGGATCACTTTGCAGTCGAGGTACGTCAGTGGCAGATGAAGGCTCAGTTCCACATTCGGCTACAGATGATTTGTGTAATCTCAGGCAAGTAATCTTGAGACTGTGGATTTTAGGGAACTGTTTGTTATACAGTCAGCTCCCTGTTAAGAATACAGCTCTAATTCTCTGCTCATCTGAAAGCCTTGAAATCCAGATCCATGAAAGTCACTGCAATACCCAGATCTGGACCCTACTTCTTGTTCTTCAGGGCCCCCACAGAAAATGGGCCCTCAGGGGTCCCACAGGGATTCAGTGAGAAGCAAAGCAATGATGTTTCAAGAGGCTGATACGCTCTTTAAGGTATGTCTGTAGAATGTGTGCGTGACTTTTCTGGCCACTGCAAGCGGGATTGCAACACTTGTGCTGTGAATACTCAATTTGTGAGTTTATTGTTGAGGTCCCAGAATGGGATACGCTATTGAAAGCCACAGCAACACCTCATCTGCTCCTGTCATTTATCTGTTAGGAGACGCGCACAACAGAGCGCAAGATGCACGGTCTCCTCATATTTGTATCCCATCAAGTCCGTTACCTCTATCCTGCCTAGGAGGCATCTCTGCTGACGGGGAGGCTGAGGCAGGTAGGGTTTTGTGGATGAGAGGGGAGTAGCACATATTTGCATTTGGAAATTGGACAAATTGTCACCTTAAGAGTTCATAGCAGGGGATCTCACTGTATTATGTTCAGTGGTCATTTCTGGATCATTAAAACAATAATTAGACCCTAAGAAAGATCAGAGCCTTCAGGCCAACGTTGCTGTTAGCCCCATGGTAGCAGTTGCTGGCTTCCTGCACCCTTGTCCCCAAACTGCCAAAAGGCTGCCAAGGACCTCAACTTCCCCAAGGACAGGCGGCCAAAGGCACAGCAAGGCAGGCCCTTCGGGTGAGCCGAAACCCACTGCTGTGCCTCTGTGTCGTCTGTCAGTCACAAAGGTGGTGACCACATTGGAGGGGAGCTAAAGAGTTAAGAGAGAAGAGAGGGAGTCCTCAGGGCTTAATCAGAAGCAGAGAGGTTCTCACTTGAAAATACCAATTCACCTTGATAACTGTGCTATGTGACACTTCTTATCTAAAGGGGAGCAGCAACTTTTGAAATCAGCCCTTGTTGCTGTGTTAAATAAAGAATAAGTGAGCCCAGCTTGTGCTGGGGTGCACATGAGGCCCTACACTAATAACACTTCTAACTCTAACCTTGGGGAGAGTTGAGGTCTCCAGTTTCATTTATTTATCTCCACAGCAGAGATCAGTGTAAAACAAATTGTCTGAAATCCTCAGAGCAAATGGGAAAAGATGAGCGGTAGATTCATTTTAAGGCCCAGTAGCTTTGTGTCTTCCCCTTTCAATAACACTGATAACCTAGGTGTAAAACATGTAATGCCTTAAGCAATCAATAGTGTGGTTTAAAGCTTATCACTTTAGAAAGAGGGAGGGAGAGATTCCCAGCATGAGGAATGCCAGGGCTTAACAATGGGTCTAGGAGGAGAGGTGTCAAGCCTTTGACTTGATTGTGTGCTTTAGAAATCTGCATGATTGCCTGCAAAGAGTAAAACTAAATAAATAAATAAAAACGCTCCCACAATGATTTCAGCTTCCACTGCCTCGGAAGCAATAATCACATTTGCACACATCATGGCATACAAGGCAGGCAGAGCTCCTCATTCATTTTGAATGTAGGTTTATTTGCTGAACCAGAACAGCTGAGACAGCTTAAAGTAATAAATATCAGCTGACACCCTCTGCTATTCAGCACAGTAATCCCAGAAACAATACATCACTGCAAAACAATAAACACGCATCCTATCTTCTACCTAATCTGACCACAACCTGAATTCACAGTGATTAAAACTCTGCCTGCTGCCATTGGGGAGCTCGGGAAGGGGAAAGACAGACCGTTTCAGCACCAACGCAGCGAGGGTCATAAAGCAGAGTTTATGATGGGATTTACCATGGCTGGGAGCCTGGCTGCATGAAGCATTTAACGAGGGCAAAAGAATGACATAGCAAAATGCAAGAGGAAAGGTGAACTCCAAACAGGCTTGAAATACGTAAGTAGGTCACCAAACTTTTAAAGCAGGAATAGATTTTAAAAACCATTCTTCTGGTGTGAGTTAATTGACAAAAAAGATCACATTTAATCATAAGTATCTCTCTGCTTGCCTGTGATGATAAAGAGAAAATTAACATGCTCAGCTGTATGCAAGAGGTATGTGTGAGACGCCTTCCTCAGCTACATCCACAGCTTCTGGTGCAACTTTGTTGGGGGAGGTTGTTCTGCAATGTCCCCAAATGCTTTGGAGAATAGCAAATGCAATGAAAAGCAAAAGAAACTAAAAGGTATGTTTGCAGTTTTTCTAACCGAAGGTCTGAAGCAGAATGAAATGTTGGTAAGCTAGAGAAATCCAGGGAAGCTGTTACAAACACAAAGAGCTGCTTTGGGAAAGGCACACGGGAAGGAGGAAACAGAGCTTGAAAGAGTCTAGTCCACAAGGAGTCAACTGTTGTCATCCTTTGTCCCTACACACTCTGTCCCTATATCTGCATGCTTAAAAGATGGCTCTGTGAAGAAAGTACAATCCCTACAGTAACATTTAGATCTTGATAGATGTCCTTGCACTGCTTTGTTGAGACACAGAGTCATTGGCAGGTACTCTGAGGATCCAGGCGGATACAATATTAGTATTCCAGCCTCAAGTCAACCCTGGGAAAACTTAGCCAGGAAAATATTTCAGATCTTTCAGCTTTGCCTCTCTTAGCTCCTTAACAAGCAGCTAGTAAACTTTACCAAAGCAAAGAGAGAGAACCCCAGGGAAGAGCATAACGCTCCTTGCAGAGAAATGCTGCTCAGCCCAACCCCGCCTTGCTGCAGTCCCATCTGCTATTGTGCCAAGGGAGTTGTACTCCAACGCCCTTTGGGAAAGTACTGGTACAGCCTTCCCTGGGAGAAATAAAAAGTCCTCCTTAAGATTAGCCCACTGCTTGCTTATTCTCTGCATTATCAGCTTTGTGGCTATGGGAGTGAAGTAATCTGACTTCAAACACAGCGAACAAGTCCTTTCCACCCCATAAAAAGCCTCCCGATTTCTGCTTCCCTGCAAGCCAGGGATCAGGCAAGGCCACAAACTTGTGACCCCTAATGTGACCTTAAGGACAGCAAAGCTTAATCCTTTCATGTAATCCTCTGTCTGCCATAATAAATTGGGTCAGGCAAGTGCAAAATTCTCCATCTCTAGCATTTTTGGTATGCGTTATTTTAACCGTCACTTTCTTCTCCCTCTGCACAGGCAGGGCTGTGCCTTCATTATCTGTCATTTCTTTGCACCTCGAGTCATCATACAGGCTGGCTTTTACGAGCTTCCACCAGTACGTTATCCATTGTTTTTTGCTGGCTGAAACCTTATTTTTTTTTTGTCCTCTGAGGCCTTATATCCCTGGTGAAGTGCTGTAGACTCCTTCCTTACCCTGCTTAAAAATTAGAAGACACTGCCCTGTAATCTGGAAACAGGGTTGCTTCTCCTTAACATGCTCTGCCTGCCCCAGGAGAGCTGCAGTCATCAAAACTGGTTTTAAATCACATTTACAAGTAGCTCCAGAACCTTGTTAAGATGTGGAAGATCCCATCCAGCCTGCCCTGGCTAAGACATCTTTAAGACAAAACTTAAGCTTTGAGGATACCACATTGCCAAGGGGGTCCTTTTCTGGTTCAGCCCTTATGAAAGTGCTGAATCGCAGCATAGACATAACTTGGGTCTTGGGCTTCACTCTCAACTGGGCTGAAACAGCCAGGCAGGAGATGGAGGCTCAGCCCTTCCCACAGTCCTTTGGGCCAGACAGGCTCTGGCATAAATTAGAGAAGTTTAGGGGCTACTCTCAGTTTTCAGTGGTTTTTAATGGTCTCCAGAGAGCCATTATGTTTGGGAGACTGGACACAATGCGCTGCAGCATCATTCTGGAGGACAGTTCCTCAGGGCAGGCTGAACTCCTGCTGCCTTGATCGGAGACTCTTGCTTCAGACAAGAAACAAGCTGCAGAGCACAGATCAGTCCAAAGCCTTGAGTCATATTTAACATCACCCTGGCCCCTAAATAACACCTCTGTCAAGAGGGCAGGCTACAAAGCAGAGGAATCCTGCCTGCTTTCACCCCGCCACGGCCAGCCAGGGTGGGATGTATATAGCTAATGCACAGCAAGGGCTGCAGTTGGAGATCTGGTCACAATACAGTCCCAAGAGAGCCTACGTGGCACCAGAGAGCCCTTATGAGGCAACAGTTCCCCTGTGTTCCTCTGCTGACATCAGCAATCACCTCCCTTTTTTCCTGTATCCTGTGCAAGGGGCTTCAGTGTAGGCTGTTCAGGACTCTGCTCCAGAGGCACAGCCCAGATGGCTGTGTCAGGGAGACAAAGCTTTCCTGCTTTCCTAACTAGAGCCGAAGGATAAGATCAGACCCAAGCAGACAGTTTGCTTGAAAAAGCCTTTGAGTGTGAGTGATGCCACTCCTCCCTCAATGGCACCATGAAGTCTGATTAACACAAGCGCTGCCCACGGTTACAGTCAGAAGGTAATGAAGTCTTCAGCTGGCATAACAGGGGCTGCCAGCTGGCATCCTGAGACACTGTATGGGGTTTCCAGTTAACCCAGTCACCTCTCTTCTGAGCCTGCTCAGGACACTGCTGGGCCCCTTTTACAGAGTCCCCAGTGGTTAATTTTAAAAGAGAAGATGACTATATGGATTCCCCCCTTAATTAACAGTTTTATTAAATAACCCATTTAAAATAATAGTTAAATTCTCTAAATTTATATCATTCTATTAACCATAATCTAATCTCATTAACCTTGAAATCCCCAGTCTTAACTACCCAGTTCTATACACCATGGTGCAAGCAGCTAAACTAATTAAATGACCTTCAAAATATTTCTCCTTCATGTATTGGCATTATTTATCTTTGCTCATTGCTCTTCCTTCAAGCTATCACAAACGTCTTCCCCTGTGAACTCTGTTCCTGCATGTGCTCAGCACAAGATATGCCACCACTCTTCAGTGATGTCTCCAACTCTACTCTAGCTAATATATTCCATTAGCAGCGATGGTTGGAGTACCCGCTCCTTGGCTTTCGTTCTGAATACCTGATGCTTCCACATCTTCATTTATTTTGCTGTCACTCGTTGTCATTTCTCAAAGAAGTCCTTAAAGCAGTGACCTGAGGTTTAACTACATATAGAGAGCTCCTGTTCTGAGCCACTGGTAGAGATACTGTGTACTAGGATCCTCAATAACATCATTCTTGATGTCACTCTTTAAACAAGTTCTTTGATTCTCCTAAATTTTCAGCATGTTGGCCCCTCCTTAAGGGTCCCAGGACTGAAGACACCATTTCTTTCCAGGCTGATCCAGGTTTAGTTTAAGAGCCATCTCCCAAACCATTTTGTTCAATTTGCAAGGAAAGGGAGTGCTTGGATTTGACAAGCCTGCAGTTATGCCTGAAGAGAAATGCAGGGGCTCTTTTTCTATGAGCTACAGAGAGTTTGTGACATCCCTGACCCTTCTGCAATAATCACTTATAGAATAAGCTGCAGTATTTAGGGAAATGAGACTACCTACAACTAAGAGGGACATTATCTGGCCTGCACCTAAACTGTGTAGATAAGCATGATGAACACAATATATAGGCCTGCAAATACTTTTATTTAGCTCCGGTCTTCTGTTTTCTGGAAGTGAACGCAGAAGCAGATTTCATTTCCCTGGTAGAGGGTATTGGGCTGTGTATTTTACACTGCTAAACGCATAGGAATGTGCTGTACTTCAGGGAGGAGGCACAGGAAGGTGATGTCAATGGAGAAGTGTGCAGCTCACTCCAGAGCACACAGATCAGCTCAAGAAGGAGGCTTATTTCAAAGCCCACAAACAGAAAGTGCCACTTCCTATTGTTTAATTCTTCCACATCCAACCCACATCTCTGAATTTCATCTGCCACTTAACTGCCCCTTCACAGCTAGATGCCCATAAACCAGAGGAGGGCCAGGAGGAGGGAAGAAGGTGACCTATGCTTGCCTGAAACCCTGTCAACTTTCCTGATCACATTTCTTCAGACTGGAATAAACACTGCCAGTGTGGAATGCATTTCCCTCTACCACCACCCTTTCAGAATAAAGATTGGAGTTGAAGCTTTTCACTAGACTGGCTGCAACACAGCTGAATTTGTATCTTAGCTAAGTAAATAGAGGCCCTTTAGAGGATACCATCTACGACATTTAGCTCTAAATATCAGGTTGAGAATTTGAAATTAGAAGAACTGCTGTACTGGGTCAGACCAATGGTTCATCCAAGCCAGCATTCCTTCCACATGCCAGGGAAAAAGACCATGTAGGAACAGAACCTCTTTCGCTCTGTTCTTCTCTCCCAGTCCAAGTCTCAAGCTGTTCCTCAGTCAAAAGCTGCCTCCAGATCCTAGTGGTCAGTGATTGCCTGCAGATCCCTTGTTCAGAAATTCAATTGGTATTTTTCCTAACAGACTAGTACCTTTGGTCTTCACAACATCCTGTGCCAGTGAGATCTACAATTTAATTATGCAACTCGCAAAGAAGCACTTATTTTTACTTCTTTTAAGCTGCTGTCCGATTACTTCACTGGGAACACCCTCCCTCTAGCAATGTGAAAAATAGCATATGGTCTATCTGATATTTTTATACCTTATTTTATAAATCCTGAAGATGTTCCCACTCTCTGTCCTCTCTCTTCCAAACTGCAAGTCCTAATTTATTTATTATCCTTGTATACAGATGGCATTCTGTGCTACTGATCATTCTCGATAGAGGATTCTCAAATCTCTCCTAATTCTGAGAAGATATATGGACAATATTTTTTCAGATTAGGGTAGTTAAGTGCTGGAAGAGCTAGAGGATGTGGAATCTCCATGCTTGGAGATATTTAAATAAGTCAATTGGACAAGGCTCTCAGCAATCTCCTTGAGACTCACAGTTATCCCTGCTTTAAACAAGAAGTTGGTATAAAGATCTCCCGAAGATCCTTCCACCTATTTTTTTGTTGGACTCTATGATTCTACTACTACTAAAATCTTTTTAAATGGGCCAGAGGTAGAAATTAATGTCATGTTCAAGGCATGGGCCCACTATGGCTTTAACCTGCTAGAAAAGATGTTTCTTGTTTGCTTTCTTGTAATTGTCTAGTGTTTGGATTTTCCTCTCTGGCCTCTGATGAGCTGCTGTTCACAATGATTTGCCTCTGAGTAATGGCAGCTAATTTTGAGCCCACTGTCATATGAGTATAGTTGGGATTGTTGTTCCTCATGTGTATTATTTTGCACTTGTCAACACTGAATTTCATCTGCCATTTTACTACCCACTCAGTATGGCGGGCTGCTTCTGCCACTTTTCATACTCAGCTTGAGATCTGACTATCCTGAACAGCTCTGTAGCATCTGCAAATAAGGCTTTACAGAAACTGCAATGGAGATAAATGTCTTCACCATTCTGTTTCTTTAAATATCAGTGAAGGGAGTACTCAGATTTAGAGCACCACAAATACTTCATTAATTCAGGAAAGCCTAGGAGTGAAATAAACAAACCTAGGTCCCATTTACATTACAAAGAGCTACTATACCGCAGGAACTGGCTACAGCACAGGAGCCCAAGACACAGCTATTACAGTTCAGAACAGGGACACAGCTCAGACCCTTCGGTGGGTTTCTGCTGCCCCACATGTTGTCATTAGAAGTGCCCTTGCCCCATGTGCAACTCTTGCATTTCTCTGGATCAGAAAAATTGATCAGTTTTTCTCTCTGGCGCCTGGGTTGAGCAAAATGCCAAATGACATCAGCAGTGAAGGTAAATCAGATTTCTGGAGTGCACACTTGTAACAGTCAAAGGGGTTAATAGTAAAAGACGATTTGTTTTGTGAGAATGATTAACCTGACAGCAGTCTCTTTAAAATAAATCAATGTCTTCATCTGGCCCAGCCAAGGGTTCCTGGGTGGGGAGGCAATCATTCTCCCCTTTCCCAGGGATGGAGACATCCCGAGGGCCCACTGCTCTCTCTTTCCTTTGCACAGGCACAGACACACACGCACCCCGCGTTCTTCGCTGCGAGGGTTTGGCTGTGCTGACCCTCCTTGGTGAGGCAGCTGGTCCAGCCCCACCCTGAAGATCAACAATCTTTTACAGATGGCCTGCTGGCACAGCAAGCCTTCTCTAGAGCCTCACCTGTACTCCCTCTCCTGAAAGAGCTGAACAAGACTGGATCTGCCAGACTCTGTCCCGGATTGTGTGTAGATTCAGTCCCTCGGCAATCTCCGAAGCAGGGGCAGCCGTCAGCAAATCCTGCTTGTTAGCGAATATGAGCACGGGGACTCCACTAAGCTTTTCTTCATCCAAAAGCTCAGCCAGCTCCTGTGTCATTTACAAGAGAGTGAGGTGGGGGGAAGATGGAGAGAGGGAAGGGCAGAAAACTTTCAACCACCAGTGGTTGTCTCTAATTAGAAATATATTTAGGGCAAATGCTAGAAGAGCATGTTCCAGTGAAATCTAGATCTTATTATAAGAGACCAAAAATGTATACAATCATCTCTGCCCAAGGTTCAAAAGCTATTTCTTCCAATTGCAGGTTAGAAAAATCTTCAGTTTGGTCTGAAATTAGCAGTTGCCTTAAAGGCTACAACTCTGTGTTTTACCAGTTCCTGATCCCAGGAGACCAAAACTGATGAAACAGCAAAAACCACATAAATTGGCAGTATGAGCAATCTGTCTTAAGTTATTGCCTGACTGGCATTTGTACCTGAGCAACCATTGACACCAGCCCTGATATCTTTGCTAATAAGGAGTTTCAGGGGTTTATTTCAAGTTTTATACACTGCAGTTTGAACAACAGAGGACTTTTTTCCCCCACAGAAATAGAACCTCCCTCCCACAAGAAAGTGCTGATGCTTTTGAAGGCATTGGCTAGGTGAAAACAAGCTAAATCGGCTTTACTAGCTGGATTTTGGCTCCATATGCATGGCACACATTTTGGGTGGCGTCTTGAAGAATGGTCTTGCTCATTTAAAACTGTCTGACTCCAAGAGATTTTTTGAATATCTGAATCTGCAGTGGGTCAATAATTGTCTCACGTGAAACAAGCACCCAGCCTCAAGTCATTTCCCTATGGGAACGTATGACAAACTCAGCAGAACTTGAACCTGTAGGGACTGCTGGCGTTGCAGACAGATGAGTACATGAGATTTTTATGGGCTCCTTATTTAGCTGGAAAGGTCTCATGCTCCCAGATACTGTCCTAACATCCTTTATCCACTGGATAGAAACTTTTGGATTAAATGAATGCAGTCAGGGAGATGGTAAACTGCAGTGGAAATACAACTCCATCCCCCTAAAAGCAGTGTTTGGTTTGGAAACCAAGATGAGAGAATGGAGTTATAAACAGAGCTGGCTGGGAATTTTTCAACAAAATAGGTCTTTCATCTGACACAGCTGATTTATTGAAACCAAAAGTGTTTGTGGAAATATGAGGAGGGGTCCTGGCTGACTCCGCCTGACTCGGGCAAGCGCTCTAAAAGCTTCTGCTTCCTCTCCCTCTCTTTTGCCCAATGAATATTTAATTACTTATATAAAATGAAATAGCTCCAGCAGGGGAAAGATTGCCCCCATCCCTAGAAGAGCCAACAGTTCTGCTCTTGGGGTGTGTCCATGATACATGAGAGGCAAAAGATCAAGTAACTTCTTCAAATCAGGCAGAACAGAGGGCTTTAATCTAAATCTCCCATTTCTGGGGGGTAAATTTGTTGCTAGCTATTTTGGGACACTGTCACTTTCTGAATTTTACAAAAGGAAGTTCAAAAGTCCTACTTTTGTTCCATGCTAAAATACGGAATGTTACAAAACATCCAAACTTTGCAAAACGGAAATCTTATTTTCTGGCCAGTCCTAGTTAGAAAGTTCTTAGGTTTTTTTCAATTACATCCAAAAGACAATCAAGTCAATATGATTTCCATTTCAATTTTGTACATAAGAAAATAGGATTCCTCAGGGTCTTGGTTTGGCAAGGTTTAAAGGACTTAGAGAAGTTCTTGCTTTCAGTATTAGGCTCCACTTGCTATTATTGTATAACTTTAATGAAAACCGTTCTATTTAAACGGAATTAGGCTACCTATTTTCCTTGTTTCACATCTACCAAAATAATCTGCATTGATCTTGAAAGGCAAGTCCCTTGAAATGCAAATTTCCTTCATAAACAACAAAATCCTCTTTCTAACTTTTGTGAGCAAGGGGCACTCAGGAGCACCGATTTACTTCAAAGGAAGCTGGGCATAAGTAACTTACCTGACCCGTTTCTTCAAACCTCTTCCTATCTGCACTGTCAATGACATAGATCTGAAAAAGAAATGACAGGAAAAGTTACTCTTCCCAAAAGACACTCTTCCATAGTAGCACGTGCTTAAATGAGCCAAACCTAATAAATATGCTTTTGGGCACAAAGATCCTTGCTCTTATTTATAGCAAATGTTGACAAAACTTCATGATGTTCTGAAAGGAGAGGAACCACCTCTTTGAAAGCTGGGGGAGTGGACAGCCACGTGGGTAGGATCAGAAAGGAGATGGGGGAGTACAGGGGATGCACTCACCATCTTCATAGCCTCTGTTATCTAAAGAGAATAGGAGACTTCTGGTATTGTTTCATATGACAGGCTTACAAGCTGAAGCTGAACGCAAGAGGGCAAAACCCGGGGAGCTAGACACGGTCTTTCACCCCTGCAAGGTGTACAAGCACCGCACTGGTGTGACTGTGCCATGCTGCCCTCCAGCATCACCTCCTCAATAAGCCACCAATGCACACAATAGCAGTCAGGGGACACATGAATGTACTGGGGACAGTGAGTTCCTCTCCATCAGGCGGTCCTACTGCAGCCTCATGGAGCTGGCTGATGGGGAGGAGGGCTGGATCCAGCCTCCATTTTCAGCTACCATCCAAAAAAACCAGGAAACCTCAGTCTAACACTCGGGCAAGAATAGCCTCGTATCCCTTTTTAATTGCTTGGTACAGGAAGGTTTCTGAAGGAGAAGGATGCTGGGACGGCAGACAGGGACAGGACTGGTGACGAACACTGAGCATTTTGCTTCCAGTCCCTGCCATTCCCCATCAGTAGTGATTGAAGCTGCTAGCATGTCATCCGCATGCTCTTTGGTGGCTTACAGGGAGCAAGTGTCAGCCTCGTTTTCAGGGAATAGATGAGCACAGCACCCCGCCATCAAGATAAATGGCATCCTTGCAGGCAGTCTCAGCATAAGACTCCACGCTTCCAGGATAATTTTGACCAAATAGTAGGGGGAGGGAAGATCTCTAGCAGCAATATCTATTAAACTACAGGCACTCCCTTAATGAGCAGCACTCAAGTTGTTTGAAATAGGACCAAACACGCAGCAGGAGAATCTGTACGCCAGGCCTGAGGAGGTAACCCAGCAAACCTCACAGACCCCTCTGCAGATCACCTGGGGCTGATGTGCAGTGACAGAGGCCGGGGGACGTGCGGCAGGCTGGACGCAGCTGCGTGGGGATGCGTCAGCAGCGCATGCACGCGGTGCCATGTGATGGGGAACGGCCCGTGGGCACACCGTGACACACAGCCTCTCCCTGCAATGTCATCCCGAGCACGTGCACCAATACTGTATCAGCTACCCCCATCCTCTCTGCCCCTGCCAAGCATTATACCCCTGTGCATCCCATCTGGGGTAGGAAACACAAACCAAAAAAAGCGGCAGGGCTGCAGTTGTGTTCCGGGGTGAGACTGGACTGGCATTTTTCCTCATTCAGGACATCTCTGGGGAAGTTCAGCGACACGTGAACACAATGGTCAAGTGCTACTTCTCAACTGAAAGGCGGCACCTCCCATATTGCGGTGCTTCTCTAACCGGGAAGGGAGAGCTCTGAGTCCCAACCATCCAGGGTTTCTCCTGCACCACTCTGTTCCTTGCTATGGAGCTATTTTGCAAGATGAGAACTGGATACAACTGTGCTCAGGGCAAAAGCAACAAAAGCACAGCACAGAGAAAGTAAAGTATGTGCCGAGTGCCTACTTCCAAACCAGCAAGCGCTGTGCCAAATAGCTGCAGGTGCCTGTCTGAATATGCAATCAGCCAGATATCCACACCTTATTTGCCTGGGTTAAGCTTCCAAATATCACAGGTGTGTGATGCAAGACCAAGCTCTCATTCAAAGGCACCTGCATGGATTTGAATTTGTAATCATTTCCTGCTTTTTAATACTCTTTAGAGGGTCCTTTCTGTTTTGGGCAATACAGTTTAGGAGAAGAGAGAAGCAGGGGGTCCTGGGAACTGTAGTGTATCTCATCTCCAATGTCCTTCTATGGCCAGGGCCACTCAAGAGCCTATTTTGGCTGTGGTGCTTGGTAGCCTAGTTTGCCAGTTTGAATACTAGGTTGGAGAATGGAGCTTTGAGAAAGAAATCCCTCTAAAGCTGGATACCTCCTTTGAGAAACATGCCGAAACACAACCTGGAGTAAGTGGGTTGGGCAGAAATTGCACGTGATGGGACTGGATGAAGAAATAACATGAGGGATACGTTGGCTCAATTTAAAGATGCACAGCCTGCACCAGGTTTGTCAGACGGTAAAATTACTGGCTGAAACAGGGGTGAGGACTGGCAGAAGACAGAGAGAGCCATCAGCATGTACTTGATCCCAGTTTTGGTGTGTACGGACACCCAACATGCCAGCACCTCCCAGTTTGGGACTGGGTGTCAGCATGGAGTGCAGGCAGGGTTGCTTAGGTCCATTTGTGCACCAGCTATTTCTCTGAATTCACACAATTATTTCCCCCAGACTGATTCTGCTTTTATCTACCTATTTTCTTACTTATAGGAAAAGAAGGGTTTTCTCTGTACGTTGCTTTAACTGGGTTGGGAGTTGGGGGCAGGGAAAACAGCCACTTTCATCCTCAAATGTGATTGAAGAGATCTTCAAATTCACCTTTATTTCTGCACCTCCCATGCAGCACACATGGGGAAGAGTGGAAGCCCACAGGCCTGTGTAGCTCACTGCCTTTGCCAGCAGAGTTTTCCAGATACTATTTTTTGGTTGCGCAGTCTCTGCAGCCTGAGCACCTGCCGCAGCAGGCAGAGATCCCAGAGCTGCTGCTTTGCAGGGCTGACTTTGATCTGCACACCTACTGCCTCCCCGCCACACACACACAGCGGCAGAACTTGAGCTCAGGGGGCATAATCACCTCACAGCCACGCCATGTCTCTCTCCTCGATGGCCACAGAGGAGCACAGTGTGTGTCCTGCTCATTTCTCAAACACAGATCTTTCCCCTAGAAAGATTTCTCCATTATGCTCTGCAAAAACAACCAACTGGGCTTATGCAGTGGTGGCTGCCCTTGAACATCAGATTCCAAATTAAGGCTCAAAAAGGCTGATCAGTAAAGGAGATTACCAAGGGTTTATTAGTCACAGTTAAATAACAGCTTCATTTGGGCAATGTTTTCTAAACCTCCAGGTACAGCCAGGACTTTCAGCACCTGGACATGAGGCTTGGTGTAGAGAGTCCTATCCCTAGCTGCACTGATACTTCCATGGAAGTGCACTGAAGCTCCTGACACACGGTGAGCATGTGTGTGCAGCAGGAGGGAGGAAGGGCGTCTTTCTGAGAGAGTTTCCCGCTTTCCCATGGGAGCCCTGCAGTCCTTGCCTTTTCTTTGTTCCCAAAGGCAACATTGCCTGGAGTGGGGAGAGGCTTGGAGCCCCCAGCCTGCCTTCATCCTGGAATATGTGGCTGTAGGCTAGAGGCAAACTTTGAAAGTGCCCAAGACACCACTTGGAGGGTCCCAGGGCAATGTGGTCTGGCATGGAAACACAAAGGTTCTGCACTGTAAATATAATTGTAGTCATCTGTAGCTAGTTGTAAGGTAATTACAGCTAAGTTGTCGAGATCATTAAAAGACATGATTAAAGGAGCAAAAGAAAAGACAAGGGGTCTCTCTGTGTCCCTCAGTCAGCAGCTTTCCTATCTGATGCAGACATAGAATTTAATTGTTGTGCCTCAGTTTCCCTACCTATAGAACAAGAACGCCATACTGATCTACCTCTACACACGAGGCTTAAGTCACAAATGCCCATGACAGGCCTTCAGAGTCTCCAGTGAAAGGAGCTATAGATGAGTAAAGTACAAGTTATTAACGTTCTTTCATTTGGAGGAGACTGAGATGAGAGGAAAGGAACTGGCTATAAACAGCACCATCCTGTGAAAGTAAAAACATACAACCGAAGGATTTCTCCAAACATTACTGTATTTTTCTTACTGCACCCAACCAATCTTGCCATTTCGCTCAGAATAACTCCTGTTACAATGGCAATGGTGTTGCTGAGGATTGGGACATTACATTACTTGTTTCTGAATTTCTGGCTGAGACCTCGGAAAGCCATTGCATGAACACAGCATTCAACTGCAGCCAATACTCACAAGGATATCAGTGTTTTCAAAATAGTTCCTCCAGTACGGCCTGATCTTCCTCTGTCCGCCTATGTCCCATACGTTCAGCTTGAAGCCTTGAGACTGTACACTTTTGATGTTGAAGCCCTGGAAAGAGCAGAAACAAAGCCACACAGAGCATAAGCCTGAATGGCTGGAGCATGTTCATAGGCAGACACTAACACCTTATATATCCCATGCCTGCAACGTGCAGCAAGATGGGCTGGGCAGCCACAAAGACTGATCGGCTGTTGGAGAGACACTGGCAAAAGCAAACACAGCCGCCAAACCATCAGTTTGCCAGCGTTCCTGGGTCAAGGGTTAACACTGTCATGGCTAGGGAGACATATGATGCAGTTAGTGCCCTGGGAGGGCGTAGCAGTGTAGGTGCAGGAAGAGGTGGGAGAACTGCAGATAAGGAGAAAACAAGGGCACTGTGAGAAGCAGGGTTGAGCTTGTGAAAGCTGAGTAGACAGTCGCAGCTAACACGAAGCCAGAGGTCTCAGCTCAATTCGACACGACACAGCTAATGCCGGGCTTAAAAGAGCAACAGCTGCACGTCTGAAGGGTCCATTTCATCAATTAGAGCACCAACTGAAAGTGCATTCAAGTAGAAAAACAGGATGTGGCGTGGGCTGGCAACGTGCTGCCACACCACCCAGGGGACTGGGGCTTGGAATTGGGGTGTCAGGGCTAGGAGCTTTGGGAGGCAGCTACAGGGTGGGGGGAAGCATCTCCCATAGCTCTCTAGCAACCTCCTCTGGAGTGATGCTGCAGTGCTTCTGACGGGAGACATCCCTCTCCCCAACCCTGAGGATCAACAAAAGGGGATGAGAGGCATTAGAGAAGGAGCACTGGTATATGCAGGACACTTGGAGCTGGCTGGGTGAAAGATGCAAAGAGACAGGGCCTTGGCCCAGTTCTTCAGCATCCACTGTACATGTCCCCCGTTTGGCAAGGACAACAGGAATGAAGTTTCATCCATGCAACTCTAGCATGACCCAAAAGCCTTTTGCAGAACTCCACAGCACTCATCCACTTTTGCACTACCTGACAGATCTGGCCTGATGCTCGATGGCTCCTTCAGGAAGCCTCCTCTTAGGCAGAAAAGACACAAACTTAATGGTACACCAAGCTCCAGCTGTTCCTCTTTTTACGGAAAGACTCTGCTGAATCATTAGTGCTTTGTATAAGGCGGCAGGGAGACCACAAGAACTGTCCTGAGAGGTAAAGGCCTTCCTCACCTGTGTTGGTGTGATGTGGCTGATGTCCTCTGATGCCAGCTGTTTCAGGAGTGTGGTCTTGCCTGCATTATCCAGTCCCAAGAGGAGGATTCTCACCTCCTGGTCTGGGGTGCTTTTTAGTTTGCGCAGGATTGACAGTAAACCCTAAATCCACAAGAGAGATCATAGTGTTTATTTCCCCCCAGACTCTCTCCTCCAATGTCATGCCCTCCCCCCCTGAAATGGGCTCTGTATGGTGGTAGATCCCAGGACACCTTGAATCCCTTCCTGCAGTCCCTGTTCCCATTTAATTTCTTACTGCCCTTGTCCCCTATTTTCTTTCATCTCAGAGTATCAACGAGGTCTCAGACAGCACAAATGTCACTCAGTGAGGTGCCCCGCTGGCTGCACTGCTCTTGTCACACAGCTGTTTGGCATTCCCTGTGCCAGGGAGACAGTGCCTACACATACCATGTGTAAGAGCTGCAAACCAAGTCCTTGCAAGCTCTTCATTATCTTTATCAGAAGGAAAAGACCATTAATTTAATCTCCCTCCTAGTTAACCGCAGGTTACTATGTACCTGACATCATTCTTTTCATAGTAACTCCCCGGTCATCTCAAACCCTGTTTATCTGTCTAAAACATGCTGGACCCAAGGGGCACGTGCAGTTCTGATTCTCAGGATGTAGCACTTAACAACTATCTCAGATCACCACACATCCTCGCTAAGAAAAGCACAGTGGATTTCAGTCATTAGCCAGGCTCAGCTCTCTGAGCTGACAGTATCACTCAGGATTAGGAAACAGAATATCCAGGTCAGCTCATTTACAACCAGGTACCTTACAGCAGCACACCCAAGCTTTTGTCAGTGCCACCACTCAGAGACCTGCACCTCTCGAAAACAGCCGGAAAAATATTCCGGGCCCTGGCATGTAACCAAGAGATGCAAATCACCCCATTTCCACCTGCCTCTTGCTGCCCAGCCCAGCCCCACAGGCAGTTGCAGCCAAGGGCACAGGAGCAGGCTGACACACCACGAATGCCTGGGTGTCCTTGGGCACAGCGCTGTGCTGCTCTGCAGCCCCTGCTTGTCAGACACTGCTCCTCGGAGCCCAAGCAGCACACACCACACTGAGATCCCGCCCGGGGACACAGGTGCTCTTGCAACTAATTTGTCTGAGAAAATCCAGGAGAGGAATACACCTCTAAGGGCCCCTTCTGGAGCCCTGAGCGCTCCTGCTACGTATCTCCCTGACAATTCCCTTGTTGAAGCACACTAAGACTCAGAGCCAGGAAGAAAGTTCAAATATCAGCAGAAACCTGAGCCCACAGGGCCCATCTCTCAAGCTTTTTTGTTCTCCAATTTGCAAAATGGAGACAATGCTTCTTGTCGACCTGTAAGGGTGTAATCAGTTAAATGTCACGAAGTGCTTTGTTGCTATGAGGAACTAAACCTTCTAAATATTCCTGCTGGGAGCCAAGGACTATTTGAGCCTTGAAGGTTGCTCCTGATCCCCTCCAGATCGTGGCAATCAGAAACTTGTCCTCAAGATAAAGAGCTGCAGGAAGCAGTGCAACTGTCACTGCTGCAATGCATCCCCCGCCTCCAGCAGTGCCCTTCTGCCCGCTCTGGGAGAGCCCCACCTTAGCCATTCGGAAAGTGCTGCTTCCGACTGCTCACTGCACTGCTCCAAGGCGGGGAGCACTTTGGAAAGGACACGGCGCTACAGGTCGTGATACTGAAGCTTTCAATAATGCACAGAGATTCAAATTCATGTGACATTCGATCCACCCCAAGCATTTTCGATTTCAGAGCAATTTCTCGGTTTTCCATTTAATTACCAGCCACAGCTCAAAATACATGTGCGACGTGTAAGAAAGAGGGAGAAGAGAAGGAACTTGGTAAAACTGCGTTTGAAGGATATCTTAAGGAAGCCTCAGGATTGCTACTGTTGCTGTGCTTTTAAAAAGCACTGCAGAAAGCTGAGGTTCAGAAATTCAGAGCTCATGCAAGAACAGCAAAATTGCAGTCTTACCACACAGTAAGTGGGCTCAAAGTGTCACCTATCTCATAGGTGATAAATAGGCTGTTGAAAAACTGGGAATCCAGGCCCTGCTCAAGAGCAGTTAATCAGGAATGGGCTCTGCTTGGTACAGGCACAGTAAATCCCCAAACTTCTTTTAGTTGAAATACAGAGGCCTGTAACAGCACGTGCTGGGCCCTGAGGGCCAGATGCTCACAGCTGGCTCTCGCCCCTGAGCCCGTGGCTAATGAACTTGAAGGGCAGCTGCGTTCGGTGCAGCCAGTCACTGCGAGCCCTCCCAGCCCAACAGCTCATCTCCCTGGCCACAGAGCCCAACCCACGTTCTGCCCCACCACGGTCTGCACTGCCACACGTGCGAGGGAAGAGAAAAGGAACGGCAACAGAAATACCTTTAATGCTCACATGTTTATATGCATGTCCTAAGTGCTCTTGACATCATTAAAAAGCACAAGTTTTAACCCCATGACTAGCAACGCATTTTCTTTTCACCTGCTGTCAAATTTACAGTTCTGTTTGTTGGCTTGTAAATCCATGGATTTCAGCTCGGTGTGGACAGACCCCATAGGAGCAGAAACTCTAAAATTCACACATTCTCCTTCCTTTTCAGGGAAACAGTGAATTTCCCATTCTTATGAGCCTGACCCAAAGCCAATGTACACCAGCCAAAGCACTACTGCCGACTTTGGAGAGCTCTGAATCAGGCCCTATTATTTTAGTTTATTGCTCACAGTTAAAAAAAGAAGCTGTTGAAATGCTAATCCTATTCACAGTACCACTTGCTAAGAGCAGAGCAGTGTAACCCAGAGCAGATCAGGATTAGGAGCCTTTACATTTCAGAATTCAACTCCAAAATACTGAGCGCAAAGAAACGTATTACAAAGTATTGCTTATCTACCACGGAGCAATTCTCAGGGGTCGGGAAGAGGAACAGTTGTAAATGTTAATAGAGCTTCTCCCATTGTAGACAGATGCTATTTCTGGGCTAGTATGACAGCCTATGAGAAAACGATCAGCATCGTTCCATATTCTACTCAAGTGACACTGCTGCATGGCTGATCACAGGATTATCTGGGGTAGCCAATAGAAGAGAAGATATATATAGAAATAAAAGTATTCTCTAAGGTATAAAGTAAGCTGATTTAAAAGGCTGGAAGACAAGCAAGGCAACACAGAGAAGTGGACTTTATTTCAGTAGCTGCCGGCATAGGTTACATGGTCTGTATGCACAACTTAAATCAAAAGCCAAATAATAGTATTGGTTACTATGATTGTTACTATTTTGTAAATAGTATTTAAAACTTGAACCTAGCATTATCCCTGTAGTTAGTGAAGATTTAAAACTAAGGAAAGTCATGCACAGATGGGTTTCTAACTTTTTTTTTTTTTTTTTTTTTTTTTTGTAATTGGTCTTATGAGCACACTGGCTAGGAAGACAGAAAGCATTTCCTGACAGCTTTGTAGACTGGAAAAAATAACTCAGCCCAGTTCCCTGTTGCATGCCACCACTGTGTGGGACAAGAAGCCCTTGCTGCACACGCACTGATGGACAAGCACTTCTCTGCTAACAAACACAATGCTGAAACTAACTTGACCTGATGAGAGTCAGAAAGCAACCCCTTGTTACTGATGAGAGGTGTCAGGTAGAAAGCCATGACATGGGAAAATCTGGTGAAAAAAGGATGTTCAGAAGCAACAGAGCAGGAGCAGATTTTTGAAGCAGAGCAGGTAACAAATGTCTCGGTGCTGGGACTTGACCAGCAGTGAGGAGGGAGGATGCCCAGGAGGTTGGCATGACAGCCAGGCCAGTGGCACTCACTCACTGGGCTGTCCAGGGTGAGAAGGAGGACAAGTCTCGAGCAGAACAGTTGAGATGTTGGCTGGCTGAGGAGCTGCAGAGACAACTCACAGGAGTGTAAGGGCAGTGTGTCATCTGCACAAAACTAAGCAGACTGCGGCATCTGTAACAGAGAAGGGAACTGCAGACGCTGCTCAGATAATGAACAGCACAGCATGGCAGCATGCACAGCCTTTGGAGAAGGGCAGCCAGACACAGCACCTCAAGGCTGGGCACAGTCAGCCAGCAATCGCTTCTTGGTCACCTCCGGGTTAAGCAAACTATGTTTTATATCAGATTGGCTTGTTTAAAAACATCTCTGTCCTTGGTGGAGAGGGTTTTCCTTACAAGCACCATGAGGAGACAGACTGATGGGGTCAGCAATGAGGAGACTGCATTTTCCAGACAGTGAGTGGGGACATACAATAAGAAAAAGAGACTTCTGACAATTACGGTGAAATCAGAGTGGGGCATTAAATTCTGAGAAGCAACTAAATGGGCAGGAGCGCTCAAACACATCAAGCATGAAAGAAAAGCTAACCATCTTATTAGCATCCTTCAGAAAACAGGGAAGTGTGGTTTTATGAAAAGATATCATTGCTAGGTTTAAAATACTCACTGAATTATCAAAAGACTTTCAGTTATAGCTGCACGCAGTAATCCTAGTCTCTTAAAAAAAAAAAAAAAAAGCAGACATATATAAAAATACAGTGACATTTATAGTCCTAGCTAAGGGTTTTGTGGGTTTATTCAGCTTTAAATCCAGGCTGTATATGGGTCTTTTGAACTAGTTGATGCATGTAACTACATCCTGTACCACAGAAGCCGCTGAAAGGAAGATTCACTTTATAGGCCAAAGCAAAAATTGGTTTGGGAAAACAGAGCATTGAGATAATCTGTTTAAATATTGTATCAGCTTGGCAATATAAAGCCATAATGGAAAGAACAATTTCCCCTTGTACTGAGGACTGGATACATGGAGCATGGATAAAAAAGCATGGCCCACAAGCTGCTGTAGAGCACAGTTGATTCCTATTAGGAAAGAGACGTAAATGTATTCTGCTTAACTTTATTAGCCACAAAGCACAGATAATGAATTTAAAATAAAACCACCCTTAGTCACCAGCAATTGCTTATCTACTAGATGTGGATATTTAGGTAGAATCAAATCAATTCACCAAGATGCAATACAGCCATAAAGCTCAGCAGCTCAGCTTGCCACTGTGACCACATCTCCCCCATCCCTACACCCCTGCACAGACACCCTCTTCCTCACTGCTTCAACCACAAGTCACTTGTCCTCATCCTCAAGGCTCTTCCCAGCCAAGTACATTTGCCATAGTGGCTCCTGTCTCCCACAGCTGCCCCCCAGCACTGCTGAGCTGTATTCTTAAACCTTTGTGCCTTTCCTACCACCATGAGAGAAACTTCGCAAAATATCCATAAAACCACCCCATGATTCTTCTGCTAATTCCTTCTCTGCCACACCTACAATCCTTGATGAGGTTTAGACAGCCAACATGTCAAGTCTGAACCTGTCTTGGACTCTCCTCACCCATATCACTTGGTTATCTCTCACCTCAGATAGACCGTATTTCCATGGCACGGGGAACAACTCCATGTTCTGCCTGCACAGTACCTGGCACAGCTCTGGACCCCAATTTATTTTTAATTAAACAATATGGTAGCAGTTCACCATTTTTAAAGAGTAAGTTAAAGACGGAGGGCGCACGTGATGGTTTCAGAAAGTCACACAGGAGAAGCTGACATGGGGAAGGACGAGGGGCTTAGTTGAGCCAAATATTCTGCCTTCCGCAGTGGATATTTGAGGCTACATTTGTCATCCAGGGTGCAATCCTGCACACACAGAGCTGGAGGAGGGGAGTCCTTCCTGACAACTGCACTGATTAGCTGGTGCCCTGAAGAATGACGTCTGATTACCTTTATCTTCGGCTGCAGAACTGCAAATGTCACTAATGGTCATAAAATCACCCAGTCTTTTTCAAAATACAACCGAAGTAAATTAATCTATTGAGCACAGTTTATTCAATACTTCTTACTCTGGCAAAACTCCCAAAAAATCATTTGCTTGCTGCATGTCTCCGCCATATGGTGTCATTCAATGCAGACTTTCTTTCCTGAATTGAAATCCAAAATTTAATGGAGTCGAGTCACCTACAGAGTTTTTTCAGCTCAAACCTACTAACAGAGTTTTCTGTCAAAGAGGTCACACAGCACTTTCCAGTTTGATACATTAACCAATACCAGCATGAGTCCTCTTTTCATAATTAAAATCAAACTCCTGTGGTTTTAGCAAGTTTGAGGGAAGCATTTTGCCCTGCACAGAGGAGAGCCAATGCCCAGCACTGGACAATGTCAGCAGTCTTTGTCTGCTTTCAGAACTTCAAAGTCTTGGTCAGTGGCTGATATACTCTCCTATCTGCAGGTGGTTTCTCCTATCAACCTCTCAGCAATCAGTAAAATAAACCAAAAAACATGACATGGAACTGTACTGGGAAACTAAAGTGGCGAGGCACTATTAAAACCCTTGCAAGCATGTTTTTTCTAATGGGGCCTTTTTAAATAGAGCCTTACTGCCAAAGAACAAGGGACAATAGAAAGAATTTCTGGGTACGAGGCACACCTACAGCAGGCAAGAGATAAATGCTGGTTTTCCTAGAAACACAAGCTCAAGACCAGGAGAAAAATGCCTGACTACACATTTAGCTGTGCTGGTATTTCATCCTCTCCACCAGATCTGCCTAGCATCAGCTAGACACTCCATCACTCAGTTTCCTCAACTGTAAAATGGGGCCACACTTTGACAATTCTGGTTTTGACATAATGATGTCATCCTCAATCAATGGTTTTAGAAGAACACCGTCCATCCTCTGGCCCCAGTATCTATCAATAACGTACCATCTCTCTCGGTAAAGACTGTTATTACAGTAATGAGGAGGCCGCAAGCTCTGCTTCACACAGCATTTCCTAAACTTTGGAAAGCAGCATAACCTTTCATGCAGCAGCCTCCCTTTGCCCTTGCTGTGTGCCCACCACAGATGCTGCTTAACTGTGCCAAGGACTACAGCGCTACATGTCTCTCATGCTATGCAGTTTTATGCTCATCCTTCCCTCCATGCTCTACCTACGACCTTCCACCACCCCTGCCCCACAGCTGTGAGAAATGCTGGTATGCTCTGCAGAAGGAGACACTTCCCCTCTGTACCTACTCACTTGGATGAACACTGAAATAATTTAAGCCTCGGCATTAACCCTCTCATTACTGGAGCCAGCAGTTGTTGAAGGGGGTTTAAGTGCCTCCCAATGCGATCACGACATGGCAGAACACGCTCACGGGCAGCTACCACAGCTCAGATGACAAGCAGTAAATTGTTACATCAAGCTGTCTGGATCATTTCTGACTGCTGACCCACACCCCGGGGGCTGCCACAGCTGCTTTGGATACATTTGTTGCTGTTTCAGAATTTCTACCACGAAGGATAACTCTGTTTTAGCGGAAGTTGGGAATCTAGAGAGACAGTGCAGTGTCCTGCCACTCCAGCCAGTCCACCACGCACCCCAAAGTGCCACCCACCCTGCCCGAGAGGCTACAGTTTAAAAAACAACTCCCAGAAGTGTAAACCAGACAAAGAGGCAGTAAAATGTTGTATCAAATAACACGAGCACTGGAGAACACCCAGTCCACCCTCTTCACACACGAAGCGCCTGGATAAGAGCAGCCAGATCTCAGACTACACCAGCTTATCGGGACATCATAAGGCAGAAGAGCAGATTTGACAGCTGCAGGCCAAATGTGTCCTACAAAGCACTGCACTGCTGGAAGCAGCTGCCCTCATCTTTACAGCAGATGTCCACCCTGTGATGGCTTCAGTGTCTGGTGTGACATGCTCTATCACCAACTCATCTGAAATAGAGCAGATCCCACAGGCCTCATCTCAATCTCCCCCTCTGTAGCCCAGCAGGTGGGGATGCAGCCAGAATTAACCCAGTGAAGATGAGAAGCTGCCTTTGCTGCTCTTGCTTATACCTCCTCCCATGCTGTCCACTTGCATGAGTCCAGCTTGTGTCCAGAGGGCACCAGGACAAAATTAAGCTGTGCCTTTGGGGAAGCTCCTTCCTCATTGCTATTTCCTTCTGCCTGTGCTCTCTGCTCATGCTGCATCTTCAGCAGCTGCTCCCCACCCACATCACCTCTCTCTCACCACCCTCATTCACAGACTCAACCCTTCCTTCCAGTTCTCACTAGCCTTTGCCAGCATCCCACTTGTCCCACCCTGACTACTCTGGCATCTAAACCCAACATGTTTCCAACACCCTGGTCCATCATCCAACCTTCCCACAACCTCAACTGTGCCCTCACCACCTTACTTGTCTCCCAGCATCGCTCTCCACCCAAGACCCTCATTTCTTCCTTCAGTCCACACTGCTACCTCTCAAACAATTAATTTCTCTCCTCCAACACTTCTTTTCTCCCTGGGATCTCTCTTTCTCCCCATCAGCACCAAAACTCCATTTCCATCCCTCCCCCCAGTATATTCCTATTTTTTCTTTTCAACCCAGATTGCCTCTCATCTCCCCAGCTCTTGGCAGAAAACCCCAGAGCACAAAAGATCCCAGCAAAATATCCTAGCCAGCCAACACTGACTGGGTTTTCCCAGTGACTCACCAGACTATCCATCCCACCCAACTGGCAGTTTTCTTTCAGCCTCTGAGCAATTTGTTTCAGTCCTGCCCACCCCTGAACACGCAACCCCTTCATCCAGGCCTCTCTGCCATGACTGAACTCCCCTTTTAAGGTTGTTTACCAACAACCAGGCCTTACACCTCACCAAGCTCTCCAGTAGCTCCCTCAATCAACTCCTACAGCCAGGATTCAGGTCACAGGGTGGCCTCCTCCCACCTTGGTTGGGCTGTCCAGTGTCCCTTTACAGTCACAGCTGGTTCAAGATTCTTCATAATCAATCCCTGAACACTGCCCTCCATCCTTGCCAGGCTCTTCCATTGCTCCTTCCCTTCTCAGCCCAGAGCCTGCCATCCTGCTGCCCTGCCCTCCCAAGCACCCAATCCTCTAACACGCCTTCCAGACTTTGGCTGAATCAACTACAGGCAGGCTGATCCCATCCCCCACAGCACCCTCAGGTCTCCCAGCCCCTGCCAAGATCCACCTCATGGAATCAATTAAGCTGGAAAACACCTCTGAGATCACTGAGTCCAACCTATGACCCAACAGCACCACATCAACTAGACCGTGGGACAAAATGCCACGCACAGTCTTTTGTTGAGCACCGCCAGGGATGGTGACTCCACTACCTCCCTGGGCAGCCCATTCCAACATCTAATCACTTCTGTGAAGAACTTTCTCCTAATGTCCAATCTAATCCTCTGCTGGCACAACTTAAGACTATGTCCTCTCATCCTATCACCAGTTGTCTGGGAGAAGAGGATGACTGCCATCTGGCTACATCCCCCTTTTAGGTAGTTGTAGAAAGTGACAAGGTCCCTCCTAAGCCTCCTTTTCTCCATGATAAAAAACCTCAGCTCCTCCTCATAGGACTTCTGCTCAGACCCTTCACCAGCTTTGTTGCCCTTCTCTGGACTCAACCCCCTTCTTCACGTCCCCTGTAATCTCTGTGTCCTGTCAGGGCCCCACCCAGGGTCTCCCATGGCTGGAGGCCACAAATTTACACTCTTCCCGTCCCTTTGCCTGGGTGACCCCAACCTCCACAGCCCAGGGCCCCCACTCCCCACTGGACACCCCTGCCCCACCAGGTCCTTGTTCCCCCTCCCAGGTGGGCACTCAGATCCCAGGACTGCCAGACTGCTGGGTGGGTGTCACAGCATCACAGAACAGGACAGGCTGGAAGGGACCACAGCGAGTCACCTGGTCTGGCCTCCCTAATCAAGCAGGGACATCCTAGAGCACGTGGCACACGATTGCATCCAGACGGTTCTGGAATTTCTCCAGGGAGGGAAACTCCACGTCTTCTTTGGGCAATCTGTTCCAGTGCGTGGTCACCCGCACAGTAAAGAAGTTCAGATGGAGGAACTTCCTCTGCATCTGCTCGTGCCCGCTGCCCTGTGCCCTACTGCCCGGCATCACCCAGCAGAGCCTGGTCCATCCTCCTGGGCTCCGCAAACCCCTGCGCGGCCCCAGGCCCGCCAGCGCCTGCCCCGGGCCCCGGCCGGGCCTGACAGACCCCAGGTGGTGCCTCCAGCCCTCATTACCCCACGGTCCCCGGCGGCGGCGCCCCTGGTCCCTCAGCCCCCCGCCCCCCGCGCCCCCGGCCCGGCCGGGCCCGCCCCGCTCACCATGCTCGGCGCGGCCCGCGGTTACCATGGGCAACTGCGTCACACCGCCCCGCGCACGGCGTGCGCGCCACGGGGGGCGGGGCAGCGCTCAGGCCCCGCCCTCCAACGAGCGCATGCGCACGAGGGCGGCCCCGCCGGGCGGAGGTGGGCGCGGCCGCTCGGGGTCCCGTGATTGGCTGAGGGGGGCCACGCGCCGGAGCGCGGGGGCGGGGGCGGGACACGTGGGCAGGAGCGGGGCCCGGGAAGCGCAGGTGGGACACGTGGGGACAGCACGGCACGGGACGGGACATGACGGGACGGGCGGGGCTGGGCTGGGCTGAGCTGGGCGGGGCGGTGGGTGTGGTATCCGAGGCCGTGCAGAGATGAGCTGAACCGAACTGGACCGGGCCGTGGCGGGTCGGGGGTGTGCTGAGCCGTACTGTGCTGTGCCGGGCCGGACCGTGCCTTCCAGAGAAAGGCAACGAAGCTGGTGAAGGGTCTGGAGCTCAGGTTTTATGAGGAGCGGCTGAGGGAGCTGGAGGTGTTTAGTCTGGAGAAAAGGAGCTTAGGGGGCACCTTATCGCTCTCAGCTACTGTCCGAAAGGAGGTTGTAGCCAGGTGACGGTCGGCCTCTTCTCCCAGGCAACTAGAGATAGGATAGCCTTAAGCTGTGCCAGAGGAGGTTTAGATTAGAGGTTAGGAGAAATTTCTTCACAGAAAGGGTTGTTAGATGTTGAAATGGGCTACCCAGGGAGGTGGTGGAGTCACCATCCCTGGAGGTGTTTAAGGAAAGACTGCACATGGCACTTAGTGCCGTGGTCTAGTTGACAGGGTGGTGCTCTGCCATAGGTTGGACTCGATGATCTCTTTTCCCGCCTAATTGATTCCGTGCCACGGTGGGCATGCAGCGCAGGTCCCTGTGGGAGCACTCAAGGGCAATACAGGGATGTGCAGGGTGGTGCTGGGGGGGACATAGTGTGGTGTGGGGGTGTGGTGCTGTGCACAGACAGGGCTGCAGTGTAGTTCCCCTGTGAGAGTGCTCACAGGGCAGGGCTGTGCAGCCCTGGGAGGGGCAAGCTGGGCCCTGCAGTGCTGTGCAGCATGTCCCACGCCAAGGAGAGGGTTCTGGGTGCTTTGAGGGGCAGCACAGGTGGGGGGACCCCATGCAAGCAGGACGGTGTGTGGAGGAGCAGCCTCGCTGCAGTGTTCTGCTGGCAGCAGGGGTGCAAGAGGCTCCCAGGCTCAGGGCTGCTGAAAGTCCAGCTACCCTGTTAAAGATAAACCTGCCCTGGCCCTCACCCAGCTGACCGCTCCTGTGGCCGTGGCAGGCCTGCACTCAATGAGCAAGCGAGGCAGGATCCTACTGAGCCACCTTCTTCCCCTGCACAGACCCACAGCAAAATGGCCACTGTTCCCCTTGGCTTCAACATTGATGCCCCGCGCTGGGACCAGAGCACTTTTGTCGGGCGCCTGAAGCACTTCCTCAACATCACCGACCCACGGACAGTGCTGGTGCCGGAGGAGGAGCTGGACAAGGCCAAGGCCCTGGTGGAAGGCTGCAGGTGAGGGGCAGGGGTACAGCCAGGGCAGGTGCCATCCCTGTGCCCGTGGCCATACCTGACCACTCTGCAGTGTTGCAGGGGGATGGAGGCAGTCATTTTCAAGCAGGTACCCTGTGAGGTAACATCCCCTGGAGGCAGTTTTGGGAGTTTCCCAGGCTTTTCCCAGGAGCCTTAAGCTGTAACATGTATCTCTCGTGGGAGATGTTTCCTCTGCCTTTCATGTGTGATGCCCGGGGCTCTGCGCTCCGGCAGTGCCAGGTGCTGGCAGGTCTGTGCAGCTTTCCCTGATAGGCTTTGGGCTTGCAGGGCCGGGCTGGTGCCACCAGGAAGCAGCCAGGAGCAGCTGCTCTATGCCAAGAAGCTGTACGACTCAGCCTTCCACCCTGACAGCGGTGAGAAGATGAACCTCATCGGGAGGATGTCCTTCCAGGTGCCAGGGGGCATGGCCATCACCGGCTGCATGCTTCAGTTCTATCGGTGAGCTCATGGGTTTGCCAGGCTGGGGACACATCCAGTCTGCCTACTCTGGGGCTGGGTACTGCCCAAGGCATGCCCATGGCTGCTGTGCTTGCCTGTGTCCCATGGCCAAGCCCCATGCGTGTCCCTGTGCCCTGTCCCCAGCACCCAGCCTGTGGTGGAAGCATCACAGATCCCCTCAGCCTCTGGCATTGCTGAGGATGGTCTCACTTAACACTCAGTTCAGCTCAGCTCTTCCCAGAGCCCCTGTAATGATTAATGCAACCTAGTCCTACTTGGCTGCTGCTCTTGCTTTGTCTGTGGACCATAGCAGTCCTCAGAACTGAGAACCAAATCTGCCCCCAGGCCAGGTTGCTTCAGCATCCTCAGCCCCTGCTGACAGCTCCCTGCATTTACCTGATGAAATGGCTGCTAGGGGGTGGTGAGCAATCCTGTCTCCAGACTATGTGGATCATACACTTCCTTTCCTATTGGATCCCCATCCAATCCCACCCCTCTTTGCTAGACTGGTTTGACAGTTGCTGATGAGGTCCAGTTGGGATGGGGGATCTCCCAGTGGCAATGGGTCACCCTCTTCTCAGCCCATCTCCACCTTCCTGCATCCCAAAGCCTGCTCAGACCCACGTCTCCCTGTGTCCCTTTCTGCCCCACTTCCATGTTCCTGAGACACCAGTAGAAGCCCAGGCACTCTGGTCTCCCAGGGCCACTTCTGTCCCCATGTGTTCCCTCCTTGCTGCTCCCTTTGACAAATGCTTATCTCAGCCCAGCAGGATGGCTGCCGCCCTGCCAAGAGCTGCATCTCCCACCCCTGCCTGAGTGCCCTGCAGGGTTGGACCCCCTCCTGTGATCCCCAAAGCCCTAGGGCAGCCAGGATTCCTGGGTTATTTCCCAAATCTGCCACTGGCTTGTGGTTTTGCCAGCGTTCCTCAGTTTCCCTTTGGAGACACCATGACAAATATATTCAGGGCATCTTGGCTGGCTCACTGCCAAGCCTGGCCACAGGCACAGGCCAGGCATCCATGACAGCCTCTGTGTGCTCTCCTGGTCCTTTCCCTCTGCAGGACGGTGCCTGCTGTGGTTTTTTGGCAGTGGGTGAACCAGTCCTTCAATGCCTTCGTCAACTACACCAACCGTAACGCTGCCTCCCCCATCTCGCTGAGGTGAGTGATTCCACACACAGGATGGGGACCCTCTATGTTGACACCCCCTTGGATACCCTGTAAAGACCACCTATGCTCTGTCTTGGGTACTGAAGGAACAGAGTTGAGTCAGAGTTGGTGTTTCTATTCTCTCCTTTCTTTGGAAATCGCTGTCCAGGCAAATCGGCGTGGCATATGTCATGGCCACCGGTGCAGCCCTGGCCACTGCGGTGGGACTCAACCTCTACACCAAGGTATGCCAGGCTGGGGCCAGGTGGGGTAGCTGGGCACATCCTGCCCTCCTGCACTGATGCCAGTCTGTCTCCCACAGCGAGCACCCCCCTTGCTGGCCCGCTGGGTGCCCTTCGCAGCTGTGGCTGCTGCCAACTGTGTCAATATCCCCATGATGCGGCAACAGTAAGTGTCACGCGTGGATGGGACACTCCAGAAACCCAGCTCCTTCCCAAGGCAACCTGGTGCCAGCTGGGCTGCTGGGCTGCCTGGTCACTCTGCCTTAGATTCCCACCCCAGGGGTTGAAGAGGGTGGGAGGATAGGAGGGAGGTGAACTGGAGTCTGTGTTTTTGCAGTGCTATGTCTCTGGTGGAGGGTGCCAGGTGGGATGGCTCAGCCTCTGCCTGGAGCAGGAGGGGGATTTTGGGCTGAGGATAGCTGTTCTGGGATCTGGGCCAGAAGATCCCTCAGACCCAAAGGTCTCCTGCAAGTGGTGAAGGGAGAGCCCCAGTCCATGATATCCTGGTGCTGGTACACTCCAGGTGGGGCCCATGTGGAGACCTGTGTTTGCTGCTTAACATCCCCCACGAGTTGCAGCAAGGGAGGTGGGGGGCTGTGTGAGGAACTGTCCCGTGGCTTGGCTGTGAGTCCCAGGCAGTGTCTCTCCCTGGCACGGCTGGATCCTGCTCACAGCTGTGCCCTGAAGATGGCAGCATCGGCTGGGCTGGGACCACAGCACCCCGGGGTGATGGAGCCCCGTGCCCCGGGGGCAGCCGGTGCTGCTGTGCCAGCACAGCACAGAGGACCTCCTTGGCACTCCCTCACCCCACTGCTGTGTTCTTACGCTTTCCCGACCGTCCTGGCCTCCACTCATGGCTGCCTGTCCCCTTCAGGGAGATCATCAATGGGATTACAGTGACAGATGGGGACAACAATGAGCTCGGTCGCTCCAGGGTGAGTCTGGAGAGGGAGGTCCGGGCTGGGGCATGGCACTGCAGGGGCTCACCTGCTGCTTTTGCTTGCAGAGGGCAGCAGTGAAGGGCATCGCGCAGGTTGTGGTCTCCAGGATCACCATGGCAGCACCAGGCATGAGTGAGTGTAAAGCAGGAGGGTGCGGGACTGGACTACAGACTTCCCTGGGGCCCACTACTTTTCCCTCCCCTGCTTCAGTTTCCCTCATGAAGAAGAGGGAGGGTGGCGCTGCATCCCAGGTGTCATTTGGTCTCATCCCACAAATGAAGCTGATCTCCTTATCCTGCCATTCCAGTCAGAGTCCCCCAAACCCCCAGGCTTCCTCATCCCAACCCATAGCCTGTGGGGGACATGGGGTGCTCTCATGGCAGTTTGGCCCTGCAAGGACACATCTCATGCTCTCTGGCCCTAGTCCCTCGTTCTGCAGCCCAGCATCCCCTCACCTCATGAGACCCTTGACATGCTGCAAGCTTAGCAGGAGGGACTGGGAGCATGAGGAGCATGGACCATGCAGCCTGGGTGATGGATGTGTGTGGGTTAAGGTCCTTGCTGTGAGCAAACATCCAGTGGCCCTCAGCACAACTAGCTGCTGCCATGGCCTCCAGGTGGACAGTCCTGCTGGGAGAGCCCTGCAGGCTGGCTTGCAGGGGGAGCCTTACCTTTTTTCTCTGTTCCTAGTTATTTTGCCCATCATCATGGAGCGGCTGGAGAAATTCACCTTCATGCAGGTGAGCTCACATATCCCCTGCCACAGTTTTCCAGTGGGTTTTGCAGTGCCCTAGCCCTGCTTCCCAGCTGGCAAGATGGAGAGGATGAAATGGGGGTTTCCAGAGCCTGGCTTGCTTTGCCCCCTGCTCAAGTCACCGATACACCAAAGGTCTCTCGAGTGACATGGAGAGGCTGTGAAAGGGGGGCAGTGTTTGATGGCACGCTGGAGGTGTTGGGCCTTCAGCACCTTTGAGGGCAGAAGTCTGCCCACACTTTGAGCAGGACTTGTGGTGAGGACCAGGGACTCAATCCCAGCTCTTCCCTTGCAGCGAATCCGGGTTCTCCACGGGCCTCTGCAGGTGCTGCTCTGCGGGGGCTTGTAAGTATCTCACTGCTCAAACACCTGAGGGTGCCTGGAGCACGGCTCCAAGGGATGCTGGAAAAAAATACCTCTTTTCCAGCAGGGGAATGCAAAGGCTTGCCTTTCAGCCTGGGCTTTCCCCAGTTTTTGGGTGTCAAGAGGTGTAAGCAGCACCTCTTGGGCTGAGATCTCTGTGGCTGGGGGGCAAATGGGCTGCAATCCCCAACACTAATGCTTGGCTCTTCTGTCCTACAGCCTCCTGTTCATGGTGCCAGCAGCCTGTGCCCTCTTCCCACAGAGATGGTACCTGTCCCACTGCTTTCCCCTCCTGCATGAAACTTCGTGAGACTTCCCCCTCCCCTAGGTCTCCTCTGCCCATACCAGGAGAAGCATGATGGACACCTCAAGGCATCACTTTCCTGTACATGCTGGTGCCTGGGGCAGCAGGAGAGCATGTGCCTGCTCTCCTCTGTGAGCTCTGTGCTGGAAGCAACGGGACACGCAGCTCCAAGGGCAGCTCTCTGCCCTCCAGCACTCAGAGTGGTGGATGCCAGGGATGGGCAGTGGATCTTGACATTAGCCTGCAAGATCTCAGGGAATGCAGAGGGCCTCAAATGGCAATGGGGAGGGAGGGTGGCTTGACTGGTGGCTGGGGAGGAGGATCACAGGTCTCAGTGTCTACCCCCTCTCCCCACAGCTCCCTTGCGCTGGCTGACCTTGAGCAGGAGCTGCGTGACAGCATCGTGGCCAAGCACGGGGACAAAGTGCCATACGTCTATTTTAACAAGGGACTGTGAAGATCACCTCAGGAGCCATCGCACCCCTCCAGCCCCCTACTACCACCAGCCCCGCGTCCCCTGAGCAGGGATCAGAAGCACAGTCCAGCCAGATCTGCTACCCAGCCCAGCATCTTCTCTACTGCCTCCTTCCACTGGAGAAGCCGGATCTGGCTCTGTGTGCCCAGCTTGCAGCACTTTGGCTTGTCCTGAGCCTCCCTCATCTGCTGCTGGCCGTGTCCCTGCTTCCTCACATTCCCCTTGCCCTGAGCAATGCCTGCCTTCCTCCACTGGCCCAGTGCTGGAGGATCTGCCCAGCCTTTCTGAGCCTTTTGTGGTCACTGGACTTGGCCCCACAAGGCATCAGGCTCTCACATGGAGCTCAGAGCACAATTCTACCTCTGAAAGCAGTTGTCCTGCCATTGTACCAGCAACCAAACCACATTTGTGCCTTAAACCTCCACAGTAGCCTCTTACCAAGACCTGAATCATGCCTTGGCAGGCATGAAGGGACCTGGCCCCTCTGCACAGGGAGTACCCCAAAGTCCAGAGGTCAGTGCTTGGACTATGCCTTCCTTGCTCTCAGGTTCAGGTTTTATTCACTTTGCTATTGCCACAATCCAGGAAGGAAATAGCTAATGTTTTTTAAGCTCTAATTTTTGCATTCCTCTGATCACAAAAGCCAGCTGTCACCCTTGTCCTGCATCTCACTGTCCCCATGGTAGGACCATGGACCTGCAGCCTTGGAGGGCAGTTGTCTCTGTGCCCCCTTGGACGGGGGAAGAAGATACAGACGTCACAGAATCACAGAATTGTTAGGGACCCTCTGGAGATCATCTAGTCTGCCTAGGCAGATGATCTAATGCCAAGGCAGGTTCACCTAGAGCAGGTGACACAGGAAGGCATCCAGGTGGGTTTTGAATATTTCCAGAGAGGGGCACTCTACAGCCTGCCTGGGCAGCCTATTCCAGTGCTCTACCACCCTCAGTGCACAGAAGTTCTTCCTCATGTTGAAGTGGAACTTCTTGTGGTTTAGTTCATGGCCCTTGCTCCTTGTCCTGTCACTGGGCACCACTGAAAACAGCCTGGCACCATCCTCTTGGCACCTGCCTTTGCAATATTTATATGCATAGATGAGATCCTCTCTCATTCTCCCCCAGACAGGACCAGCTCCCACAGTCTCTCCTCATAGGAGAGATGCCCCAGACCCCTCATCATATCTATGGCCTCTGCTGGACCCTCTCCAGTAGCTACTTGTCTTTCTTGTCACAGAGCTGCATTCACCTGGGCTCTGAATACCAGCACTGCAAACAACAGAGGAAGGTCGAAAAATAAATACAGTGATTTTTAAAAACCAGCTGTGGGTTCTGCTGCTGGCTGGTCTCTGCGTGTCTGGTTCTCTGGGCTGGGCTGGGTTGGTATGTGGGTCTCATGCTTGCCTTGAAAGGGAAAAGGTGCAGGTTTTGTGACTGACCAGGCACCAGGGTGAGGGTCAGCACAGGAGCCAGGAGAAGGAGGAAGAGTGTAGGGGCTGGCATGAATTCTGAAATCTTTGGGCATCCAGTGCAGAATTCCTCAAATGGTTCTTGGGGCTGCAAACAGGCCTAAGGAAAGTTACAAAAGGTGATAGTGCATTGTGACACTTATCCCATTGTGGGAACTGGGGGGGTGACACTGGGTGACCCTTCCTACACCCATGGGTGCTGTTTATCTTCTTGGTCTGGCAGAGTTTGCATGATGATATCTTGGGTCTGCCATGAGGCCTCTCCCACCCTGAAGAAGAGCAGCTTGAGTTTGCTGTAGCCTATTTTTGGAGGAGGAAGGAGTCCAAGTCCTGGGCTAAAACCCTTGCTTTTAATCAGCTGCACCCAGGCTCTCTGCTTGCTGATGAACATCCCTCAGTGGGACAAGCATGCTTCTAACAAGCCATATGATGTGGCTGCTCCCAGGGCCCCATGGCCTCTCTCCAGCCAGGGATATATGCCAGATCCCCCGGGGATTCTCACATCAGTTACGTGCCTGAGTAGAGACACATTAACCACTCTGCTCCTACAGAGAGAGCAGACAAACCCAAAAGGTACTTCTCAAAGGGCCAAGCTGTATCCACAGCAGGTTTGCTTCTGCCCAAGCTGCAAGAGGCAGAGCATAATGTCTCCAACCACACGTAGATACAGCTAGAAAGCTGTAAAAGAGCCCTGAAATAATTAATAGGCCAGCAGAAAGTAGGAAAACATGTTCAAACTTGTGTTTCTGTTCCCTGGGCATTATTATATCTCTTGTTAAAGTGCAATTAAAATAACAGATAAGCACATGAAGTGAAACAGATGTCACTCCTGGTGGGAGTGGGGAGAAGCCACAAGGAGCCACCTCCGCTCTCTACTTTTCTTAAGCTCCTTAACTCAAGCTGCTCTCATCCTACACCCAAAACAGCTTTGGGGACTTTCAGAAAGGTACCTCTAGCAGCCTGGGCTGTGTTTGGGTCCAAGGTGCCTCTGGCATGCTTGGGAGCACGGCAATGCTTGTAAAACAATGTGCTGCAGCACCCTAAAACTGCCCTTCCCCTGTGCATCACAGCCAAGCTCTTGGTGTTGATCCTTCCTGCTTTGGCAGTTTGGGGAAGTCCCAGCAGGGCAGAGGGTTCTGCAGCCAGCGATGCTGGGGCAGCAGCCACAAGAGGCAAAGGCTGGTACCACGGTGGCAAAGTCTCAGCTGTTTTGCCGCTCCTTTTATCCTGTCCACAGCCATACTGGAGGGGTAATGGAGCAGGGAGACCCTCTGAAGAGCTATTGCCATCTTGCATCAGCTCTCCCCCAGCCCTGGGGAGTGGGGCATAGTGTGGTGCAGTGCATTGCTCATGGGCAAGAGGAAAAGGGTTGCTCTGGGCTCAGAATTGTCAAACGATCTTTAAGATAGACCTTCCCCCCGCTTCGAGCTTACGGCAGTGGATTCTCTCTTCAGATCGACATGGATTTATGCCAGCTGACAGTTTAGCTCAGCAGGGTTTCTAGGTTTGTAGGTTGTAGCTGGAGTCTCCCCGGAATGTTTCAAGTCATCTCAGCAGCTCATATCACTCTGAAGATGGTTGTTGCCGCCTGTGCCTCCCAGGTCTCCCCAAAAACACAGTAACTCCCCGGCCTGCCTTGGTCTCACTGGGGAGCAGAGGGGTCACTGCCAAGCTGTGGCCAGCAAGTCCCCATGCAAGGCCAGCCTTGTCTCCATTTCCCATCGCAACAGAAAAGGAAACCTCATTGCCAGGAGTCAGAGCCAGACTCATTCCCGCTTGGGAAGAGCAGCAAGCATTAATTGCTCTCCACTTGATCTGGGCTTGTCCTGTGCTCCGGTGAACTCGCTGCCCATCTCCCTGCTGTGCCTCTAATTTCAGGGCTACCTGGGAACAGGACTAAAGCTTCTTCAATAACTGTTTGTGACTGAAATGTCAGTGCTCCAGCACGTTTACAACCTCCCTTCAAATGGTAACTGCACCAAAGATGTCACGTTGGTCTGCAGCAGAACCTGAGTAGGGGCTAGGGAGGCATGGGGGGCTGGTGGACTCCCTGAGGCACCAGCAGTCCCAGCAGGAAGGCTTGGCTCGCGGCTCCAAGCCCAAAGGCTGGTGGAGACTGGGGAACCGGCTGCCACGAAGCGAGGAGGGAGCAGGGTCCATGTGCAGTGGGTGAACGCCCACGGCAGGGCAGGCAGCTGAGCTGATCCGGCCGGGCTAGGTGTGCCTGAGTACTGCCCTGATAGAAAAATGCCACGGCAGGAGATAAGCTGCTAAGTCAGTTATTTTTTTTCTGGCTTTTCTTAACATCTTATCTGAGCATCTTATAAACCTTGTCATGCCAATCCTGCACAGAGGCTGCCTGACACACTGGGAGTGGCAGTGTGGAAACCCTCTGAGACTGCTCCAGAAACACTGGCTGTCTCCCCGGAGCTGTGAATTAATCCTGAGTGCCGGTGCCCCTACTTTTCCTGGGAGTGCGAGGGATCGCCATGTGGGGAAACTCTGGGATCCAGCTGCAGTGGGAGATCTTCTCCATGCTCATCCTGTCTCCCAGTGGGACTGGCACAAACACAAAACTGCTCACCGGACACCTCGAGTGTCATCATGCTGCTGCAGCCATGCCAGCACCCTCTCCATGCCTCAGGACCGGGCGGGCTGTTGGGATTTGGGACAATGTGGGAGGAGGCTGAGCCGGGATCATGGTAACCAGGAATGACCAGGTGAATGGAGGATGAGTGCCTGGCTGCCACTGAGGTGTCAGGGAGGCTGTGGCAGCCAGAGGATGCCAGTAGCCCCCCTTTCCACAGTGTCCAGCTCTGCTCCCGGGGTTCAACTGGAGGGAGGTGCGGCCCTCGCACCCCTTTCCAGCCAGTTCCGCCACTCACAACATGGCGGCCCGGATCCCACCCCAGGGTCCCTCCCGGCTGCGCCACACTCAAGATGGCAGCCCCCAGTGCACAGACCCCGCCCCCCACGGTTTAGCCCTAAGTGACAGCGTGCTGAGCCAATAGCGTGCCAAGCGGCGTGCCGCCCGCCCAATAGGCGTGCTGCGGGGGCGGGCCCGGGCGCGGGGTGCCCCTCGGCTCCCGTCCCGGGCCGCAGTCGGGCCGGGCAGGCGGGAGCGGGGGGTGGGGGGGATGGCGAGGAGGCTCCACGCCGCCATGGCCCTGCTGCTGCTCCAGGCCCTGCCCGAGGGGCTGCCCGCCGGCGTGGAGCCCGCCCAGGTAGGGGAGGGGGTCGCCCGGGGGGCTCTGGGGTCGCGCCGTGTCTAGGGGCTACGTCCCTGGGGCGGGGGGCGGCTGTGGACGCGGGGGGCTGCGCCGGCCCTTGGGACAGCGGGCCCGGCGGGGCTGGCAGGGGGTGCGGGGGGTGCCTGGGGGAAGAGGCTTTTGGGGTCCCGCCTGAGGTTTGGGCAGCGCCGTGGCTTGAGTGAAGCTGTAGGAGATGCAGAGCTCTGAGTTCGGGGGTCCCTGCGTGCCGTGGGGACGGAGAGGGGGTGTGGGGCTCCAGGAGCGGCTGGCAGTGCCGCTCGGAGGGCTTTGTGCGGCAGGGTGGCTGCAGGACGAGGGAGAAAGGTGTTTGACTGGAGCCCGTGGGAAAGGTGTCCGTAGTGAGGACAAGAGGCTGGAGCTGGCGCGGGCCTGCGGGTGGAGGTGCAGGTGACTTTTGGGGGTGGTGACAGGGAACAAGGTGACCTGTGAGGGGACAGTGCTGAAGGTGATGTAGGGTGGCAGAGGGGCAGCTGGCCAGAGGACCCGGGTCAGCAGGGAAGTGGGACGTGAGTGGTGCTGCCCAGGACAGGTGAGCTGGTCTTCCCGTGCCAGGAACAGCAGAGAGGAGATTCCGTGCAAACCTCCTGTGGGCAGGGGGAAGGAAGAGGAATCGTGTTTCAACTGGGATGAGGGGAACTAGGCCTTGTCTTAGTAGTCTCTGACCACCTGCTTACTGCCTTCATTATGCCTGGAAAGGGTTTTAATGAAGTTGATTCTCTCTTTTTCATCTCTTTACTCTGTTTCCTGTCTGTGCTGCAATGTTGGTGCTGTTGGGATCTCCAGTGACGGTCTTGAGTCCAGCAGTGTAGACGCCTGTAAACCCCTCCCACCTTGCTATGTGCTCAGTGACACTCGGAGAGCACTGCACTGGGCCAAGCAACCTGTGCACAACCTGGATCTTCTCATTTGACTTTTTCCCCCCATGTAGAACATAGATGGAATATGATGACTTCTGGTTTGATGTGGTGTATTCTGTGTAAGGTAAAAATTGCGGTTTGCATTTGTTGAACGTCAGAGACGGTGAGATGATGTAGGTCACACATGCTGTGGGGTGCATTGTGCTTAATGTCACAGGGGTGCAGACGGACAGTGTCCTTCTGGAAGGGGTCCATTGAAATACTTCCCAATCCTTCTGCAGGAGGAGGAGGTGAGGAGTTTGTCCATGACTACAGATGTTATCTCCCTCTTGAATTTTCTTCTTTTTAAGATGCTGAGAGCTGTGTAATTCCCTGTTGGTAGTGCCATCCCAAATCCCCTTCAGCCACACTGTGGCTAAGGCTTGGCTGTAGCTTCCCTAGCGGGCCTGGTGCAGGATTGTGTTGAACTGTGTGTTTTCCATATTGTCTCAACTGCCTTTAACAGATGGATGTCCTGGTGCTTGCTCTGTTTCGTCTGCAGGCTGAGGCACATAAACCAAAGGTACCTCTCGGATCCGTTTTGCTCCCTGGTTCTTGTGGCGTTCCAACTGTGAGCAATGGTCAGGTGGTGGGATTATCTGTATGGAAGCTGTGAATGTCTTCAACCCTACATGTGCTAATAAAAATGCCATACATACTCTGAAGACAGTGCAAGATGCTCCCTGCCTCACACAGCTTATACATCAATCAAAGGAATAGGAAGCAGAAAAGGAGGAAAGGAAAAGGAGAAGGGCGTGGAAGCAATCTTACAGCTAGGTTGCTTGTGGAGTAGTTGCATATGTGACTTGTGGATATCCTCTCCAGTCAGTGCACCGGAAATAATCCTAAAATAATAAGTCTTGAGTGGTATAATACATGAGTGTGGGAGAGAAGAGCTTTGGCTGCCTACGTTTTCTTTAAGAGCACTTGGATACAGATGCATCTTTTACTCATTTCCTTTCCATAGTTTGTCTATATAAAACTCTCACAGTTTATTTTAGGTCTTAAATGTAGACTCTATCTGTCAAAAGACTGGTATTATCTCACTGCATAGACATTGACAGCTGCCCACTCAAAACCAAGAGTGGTAATATAGGATCTTGAAAATGAGCATGTAACAAAACTTCATCTGCTTTGGTGTTGCCTTAGAGCCCAGTTTCCTCAGAGCTGATGGGTTTGTAGAGAAGCCCTCCAAAGGGAGAGCACTGGATTTGAAAGATCTCTGCACCAGGAGTTCCCATGTTTCTAGCTGAAACCCTGACAACATTTGCCTCTTGTCCTCTCCGGTGTTGTTGCCCTTGCTGCCTCTGGTGACTGCTGTCTACTTCTGTCCATCTTGCAGACATCTCCTATGCTCTGCTTGCTTCTGCTTTTGGGGAAACTTCTGCTTCTTGTTCAGGGCCTGTCCCTCCTCACCTGGAAGAACTGCCCCATGGACTTGGTGGTCTAAGGCTTGGAGGTGCTGCAGGAAATGTGTCCTCTAAATAATTCAGGAGGTGGAGCTGTACTGCCTAGCTGCACTGAACAAACATTCCCGAGAACACACTGTGCTCTGCAGAAGAGTCTGACTTTTCAGGTTAAAATAAGTCCAGGCTGCCCAGGATCATCAAAGACCTTTCTTAAGACTAAGGTGGATAAAGGAGAAAGGAGATGTTTAGCTCATCACTATCCTGAAACCAAGTTGTTTATCTGCCTCCATGACTATTCATTGCACTTTCATTTGATATTACGAGCACAAAGCTCTGTTAACTGGAGCTGAAGCATTTATCAGTAGATTACAAGCAGAATAATGCAGTTATGTAATAAAATCAGGATAAATGTCAAGGAAGAAGAAATCTAGCCATGCTCAGTTTTATCTAGCCATAGAAGTATAGCCTTAGCAGCACACCTTAGCTGGTTGTTCCCCTCTGGTTTGAAGGAAAAGGAAGTAAGAAATTAATACATTTTTAAATTAACTGGATCAAAATTTTAATGAAAAATCTCAGTCATTAGTCATTTTTCTATTGTAGTTTGCCTCTACAGGGCAGAATAAAGGTTATTTGACCGCCTGAACTATCTGTCTGCTTCCCACGCCTGCAGCTTAATTATCACATAGTTTTCTCAACTTTTGTTTTCTTTAAAAACAAGAGATTTAAGTGAATGTTAACTATGTGACAAGTCCCCGGAATATGTCTTTCTCTAATAAGGTGGTTTTGAGCCAAAATCTGGCAGAAGCATGCTCTTAAAGACCAATTTCATCCCAAATTAAAGAGTTTGCTTGCAGTGCTGTGACTTGAGGCATGATTCATCGTATGTGACAAAGATCCTTGCTTTAAGGAAGAACTCAGCATGACTGTCACTGTGGCTAACACCCCTGTAACACAGAGTTTCTGTCCAAGGCTGTGACCACAGCTCTGATTGCACCAATGTGGAGTTGCTATGCTTCATACAATAGTGTGGCAGGATTCAGGCCCTTTCAGAGCATCACTTCAGGTAGTTTGTGAACTGAACAGCAAAGTTTCAATTACTCTCATGGAACAGAGGCTCCTCATCTGTAAATTTAAGGCAGCTTTTTTGATTAAGGTAAAGGTAATTAGTTATAATTGCCCTTCAGTCTCTCCCAAAGTGCACCAGGGTCCTTCAGGAGGAGAGGTGCTTATATAACCATAGTATCTGTTTTGTCTGCCATGGTATCTGTCTGACTCTTGGTTTTTGGCTTGCTAATTTCCACAGTTTTGGCAGGAGGCAGCAGAGATCAAAGTACGTAGTGTACTTGCTCATAACAGGAACCTCTAAATAACTGTGCAGGGCTGGATTAAGGACTGCTCGTTCTGTGATTATTTTACCACCATGAACTCCAGTGTCTCATCTGTATAGCATACCTTCCCAATGATTACATTTTGTTTGTGAGTTGCCCTCACAATTACACACAATGCTGTCAGAATTTCTCCTTGCATCTCTGTAGCTGGGCAGCAGATGAAAGCCTGGTCTGAAAACGTCCAGTGAATGCTGGGGAGGAGTGTGGCAGTTTTCTTCAACAGAGTCAAGGCAGCTCTGTGGCTGGGACCTGTCATTGCCTTTCTGAGAATTTCCCTGCCACCCTGCAAATACTAGTTAGCAAAAATATAACACCTCTTCAAGAATAAACTTGGGCAGCTGTTGTGGAGTTGTGCTGTGCTGGAAGGGACCTAGGAAAGTTTCATCTGCCAGAGTTGTTTCGATGTGGTTGGGGATTTTTTCCACCCTCCCAGCCTGTTGAGCCAGGTCAGCCTCATCTGGCTGGTGGGAGCATCCCTGAGCAGTGACTCTGCTGTGTGCAGTGCTGCTGGGCAGTAGGGATCCTGCCCAAAGTGGCAATCCTGCCTTCAGCCCCTCTAGTGAGGCAGAGGAATGGATGTGCTCTGTGTTTGGCCACATTTCAACAGCAGTTACTCAACCCTGGCTCAAACACCCACTGAACCCTCACTTTGATTCCTAAAGGTGCCACTCCTCTAAGCATCTTCAGCAGTTGCTTTTCTGCAGGCAAAAGTGGAAACCGTGCTCTTTTATATGACTCTGTCAGCCTCTATTAACCCAGGGTTATGCTGAAGTTCACCTTTGTCTTTCTATGGTATTAGAAAAGCATTAATGTCTGTAATAATTTGTGTTTCTTTATAATCTGAAAACATATGGCCATCTTCTGAGGTAATGGGCAATATATTCAGTAAATGCAAACAGCCTACCTATTCTTTTTGCTTTCCCCCCCCCCCCCTTAAGTCATATTGTGAGGATTGGCATGATTGAACAGACATTAGCTTGTGGCAAAAAGCTATTGTTGGGCTAGTGATCCTCTGGCCTAGTTCTCCATTCAGTGTTGTCTCTGATGTGCCCTGTGGTTGTGGCTGTGCCTACACAAATGTCTCCTTGTCAGGCATGTCCTTCAGTTTCAGTAATGCAGAGCTGCACGTGGCCTTTTGTTCTCTCTCCTGACAACGCATGTATTTGGTACCGGATTTGGGGATGCTCCTCTGAGCTGAGCTGCTCTGTTTTACAGGGGACAGGGTAAGAATTTGCCCTTTCCGGTTAGCTGCATAGGGATCTTCTCAGCTTATTAATGCATTTAACCTGTGACTTTGTGGCTCTACACACTCCTGTCTTGCATTTGTTTGAGGGGGGTTCATGAATCCAAGACAGCCTGGCAAGCTGCACTGCTGTTTTTGCAGCGTGGGAGAACTCAGCACGTCGGAGATGTCTCTGGGGCAGGGCTGGTGTCAATCTCAGAGGGCCATTAGTCATGGCAGGGCAGAGATACTCATTGCATGTTACGGGACAACTTGACTGCACCAGGTTTTGGTCTGTGCTTCTAAATCAGAAGAAAGTGAGCACAGGGGGAGGGATGGTACTCCTGTAAGAGTTCATGGAGAGATGCTGACAGGGAAGTTGGGTCCCTCCCTCTCCCTACTGTCTTATGTGATTAGAAAGCCCACAGCTAAGAAGAGAGGTTTTGAGATGCCAGCACCTGTGGCAATGGAGCTCTGTGTGGCTGAGCCTGTGAACAATGCACATAATAAACATGCCTGAAATAACAACTGGCTGGAGAGAACAGGCTTGCCAAGCAGGAATTGCATGCCCTTACCTCTGTTACAAGAAGCGTGTTGGTATGGCAGTCACAAATGAATTTTTTTGTGTGATTTTGCAGATACCGTTTGACTGCAAAGGAAGGCTCAAGGTGCTGCAGGGACCTGCTGTTTATCTGCTTGGACAGGGAGGAATTTGATTCTCCTCTAATGATGTGATTATCAGTGGGATCACTGCCCCCAGTATTATTTTTAGATGATGGCTGTGGTCTCTGCAATGGCTTGTGAAACTATAGCAGAGCAGTTTGCATGCAGGGGCTTGCTGGGTGCAAAGTGAGGTGATGCTGGCAGGCTGAGACAACAGGCCAAACCATTCAGTGCCAGTGAGGCCAACGCTGTGCCCCAAACAACACCTGCAAATAGAAAGGAGAGACTTTATTTTGTGTGGAGGCATCTTGTGGTGCTGCTGGTCTGCAGGCCTTCTTTGCAGAGCCAGTCTGCATCCACCTGGAATCGCCCGAGGCTGATCCAAAGAAAAGGATGTGAGAACTGGGGTGTGTAGGAGATTCAGATGCAGTTTTCTGACTGTTCCTTCTTCACAAGCACTTTAATGCCAGCATATTTTAAACCAAATCCAACCACTGACAGTGCACGGGAGGCTTGCTATCTAAGTGATGGATTGAGCTAGGAAGAAATCCCCAGTGCATCAGGGGACAGAGCTTTTGACATTTAAAATGCTGCTGGCCTCTTGCTGACAGTGGGTTGCAGAGGTGTGGGTGTGGCGAGCAGCTACCAGGACTGACAAGCTGCAGGGTGCTGGGTTTGGAAAATAAGGGATAACAAGGAGTTTTTCTTTTCTCATAGAGGATCAAGTCCTTTAGATCCTGTCTGCAGTCATTAGGTTTAGCAGAGGAAAGAGTGAACCTCAAGAAAGGAAAGATCTAGCAGTGAAGAAAAGGATTCTCCCTTCCTTCCTTCTTTAATCTTCTCCACTATTATGAGGTGGAAGTTTGTTACTTCTAGTGGTGATGTGGTTTTATGTCATCTCTGGTTTTGGTGTGTGCAAAGCAGTAATAGAAATTTCAACGGCAACTTCAGGGTTTGTTTTTTGTTTGGGTTTGGGGTTTTGTGTTTTGGTTTGGGGTTTTTTTGTTTGTTTTGTTTTTTGTGAGGGTTTATTTTTGAGATCTGGGAAGGAATATGGTCAAAGCAAAAACTAACCCTATCCTGGCTCTAATTCAGGCTGAGGGAGCTTGATATTTGCTAAATATCCCGGAGTGGGACAGAGAGTGACTTGAGCAGGAAAAGGATTTTATCAATGAAAGAAGATAGTTCACAGAAGGAGGTGAGCTTTATGCAGTTATCAATGTCTATCTCCTCATTAATCTTGAAGCTTCTGGCTAACTTAAACCAAATTTGATAGGAAGAGACCTCAAAGATGCCTAAAATTTCACCATAATTCCTGGAAAGAGGTAGGAGTAGAGACACTTGAAAAAACCCAAACAAACAGGGACTCATCCCTGAGTGAGAAGCTACATTTGAAAGCTCATTAGCACTGGAAAATTCGTGAGTTGGATTGACTTGATACATGCCTCTTCCAAAGCCTCAGGTGGAGCTCACAGTTTCTGAGCCTGCAAAGTCAGTCAGCCTGGTGGAACAAACTGATGGGAGGTCAGCTTTTGGAGCTCCAGTAGTTACAGAGCTACTTTTGTTTTTCTTCTTGACTCCCAATGTCTGAAAAGTAAATTGAAGGGGAAAAGGCTTGATAAGCTGTAGAAACAGCTATAAGAAGTGTGTTTTTTAATTAGCAAAAGTGAATGACTCTTTTCTTTTGTTTCCCAGCACAAAGATATGACCAGCAGGTCCAGGTACTGTTGTCCACAGGAGACTTTTTTTTTTTTTTTAAACTTTTTATGAAACCAGAGCTCATAATCGTGGCAGCCACACCAGAGTCCTGATATGGAAGGAGTGCAAAATACGCAGAAGTCCTCTCCCTTGACAAGTTCTGTATTCCTCACCCTTTGTAATAAGATTTTTATTTGTTTATACTGTATCAGTGGTTGCTTGATTTTTTAAAACCTCTTTCTCTATGTGGGATCCTCTTTAAATCCCAGGTGGTGGATGATTGCCAACAGGAAGCCACAGGAACTGCATGTCTTCTCCATCCAGAAGATGAGGCCATTCTGTTGCATAAATTATCCCCTGTGACAGCCATCCCACTGATTGTGGGCAGAAAATCCGTCCCACGGAACCTCCTGTAAATGCACCTTTTAGAGCTGAGCTAAACAAGAAACTGGGAGTGACTGGTGTGGAATGAAAGGGTAAAATGGTGGCTGAGGTCAGACTGAGCCAGGAGGTAGGGGAAGGGCTGGAGGAGGTGGTGGGCACAGTACAGGGATGTTGCAAAGACTGAAAAAAACCTTTGAAGAAAGCAGTGTCTTCAAGGCCACGACACTGGACTGACTTCATCACATCCTGCTCATCAATTGTAACTAAAATTACCAAACTCCCCCCTCTTCCTGGGGGGGGGTAGGAAATACTTTTCTTGAGATACGACCTGAAAGACCTTTACTCTGCTTGGAAAGCATGTGAGGAAGCTACCTGAATGCATGTGAAGGTCATGACTCATGTCTAGGTCTCCTGTGTGATGAATTCCTCCTTTTCTTACTGGTTGTCTCATTTGTTCGTCTGCAGACTGCTTTTCACAGTGAATGCTGAAGAGGAGGAGGGTTATGCCCGTACTGTATTGTCTTCAAATTACCTTGTCGTTTTGTCTTCTGTCTTTTTAGAAGATGCAAACTTCACAAAGGCTTGCCTTTGACTCTCCAGTCTCCTGTGATCTGAACTTAGATAAAACAGGCTTTCAGGCATCTGTCACCGCTGATTGTCTCCATTTACTGGTACTTATCACCTGGACTCCAACAGAGCCCTCTTAAATCGCTCTGTCAAAAATAAGAGCTCTTACGTTTTTTTCCTCTCCTTTTCCTAGCTACATTGTTTTCTCTTTGTCTCATTGTTTTGCCCCTTTTTCCTACTCATCTTCCTAGGGAAGTTTTGCATCTCACATACTTGGTTATTAATATCACTCTCATGCTTGTGGCTCGTTGTTTTTACTGAGTTTTTTGCTTTCCTGCTCTGTCCTTGTATCTCTACTTCTCGGAGTCTGGGATCATACTAAACCAGTGGTTAGGCTGTGGGAACAAGAGTCGGGAGTTTTTTTCTCCCCAGGCACATTTTGTGCTCTTAGGCCCATCCTTTGACTGCAAAAATCCAAGGATCGTCCTTCCAAAAATGACTTCAGGAAGTCTGGAGCGATTGTTTTCTGTTCTGAAACTTGCAGTCTGCTTTCTGTAGATGGACCAGCTGAAAAAGTAGTCCTCCTGTATTTTCAGCATGATATATAGTTATTGAGAAGCATTGTGCCAGGAAAACTTTAGATTAAGGGCCAGACAAATCTGTTGTTGTCTCGTTTCACCTTTGATAGCATGTAACGTCAGACTGATATGAAACGTAAGGGCTTGCTGAATTCCTTGTGTGGACGAGTCTCAGACTAATCTCCTTTTTTCACAGCCTTTAACAGAGCAGATAAACTTTGGGGAACAGAATGAGTGACACTGATGATTTCTTGTTTGTGTCGTATTATCTAGCAGTGTGTAACCAAAACTCTTCTTGCTATGATCCTACTCTAAAAGACTTCAGAAGTGCAGTCAAAGGATTAAATACATTCGGTGTGTCCTAATAAAAGAGGACTAAATCTGCATATGCAAGCAGTGAACATTTTGGCTTTGGCTTGAGAATGTAGAGGTCTGCAGGGGAGGAAAACAGCACTAGACAAGGTGTTCACCCTGTCTGGGTGGTGTGTACCCCTTGCATCTTGATCTTCTGGAATCAAAGAAATGGAGGTTCATTTGTGTCCATGAAACGGTACCTTGCATGAGTGTAATCTGAAGGCTGGATGAGCTGCTGCTGTTGATGAAGCTATTAAACAGAAAAAGTTAATTTTTTGTTTATTTGTATCCTTGCTCTGAGAACGCTTACTATCAGCTCTTCTCTCACACAGGCACTGCCTGCCTGCCTGCCTGCCAACACTTTCCTTCAGGACAGGGTGAAAGGTAAAACTTGCTTATGCTTTTAACTAGTGTCTCTAATTAGAGAAATATAGTCTTTAGAAATACTTCTTTTATCTGGTTCAACCCACTAACATGTTCATTTACGGGTCTTGCACTGCTTCTGTGTTTGTCGGCTTTTTCCCTATCCTGGCAGCAGGCAACTTGAAAATGCTACAGTGGTGAGGGCTCTTGGGGGTGAAGTGTCTTGATAGTTTACTTAAACCAAGGGATTAGTGCAAAGATAAACAATGGCAAAAATAGTTTTCAAAAGGAATTTCTTGGGTTTAACTGTTGTTGGGATTTTTTAGGGTGAATTTATAAATATTATTAAAAATTTTTTTTTAAACTTATAGTGTACTCCCAAGTCCTTTCTTTGATGCTCATGTACTTTTTACAAGAACTCTTCAGTTGTGATCCTGGCTTAACACATGATATTAAGAAAGTAATTTCACATTTCTTATCTAAAATGGGGACATTAAAATGGTGAATATGAACTGTGGGGTTTTGTATCAAAATACTGGGGGATTGTGTGGTATGAGATGTATAAATACTGTGTAATTTTCCTCTTCAGCTGGATGTCAGAATGAGAGAATTCAGGGCTATATTATTAATTGTTAACCAAGAAATGCCTGGTTTTCTTCTGCAAGGTTTTGGTCCAAAGGTTTTCAATGCCCTCAAGTACTGGTCAAACTTTACCTAATTGTTTTATTGTTCTTGGCTTCTTCTGAACTTGAGTGGAGACTATTCTTCTATTTGTCTGGAAAGCATTAGTGTCAATAATCGACATCTGAAGACACTGGAGGATCAAGCTTTTGTGCCCCTCACAAATTTACATGTGCTGTGTTTACTGCATAAAAAATGATTACTTCAAGTGAAAAGTTTTCCTTCTTTGCACCTCAATTAATTGGTTCTGTAGCAAAGTCAAGACACTGAATTTCTTGTATATTATTTCCCCTTGGAGACGGCAGCACACAGAGATGCAGACTTGGGACCAAATCAGCAGAGTTCAGTGAGCAGAGCAGTGGGAGGAGAACAAGCTGGCTGAAATGCAAACACAAGAGTCTGAAAAGGGAGTGCAGAACCCAAACTGGCAGCGCAAACTGTTTTTATAGCTGCATTTTGGCTTCTTGATGCTTAATACAGGGTAGTCTCTTTTCAGAACCTTTGAACTGCATACCAAAATCTTCAGATGGCCATGAACCTTGAGAGCCTGCTGTGCATGCCTAGGAGGGTAAAAGGGAGAGGGAGCTTGGAGCAGGTTGCCAGCAGGTCCTGTCCATCGCGGGATGCTGTTGGTCTGGGCAGCAGAGCGAGTGACTTCCAATTGCCCCTGAGATGTGGACGTCAGCACACGAGCTTGCCTTGCTTTCTTTGGCAGCAGGGAATTTGACTGCCCAGCAACCCAGCTGCTGGGAATGCTCAGACATCTGTTTCAAGTTCCTTACAGGATGAGATACCCAACCTTTCTGCAATGAGTAAGATCATCTGATGTATCTATGAAGGATATTTTACATTTGCATACTGAAAAGACAGCCTTCATTTCCAAACAAGCATTTTACTACTCTACATTTTTACTATTTTACGTATTTTGCTAGTTTACATTTCAACTTTCATTTAGGTGATGGAATGAACCTTCTAGTTTGACTTCTCTCGTTCTTTAGTGCTAACCTGTCTTCTCCCCAAGGGTTTTGTCTTTCCATGGAGCAAAGCCTTTCAGATAATCCTCATGGCCCTTCTGCAAAGAGGGAGCAGGGTATTTCTGTGTGAGTGGTGGGTGTTCATCCTTGCATTTGTTGCTCTCATTAAAGTGAGAGCTTGTTCAGTTTGTGTCAGTAACACCTTTGATCCTCTTATGTAAATGAATACTGGGTGTCCTGCAGAAAATACCTCTTTAAAATGCCTTGCAATGTTATGCTGCTAAATGATGGTTAGTAAAAGTTCATAAAACCATACTGGGCTGGAGACTATGAAGTTTCCCAAGTACAGTTCTCCATATTGTATTCTGCAGCACACATGATTTATTCTCAGCTGATTGACCTCATGTGGACTTGTGCCTGTGTAAGTAGCAGCTGAAATCAGTGGTCTGAGCGCTAATCTGCAAGCTGCAGACAGTAGGTTATTATTTAGTGAGAATGCTCCACAAGTTTCTTGCTGTAGCAGTTTCATTCAAAAGGTCACTTCCGTGAGTTCGTGCACAGCTGAATTTAATGTTCTTTCTCAGCAAGGCAGGCCACACTGGAGAGTGCATAATTATAATAAATACAACTTTGTTCTCAGCTGAAAAATCCATCTGAAATAAATTTTTCCAGCCCTTCCAAGAAACGCTTTTAGTAAGATAAATAAAAGCAATTCTTGCCGATTTCACATTCATTCAGCAGGAATGTTGGTGGGTGTAGGGTGCCTCCACTTAAGCCACTCATCACAGTGCCTTCTGGGCTCAGTCAACTTGTATATTCAATAGCTGGCTAAGGGTTGCATTTGCAAATTGGGTTTCTTGCAAACCAATTAAACCCAAGTTCATTATTTCTTGCTTGGTTTGAATCCTGGTTATTATTTTGAGTAAAATTGTTCTTAACAGCAAGTACAGAGAGTTCAGTTAGACTCTCAGAGAAACTTTAAACAATTCTTTGATAGGTACATCTGTTTTTAGGGATGTGCATGTATTTATACAAACTTTTGTGGCTTATTTTTTTCTGTTTGGCACTTCTGTGTAGTCAAAGTAGATTTGCTTTCTTCTGTGTTCTGTTTTGCAACACTGGAAATACTGAAAAAGTCTCAGCCTAAATATGGAAGGGAAAGCTAGGAGTTGTTGTTTACCCCCATAACTTCCAAGCAAGGACTTAAAAAAAAAAAAAATCCCCTTTTTCCTTTCGTCTTTCAAAAGACTGAGCAGACTGTGAAATGTCCTATCTTCTCTTTCTTTTATTTTTTTTGTCCAGACATAGCAAAGAGGCTCTGCTATTGTTCAGGATACTGCTGCTGGTGGAAGCTGAATTTTTGCATAGTTTTTCTGTGTTCATGTGCAGGTCTGGTTACCTTTGAGGTTTCAAAGGGGCTCTACAGGATGATCCTTGAGTGTTGTTATGCTTTCCCTGCAGAGACTCTAGATAAGCAGTTTCCAGACTTCTCCACTCAAACCTATGGCAACCTTTGGTTTGGGAACTGCCTGGTTCCGAATTGTTCATACTATTGTACGGTTGGTTGTTGCTGCGAGGTCACTCTTCTGCAGGGCTCTGCTGGGATCTGTGAGACTGCAAGGGAGAAAAAACTCACATGGCAGTGTCAGTGGTAAATGAAAGACAGTGCAGCCCTTCTGCTCTTGCCGTGATTTTGGACAGGCCTGCACTGTACTGCTTGGCATGAAGAACTGCATGTAAGCTGTGGTGCCTGGTATCTCTCTTGCCCTGTTTTCTTTTCACTTTGGGGAGAGGGAGGCATGGAGGCCTTTCTGAAAGGAAAGAAGAGCCTGAAATCTAGGAAAGAAGAGACTGTTGGCTGGGAAAGAGAAAGCAGAGAGAGGTGACTGAAACCTGAGCACTCTGACTTCATTAAATGGAAGTGATAGTCCTGGGCCCCAGTAGAAGGGGTGGAAACTTACTTTTACTTCCATTCACCCTCTGTGTGCCATGTTAGATATTCATCTCTCAAAGATTTGATATCTCTTCAAGCCCCAGTGGGTTTCCATCCACACCAAAGAATGATCAAAGGGGAAATATGCATTCTGTACTAGACTGGATTTGTGCCTTATGGTCACATTGGTTTCATATGTTCAGGAGGAGATTTAATCAGCACTTAGATCATGACTGTCTGCCTTTTTTTTCTCAAGGTATTCTTTCCTCTCATTGCTTGTCTACTTTGTTCCTGCCACTGCCTTCCTTTTCCTGATTCAAGTCTTTGTGTTGTCTTTATTTTATCTGTTGACGTGATCAAGACTTAAATACTCGGTACTTGCTAATGAAGCTTGCTTGGCAGTGAGAAGGTCAGGGAAGCTCACTTAAACTATTTGTTGTTTTAGGATCTCTCTAGGCACCCTGACCTTACATGCAGACATGGTTTATTTTAGAAAGATTGTCTTAAGTTAGAAAATCAGCTCTTGTCTAAAAATGAAAACACACATCGATCAAAACCTGAATTTCATGTGGGTTGTGTAAACATGTAATTTGGGTTAGGTCCGGGCATTGGAAAATATGCGATACTGTTGTCCAGGAAATTACAGTGCAAGAAACGTGGGGAACTTCAGAAAGTCACATTAACTGTCTCCTTGGGGAAGTGCCTCAGATATCCTGACCTCTGCATTTCTGCCATGTGCATGACGCTAGCGGAGACGGTCACTTGAGCAGTTGCAACATTCTTGTATATGTGTGTTTGCATGACATTATGAACTGTGGAAAGAATAATGCTGTGCTTCCCAAATCACTTCCCACAGACTCTCCCTCTGCCCCTGCACATGAGCAGTCACTTTGATCGTCAAAGCACTATCTGCTTCAATCCATGCCGTGTTTCTTATGGTCAAACCACAGAAACTTTTTTCTAGGGGTCCATGTCCTTGAATTTCTAGGGTTGGCTGTGACGTTCTCTGGCACCTCTGCTCTTCGCCAAGCCACCATCCAGTGACAGCGTGTAAGGTTTTAGGCTGACACAGATATCCTGTTCCTACTCCCATCCGCTAAAGGCTTCCTGTGCAAGTTGTTAGTCTTACTCTCCTCTTTATCAGCCCTGACGAAAGTTGTTATTTAAATGTTGCTCAATATTTTCAACATGATCTTGGTATGACTGCTAATTCTTTCAACTCCTTGTTTTGTTTTAAAGTTTCTAATCCCATTTTCTATGACTAAGTTGAGTTGCGTGGTTTCCCCAGCAAGGATTAGGGTTTACTGCTGTAGGTACGTCATCCTGCCTTTGAAGCTGGTTGCTCATGCTTTCCTTGGCAAGCTCTGGCAGATGTGCTTAGGAACAACAGAGATCCTATCTTTTTGAAGCTGCAGAAGGGTTAATCGGAAGCATGTTTATGAAACCAGGTTGCTTACCCTTAGAGGCAGAAGATTTATCACCTGCCTTTGTAATTTATATTACATTTTTCTTCCCTTTCATGAAGCTATTTTAATGCTATGTGTGATATTGTAAAAATTAACTACGATAAGCAATTCTTGGCAAGTCCTAAGTTGCACTCCTCTTAGATGCCAACTGGAGAACGTGACTGTCTTCATGTGGATGGCATAACATTTTTGGCTGGTATGTTTGGGGTGGTTGAATTGAGTGTAGGGCAGCTGAAGTACATCTGTAGTTCCAAAACAAACCCAGCAAAAGGACTTCCATCCCCCATAGCTGTTTGTACAGATGCTTCTTCTCAAGAGCCTTTTTGTAGCATTGGTCACACTTGTGGTTGAGTTTGCTTGTATGATGGGGAGAGGGGCTGATGGCTATTCAGGGGAGTATTATTATTTTTCATCAGGGAAATTATAGGTATTGCTATTGATCAGGAGATTTCTTTGTGTGGAGACTCTCCAATGAAATGGAGCACCTGCATATGTGCAGTACTTCTTGAAATGTGTTAAACAGGATCTGCCCTCCGCTGGGAATTGTTAACTGTGCTTTTGGCTCTCTCTGCCTCGCTGGCAGATGTACCACTGTGAAATTTTTACAGCCAAATAAAATATTAGAGGATGCTTCACTTCAAGAGGAAATTTGATAGCTGCTTTCAGCTGATGCCGATCTGAAACCAGGTAAAAAATATGTGCTTGCCTCACTGGGATCTGCACCTACCTCCACAGCCACAGCACCGGGATACTGATGGAAGGCTCTGGGATTGCAAAGAGCCTGAATAGTTCTGGAAGGGTAGATGTTATGATGCCAGGTTCTGCATATTTGGTATGATGCAGTTGAACAGATCGCAAAAATCTTAGTTTTTAATACATTGAGTGAAAGTGGAACTATTTGCACATTTCTATCCAAAATGTGTCTTGGTTTTTAGTAAATTTCTAAAGCTGTGAGGGAGACTGTTGGGGCTTTCTGTGTTTACCCCTGTCTAGTAGTGAATGCTGAGCCTTGCAGGTACTGGCTTTTGGTACAAATTTGTGTTCTGTGTACTTGTAATATAAGTACACAACAGAAGCTCACAGGAATCAGGTGTCTGTTATCTGTATTTTCTTGCTTGTTAAAACTGCACAAATCTAGAATCTTTTATTTCTGGAGATTTCATTTGTCTAACATTGTTTTCTTCCCAAGGAAGTATCATCTCCTGGGATTTAAGTATTTGGTGATGCAAATCTCTGTGATCACAGATAGTTAAAGGGCTACTGAGCGTCACATCATTAGGTCACCAGTTCAAATCTAGTCCAAAGTGGTAATGGGCATTTTTATACGCCTAACACCTTTCATCAGGATTTATGTTTAGTTGCTTAAACTAAAGTTGGAGCATTTCCTATTCAGAATTATGGTTCAAGTGGAAAATAAAAGACTAGAAGCAGTACTCACTATAGCAGAAAATCCTGTTTCACTTGTGTTAGTATCTTTACATGCTTGTCAGCACACTTGGTGCTTTAGAAGGAGTCAAGGTTGCAGAGGAGTTGATGCATTTAGTCAAGTCTGGTATTTTTAGTGTTCTTTCCTATGACTTTTAAATTGCAAGAACCTTTGAAGAAAGTATAGGAGGACACAGACTTTGAAGGCAAACAGATTATGAAATTGGAAATGCAACGGGAGAGTGTTTTGAATGGCAGCTGAAACACTTTCGGACCAAGTACTTCTGAAATCCTTCCAGGCAGCTGCTCTTCTAAATAACGATGGTTGGTTGACTGGTTGGGGTTTTTTTGTTGTTTTTTTTTTCTCTTTCTTTCTTGTTTCTTCTAACATTCACATCAGAATCTTTGTATAAAGCTTTACTGCTAAATCTGACCTTAAAACTCAGGTTTCTGGTCAAGAAATGTGGACTTCAGTGTAGTAGTTGTCATCTAGTACTTGCAATAACGCTTTGGACTGTACATTCTCCAGTCTGCACAGAGCTGAAAATGGTTCAGCTCAGCCTCATGGGCTTTTGCACCTTCACAGTTCCTCCTTGGTGAATTTTTTTTATTCTAAAGTTGGGAAATCCTTGCAATCTCTTTGAGATCTGTTGGGATATGGAAAGCCTTGCAAGTCCCTGCAGTCAGGGGCTGACCTCTTGCGTGCTGGGATCTGTCTGCAACCGCCTCTTGCTTTCAACCTTTTCCTGAATGTTTCCTGAGCGCTCTCTGGCTTGTTTCAGGGACCAGCTTGGCAGCGTTATCAGGAGTCAATAGCTGGAGTCCTTCAGGAAAGAAGTTGAAGATGCTGAAGTATGAATTCTGGTGTCCTGGTTGTTAGAATCTGTTAGCAGACCCGTCAAGATGTGAAGAAAAGAGATGTGAAAGCCGGTACAAGTGTTCTTTTCTTTGTGCTCCTGAGTTGAGAAATTAGGATCTGAGTTGGCTTCCCTAGCCCAGAGGCTGTTGTAGAGCTTCCCATGCATCTCATGCTGTGGGAAATCACTGGTGACTTTGTCAGTATCTCGAGGGACAAAAAGGGGGTTGTGAGGTGTGGAGACAGGGAAATTAGATATTCAATGTCATGAAAAAAAATATTGCCCATAGAACTTGTGTTATCACTGTGGCACTTTGTGATGAGGATTCCAGTCCTGTGGGTCTTAAAAAGTATGTTTTCATATTTATATACTCTCTACAGAGTCTTCAGTCATGTGGAGGTCTGAGTTTTTGGCCCTTTGGGAGACATTATGAGATTATTCAGTTTCAATCTTGATGCCATTTATTTGCCAGTTATCTCAGAGACTCTTGGCAATATATTTATGACTTCCTACTTAGAATATTCTGTTACAATCAAGTATGTCAGAAGTATTGAGCACATATTTTTGCCTGTCTTTTGATGCTGATTTACTTTATAAAGGCAATATTGAAGTTCTAGCTTGGCAAAGGAATACCAACCACTAAACAATTTCTGCCTGTATTTTGTTTGATTGCTTTTGGGTTTGTAACTGATTTCAGCCAGAATTGGTGCATGGCTAGGAATCTTTCTAAATTATCATTCTTCTTTTTGCTGTAGACTAAAAGAGGAAAGTTACTGAAGTGGAATGGAAACCTTTTTTTTGTAAGCTGACTCATGTAAAGATTGGCAAGTTGCAGGGGAAAATTTAAATCTGGTGTTTACTTACTATAGTTAACAATGAAATCTTCCTTTACAGAAAATTATTAGAGTGACTTTTGCTTTCAGTCCCCTTGTTATTGTGGAAGAGTAAAAGAAAACACAGTTGTCTTGATTTTTTTAAATTTATTTTTACTATAGATATTTGATGTGGGTCAGAGTAAATAAAAGGAAAGTGCTTCTTTTTACTGAAAGTTCTCCAGAGATTTGCCCTAAAAATATGGTCATCATCAACAATTACTAGTTTTCACCTTGTATTGGTTTTCCCTTATTACATGCAAATAACTAAATCATGGTATGTCCATTTCTGAAACCTGTGATCTTTTAAGAGTTCTGATAGTTTTCAATACACATACAAACGTTAATACACTGAACTGGCATGAAAAATGTCAAATGAAAAATTAAACATGTTAAATCTTTTGCATAGTGTGAAGTAAGAGGTGTTATCTATAAACATGAATGACTTACTATATTTTGGTTATAGTAAATTCCCTTATTCTTCTGGTGGAAAAGGAAGGACTAGAAAACAGTGACTTTGAGAAACATGAAGCCTGGTATAGTTTGAGAATGGACCACTAGTTGTTTGGAGTCCCAGTTCTGTGTTGTATAGAGGCCATAACTTGTCTTGCAAAAAAAACCCAAAACAAAACCTGGCTAATGTTAAAAAATGTGTTATCTGTCTTTTTGAAAATAGATGAAATAGATTACAGAAGAACATATTTGTCAACAGGAGGTAACCATAAACTTAGGAGGAGTGCAGGCGTCGAGCACGGCTGAACAAGACTGCAAAGAATAAAGACAGAACCTCTTTCCCCTCGCTTTTCAGGCTGTAAGTAGGACCAGAGAACACCTTCTTTCATGAGGGTGGAGCAGGCTCTTCCATCCCCTTTGGTGTGTGTGCTGTGTCCTCATGTCAGTCTTGGCTGTTGGCTCTCGTGACACAGCATGGAGTGAAGCTGCAGGTTGTCACCAGCCCACAGCCACAGCTCCTCCACTCCTGGTGACAAAGGAGTATTTAGATACTAGTAGGATTTGATGTAGGTCAAATCAAATTTCAAGGTTTCCCTGTGCAGATTTTTTGTTGTGCTGCCAGATGTGCTTTACAGAACTGTTACTCATAAGGAACAACCTTTTGTGATTGCATTGATCAAGATAATACCCTGGGTGTGTTCCTCATCCAAGGGGAAAAGAAAAGTGAGGTCAGTAGGAATGAATGTTGTGCTGCAGCTTAGACTGGAAAAGAGATACTTTTAAGTGTTCTGGGGAGAATAAGTCTCTGACTTCGGCTTTATGGCATTCAATCTAACATGGCAGTCTTAATGCTGTGTGGCAGGTGACTTTCTTGTCTTCCCTGTTGGGCTACACTACTTGTTCAGGTGATGGCCAGCTCTCTTTGTTCTCTGCTTTTTCCTCTGGCAGGCAGTCCTTTCTGTTGTCCTGGTACACGTGCTTCAGCCTTGCCTGCTTGAATCCTTTTTGCTCAGAATTCCCTGCTGTGTTGCTCACTGTAGATGTGGCCATGGGTCCCACCCTTCAGAATACTGGGGGCCTGGTTTTAAGTCACCTCCACAAGCTCTTCGGATGTGATGCATAGCACAGGGAGCCATTTGGATGTTGGGCTTTCAGGTATTTGGATACTGTAGTGGGAATGAAGGCAACCAGGCAAGCAGCAGACATGAAAATCCTTCTGTCTGCTGCAATCTGCCAGTAGCCCTGGAGGAATAAAACTGAGATGTTCTCTTAAGTCTTCCACTTTTTGGGTTAGGTCTGTTTGTTTGTTCATTGAGTGAAGAATATTTTCTGTCTCAGAACATGTGCAGAAATGGGATGGCTACATATATGGCTCTCAAAAACTCAGAGAAGCTAATGTTGGCATGCTTAGCATTTTGTACATATTCTATACTGACACAGTGATAGTCCTTGTAAATTGATGGCAAAACACACAATCTTTTTTCTATGCTTTTCTCCACAGTTTAACTCTTTTTAGGAGGTTTATCTCTGATCAAAGCATATTAACAAAATCTTTATCTTCTTGGCTTTACAAATTTGGCTTAAAAATTCTCTGCTTCAAACTTGGCAAACATAGCCTTGGTATGCAAACAGTGGGGATGGGATAGGGGAAATTACTTGGCTGTTGAAAAACTACATATGGGAAAGTCACATGGAGCTTTCAGTGTTTTATTTATAATTCTGCAAAGGCCACTTCTAATTTGAAAAATAGAAGAGACCAAATAGTGGCTTCTGGAAAGCAAACAGCTAGATTTTTCCATTAGTATTTTTAACACAAATATTAACTTCACAGATTGTAACACTCTTTCCTCCTTAAATACTCCTTTTTAGCCTTCGGGATGTATAACTGGGTAAACTAACGTTTTGAAGAAAACAACAATTCCTACACAGCATCTGGCTTTTTAAATTCTAATTGTGAAGCCATAAGAGATGTTTTGTTTTCATTTAGCAACTATATATATATATTGAGTTTCCAGAAAGGTAACTCTATTTGTAATAAGTGTGCCCAGTGGGAACCATATGCTTTTCATGTTTGTCTTTTATTGGAGGATTAGAACATTTATTTCAAAATCTCTTTTCCAGAAGAACACCGTTTTTAACATTACCATTAAGTATTGTTTAAGTAAGAACTGAAACTGGATTTTCAGATTTGGCTGTATATGTGAACAGGCATTCCCAAACACAAGTCCTTGGAATGATTTTACTACTTAATAATGCAACCATGAGTTTTATGCCAGCTTGATTCTGGGCAGTGTTTTGCTGATACCAGTCTAAGATAACTATATTATGTGAAATTGCTTGAACAAAGCTAAAAGAGCAATAAAAGTGATCTGCCCAAGAGGCTCTAGCATTCTCCCTCTGCTCAAATTGCTGAATATGACTAAGTCTCTGCAGAATGGCATCTAAGGTTACATTTGGAGTCATTAGGTTATAAACAGTCCACAAAATGTTTTACATACTTCATGTTAATATTCCTCTGAAGATCAAGATTCCCTGGGGAGAAATGAGAATATGCAGCAAAAACATTCTCAGTCTTGAGGTTTATCCACAGCTTCCTAGATCACTAAAGATCAACTGTCTCATGAAGAAATTATTGCTAAACAAATTTTGATGCTGTTCTCAGAGTGTTTATATGGGGGGGGAGGAATATACGTGGTAGTGCCCTTTCTTTTGGTTGTTGGATTTTCATATTTTTGCTGACTGGCTCGGTTGTAGATTACATTTGAAAATCTTTCTAACTCTAGTTTGGTAAGTTTATATGAACCTTCGTGTTCAAGAATGCTTTTGAGTCCCAGGCTGTGTTGGGAAAAAAACATGGTATAAGTGTTCAGATCTTGACAGAATGTCTGAATCTGTGCTGTTGAATAGAGAGAGGAGCTCTTTCATTTCTGTTAATTCTTAGTAAGTCTTAGGGGAATATAGAGGGGAGTTCTTGACCTTTCTTGAAGATGCCCCACCATGCGTTTCTTTTTGCCAAGAATAAAACTGTCTACTGTGAAAAAGTGGCTGTTTAGTCCTAGACACAATCCAAGTAAAACTGGGTCTGGGGGTGGGGGGCTCTGTTGTGCTTGGGAAAACGCTCTTGTCTTTTGTTCCGGCATTAGCATTTACTGCCGATACTGAATGCTTGGCATCTGCAGTGGTACAGCAGCAGCCTGTGTGCCTGTGCTCCGTGCTTGTGTGGTCAACTGACCTAGGGCAACGCTCTGAAATAAAACCTCCAGACCACCAGCTTGTCCTTCAGAAACTAATCTTATTTCAGATTCCACTGTGCCTTTGTGAAATATTGGGATTTATAGACCTGGCAGGATGACTGTGGCAGAGCTACCGCACTACGGGAAGTTCTGGGCTCTCAGTCAAACCTCTGATTTAAGTGGCATTTCTCATACCTAAGGATGCAACTCACAGGGGACATCCTTGGCATCTTTGTGCATCAAAATTTCTTCCAGGTCGTCTAAATGAGAGGCAAGAAGTGGAGGACCTGAACGGGAATTGTTGAGAGCTGCTGTGAGTGGCAGACGCTTGCAAGCCAGTTGCAGTTTATAGACTGTAGGAGTCACTGTAGGAGCCACTGGTGCATCTTTCTGCTCTTGGGGAGTTTAGGAAGGAGCATTTTCCATGAGTGTGTTGAGGTTTTGGAGGTCTGGCTGTCCCTGGGGTAGCTCGAAAGCTGCTGCAGACAATTTGACAGCAGTGCCTCACACTAATGAGGAAGCAGCGGGGTTGCGCTTCCTCCAGCCTGCCTTGAAAGGAGAATTACAGAGGCTCAGCTGTGCAGAGCTACACGGCTACAGAGCGTAATAATAGCTCAAAGACTTTTCTCTAACTGCACAGCTCAGGCATACACTAGTTGCATGTTAGAGAATTAAACCTTGTCCAGCGTGCTTTTTCTGGCAGCAAAGCTGCTTGATTAGTCTTTGTTACGGATCTGGTTCTGACTTGAATCCTTGAAGCATCTCTGAGGATCTCTCTTGGTGCGTGGTGGACACAATGAATGCCACTGGTTCTGTAATAAGTTTTTACATTTGCAAAAGATTGCTTTAGCTGACAATTTTAGGACATTTTTTGACAGTCACTTGTTTTTCCTTATGGCGACTTCAACTCAGTATGAGCTCAGACTGCAGTAAATAGTCCACTGTGTGCTGACACTAAAAGATAAAGCCATGCTGTCAGTTTATGCCAAATCTTTTCCACAAAAGGGGTATATGTGTTAAAAATTCTTAACATTTTAAAGGGATTCTGAAATTTATTACCATCCTCATCATTTTTTTGCTGATCTTAAAACCATCTACTAAATTCAGTTATCTAAAGCCAAAAGGACAGTAAAGATTTTACTGTTTGTATAATCCACCTTTGGTGTAAAAATTGTATTGCAGATAGCAAGGAACACACAAAGGCTCAGGAAAAGGCTCTGCAAAACAGTGTTAGATGTAAAAAAAAGAAAGAAAAAATTAAGGGGAGAAGTAAGCGAGCAGTAACTCAGTAACCGATATAGACTGAAAGGGTTTGCTGTTCTTTTGCTTCTGGAGGAAAAAAAAATAAACAGAAAGTGCACAAACTCCTGGTTATAAATCTACACACATTAAAATAAATTCTAAATGTAAAGGGGTCAGGGTAAAGGAAAAATAATAAGAAAAAGTTAGAAAATAGTCAAGTGCTTCAGTCTCTAGTAAAGTATTTATTAGTATTTAAAGATTTATTCTCTAGAATAAATCCCTGAAAGTTTTATAAGCATTTCTAAGGCAACAGGAAATGAGCAGTGTGGATTTATCAGGAACAACCTCAGGGTGGTGGTGGTGGTGAGAGGGGTGGGCTGATGAATTTAATTTGGTTTAATTCAGTGAATGTTTTACAGCCCCACCTGAGTGAGGCAGTACCTTGGTTATGGGATGCTGAATAGGGATCTGTGTTCAGGATTAAATAGTAATAGGGTGGGTCCCTTAAGTCATGAATATATGCTAAGGAGTTGTCTGTGGTGGTGACTGGGATCCTGGAGGGGTTTGTTTTGCCTCTGTGCCAACAGCTTGGGAGACAAAGAGAAAGCACTTGAGTTGCAGATGGAGAGTTGTCTATGTTTTTTAAGACAGAACAACTTGAAGAAATAGCCCGAAGCCTATTTTACTTTTCCTGAAGGAAAAATGCAGAGTACTTAGTGGATGAAAAATGCCAAACAGCCTGGGAATTTGGGTCAGAAATTGAGTGCAGTTCTTTCAGAAAAAAAACACCAAATCTCTAATGGTATAGTAACAGAAGTGTCCTATACAGGTATTTTGTAATAGTCCATGCTAGTAAGTGATGTGCACCATTTTGGATCTCACATTTTAAGATGGGTTTAAGTTTCAGACTGTGAACACCAGTAAAACCATGATTTAATCCCTGTAGTCTAAGAAAAAAAGACTTCTCTTGTCTTCTGAAAGCAGCTTATAGGAGAATGGAACAGTTTTCCAGGTGAGCTAAGTTAAGAAGATCACTATGATCAGTTGTCTTGTTTCAGTGGAGAAGAAGAAATTACTGCCTTATCTTGCACTAAGGCCTGAGGTAATATTAATGGGAAAAAAAATCCTAATTTTTAAAGGGCATCGAGCACAGGAGCACACTGCCTGTTGAGGCAGTGGGGACATCAGTGATTTAAGTTATCTTCAGAATAGGTTAGAGAAATGTGGATGCTTTGGGTGCAGTGAATCATTCCCAGAGCAGTTTGACAGCCTGGTGCTTCTGGGCTTGCATCTTTCATTTTCAAACAGCCCTGACTTTTGAAGCCTGTGTTAAGGAACAAGTGCTGAAAGGAGGACAGTCTGATGGCCAGCCTATAATTAAATCCGTAATTAAATCCTGCTCAACAAATGTTGCTGTCTGTCCCTAAGTTCCTCATGTATTTTTACCTGGAAGATGTCTCTTTCAATGGTCTGATGACTTTACAAGGTGCGGGTTGGGTCTCTGAAATGAAATTGGTGAGCAGTTTTCTCACCTGTTTCCAAGAAAGGGGGGTTGGTCCTCGTTTTCCAAAGGAGACGTTCAGAATTCCTACTCCCCAGACTACATCCTTCAGGGGAAAAATACTACTGTAGGAGCCTACAATGTGTCAGAAGTGAGTATTTCTAAAAATAGAAAATATTTCCTTACTTTAGAATTTCTTCATTCAACAGTCACCCACAGGTCTTTGAGCTTTCTGAGTGCTGAGGATGACATGTATATAGTTCACCTTTTGAAGAAGAAAGTATACTGGCTTTTGACAGTTTGGGGGTTTGGGGTGATTTTCTGTTTTTTGTTTTGTTTGTTGTGTTTGTTTTTTTTTTTCCTTTAAATTTATTGTTTTACTATAGTCATGCTAATTAGCACCAATTACTTTCCTGTAAAAAGGTAGGATGTCAATGAGGTTTTGATTTGTTTTGATTTGTTTATACAGATGCATATGATCTGTTTGGTTTATGGTATAGGAGAATTCCAAGGAAAGAATTGCCAGAAGTAAGAGGTCACTGGTTTTGTGATCTAGAGCAAGTGCCCGTCTGGGAGCCAGACCTGAGCAAGGAGAAGGCGAGTGCTTGGCCTTCTCTCTTTGCTGCAGCCTGCAACCTTGCTGCAGAGAAATGTGTGAAAAAGGTAAAGCCGTGTGGGTCACCGCGTCCTCCTTCAGCCCTGCACAGCCAGGAGAGTGTTTGCTTTATCTGCCAGTAGAATAATAAGCACTGAGGGAAATTACAGCAGTTGGGATAAGATAATACCCATAAAGGCAGGCTACGGTTATCAGCGTTTCTTCCCAAAATAAAACTGAATCAAGTTTTTAATGACTGGACTGTATGAAATAAGCATGCTTATGCATGCAAGGGGAGCGCACGTTATGCATATACTTAAGGGAAAAATCCTACAGATACCAGGAAGGTAGGGGAGCGAGACCACGGGGTGTTGGACGTATCTGCCCTTGAAAGGGCAAAGCCGCCTGGCCTGTATGTCCCTGAAACTTAGAAACTGGCTGTGATTCGAGGTGCCACCAATGCTTTTAATGCTTAAGCCAAGTGCAAACTGCATAATGCCAGAGCTGATCCTGAAATATGACACTGGGACATCGCTTCCTCCCTGCTCCTTACATAACCGTGGGCTCTCCCAGGGCAGCCTCCAGATCAGCCCAACTGGTGGCAGTGCTGCAAGGCATGGAAGGAATAACAGTTAGTTGTATTCAGAGTCCAATGGTTGTAATATCTCAAACAACCTTCAGGCAAGGTATCCACGTCTTATGGTTAGGGAAAATGGCTGCTGAGAGTGAAAATGCAGCGGGATGGTGGAGCTGGTGTGATGGGATTTAAATGCTTCTGGTATTGAGCTTTCTTAATGGTTAAACTTGTGGTTTCCTTTCATTCTTTGTTTTTGTTGTATGAAAGTATGTGTGTGCGTGTATATAAATATATGTCTGTGTGTATGAGATCTTCAGTGCCCTTTGTTTTGGAAGAGAAGTCTTCCTGTCTTTTTGCTACTTAGGCCATGCCATGTGGAGGGGCTTTCCTCGTGCTTGTGCCACAAACTCCAAGCCTCACCCTACCTGTAGCAGTACAGGTGAGTTTATGTTTCTGCTAGATAAAGAGAAATCCTGTAAAACTCTAGGTACTGCACAGCCCACTGGGTTAATGGACAGAGTTTTAGTTTTGGGAATACCATATTGTGATCCACATGTATTTTCTAAGAAGAAGAAGAAGAAGAAGATTGGGTTAAACCAGTTGTTTGTGGTTTGAGTACCACAATCCCAGTCATTTGTGCAACCCAGAACCTTCTTATTGATGGGGAGGTAGGTGCCACAGCAGGGCCTGGAGTGAAGAGTCCAGGGGTAATAGTAGGAAAGTGCTTGAGAGTGTACATAGGGCAGTTTGAGGACGTTTGCCTCAGTATAATTTATGTCATATTGCTCTGCTGTGTAACATTACCAAACCATAATATCCGGCAGTGTGCTCAGAATGAGGTAGCCTGCTGATGTCTTTTTTTTTTCCCCTAAAGGATTTCCCACAAAATCTGTTCCTTTCAAGAAGGGTAAGGACCATATAGAAGTGCTGTTCTGCTAGAAACAAAAACTTAATTCTCAGAACCTAATAAAAGAACCTCTTTCTTGTAAAATGAGCTGTAGAAAACAAGACTGCTGGGATTTTGGGGGCTTTCCTAAACTTCTTCACAATGTAAACTTAAGCTCAGGAAAGACCAACAAACTTCAGAAGGAGCTGACCAGGCTGTACACACAACAGATGCTCCCAGCAAAGTCTTACGTGATGAGAAGACCTTTTAAGTTGTTACCTCCTGTCAGATTAACCAACTGCACTGTTCCTGAAGCAAGAGCTGAGCATCTTTGAGCAATCAGGGGCTCATTTGAAGGTGTGGTTTTTAGGTTTATAAGAAAAGTAGCAGAGGTTAACATCAAATTGCTTCCTAATTTAGAGGGACACCATCACTTCAAATTACATGCAACTGCACATGTGTGATTATGTGCTATCTATTAATATCTCTCTGGGTGTTTCCAATGATCAACATGGCTGTGCCTCATGTGTGAGACTGGATTTTATCTGAAAGTGTCTTTTCACATGGTGGCACTTGCAAGAGTGAGAAGGGGGCAAAAGGCCATGACTTTTCTTGGATTTTGTCTTCTTCCTTGTGGTACTGTGATGCAATTTGGCTGATCCCTCACCCTCTTGTGCTTCAGACTTCTGTCTTAGGTATATCTTGGTGAAGAAATACCACGTAACCGTCCTTATCTTCAATAGATTCTCTGGCTTTGTGATAGGTTCTTTATAAACACATTTTCAGGCTCAAGAGACAGCGTTCAAACCCTGCCTGATCTGCAGCAGGCCTTGCCCTATGTAGTTGGGTAGTGCCAGATAATTGCTCCATGTATAAGGTATCTTTCTCTTTAAGGACGTGTAAGTTAAGACTGTCTGCTGTGTACTTGCCTGTTGATGAAAAAAATCCGTCTCCTAGGACCCCAGAAGATCATTTACAGCAGTGTTAGCCCATGGAATCTAGAGGCAGCAGAAGAATAAGGAAGATGAAAGCCTTAAAGTCAGTCCTAGGCACCCCAGCACTAGTGTTGTTAGCTTTGGCAAATCCTGTCTCAACAATAAAGCCAGCTGCCATTTTGGCATCAACACAGACAGACTTGGCATCAGCCCCTCTGGCATAAAAAAACTGCTTCGTGGGAGCTGGCACCAGTGCTGTGAAACAAGGGTAAGGCCCAAGGGAAATGCCAAGCAGACATGAGATGAGCACTAAAAATAGTGAGTTGCTGTCATTTGTAGAGAAATCAAATAGCACGTCTAAGAGTAGGGCATCCAAGATCTCCATCAAGGTTGTGCCGGTAAGCAGCTTCGGGACAGTGCTGTCTCCTACGATGATGTGACCAAAGGACACACACAGGCTGTATTTTTGGTACCCACATGGTGCCAGACTCTAAAACTAGAACAGACGCTTACCGTCTTGATTCCACATTTGGGGGATCCTGTTACTGTCTGCAGACTCTGCCTTCTGCCCTGTCTGGAGCAGATCATCTCCTCTTGAGCTGTTACCCAAGTCCTGTTTGCATACATGGGCATTGGGAAGACAAGAGCTGTAGTGCCAAAAAGCAAGGAGCCAAGCTGGTGTCCCTGTACCACCCCGGATACACTAGTCCTCCTGGAGACAGTCTCGTCATGTAACAGCTGAACTCCCCACTCCTCCTCCTTCTCACCCTCCCTGCAGGCTTAGAGAAAGCTGAGTAGGCCTTCCAGTGACTTCATTACCCACTCCAGACTAAAAGTGAAGCCTGACATCTTCATTTGGGCATCTCAGGTGCCCAAAAACCTGGGAATGGTAAAGGGGAAGAATTGACCCTATCTCCACTGAAGCAGATAGCATCACTTCTCAGTAGGGCATTTTCAACCCTTCAGTGTTCCCCAGACTCAGTGGTGAAGACCTTTGAAGCTTTTTAAGACCTCTGGGCTAGACCAGAAGGCCTGGGTATCCAAACAGTGGTCATGTAAAAGTAGATAATTCACGTAGTCTTTTCTCAGTTGCACTGGGTTGGCCACAACTCCGTGGCTGTGAAGAAAAGTGTGCTTGGACCTGTGGATATCATTTCCTCCTCCATGAGGAAACAGCAATGGAACAATGTCACTGAGGGCTGAAAGTTTTAAGCTACACTTAGAAAAAACTATTCTGGTCTCAGAAGAGCCTGGACTTTTCACTGCCACCGCTCTCCCATCAGCTAAACAGCAGAGTGGGTAGGAGTGTCTGGAACAACCTGGATGTGGCTGCTTTTTTCTCCTCTATCAGATGAGTGTTGGAGAGAACTCCTCTTGGGTATGTCCTCCACAACCACCCCTTGTCTGCTCCCTGCCCTTTCTCAAGTGCCCTTTTTTGGATAGCTTAATAGAGAAGGCAGCTTCAGAGAAGGGATTGCTTGCTCTACAAAAGTGCAAAAAGAAGTGCTTTACTGTTGGCATTTCTTCAATCACATAGGAGCAGTGAAGAGAAAGACAGGCTGAAATACAAGACGACAGAGTGGGTAGTGGCTTCCTGTGCAATGCGCCCTGCCTGGGTTCAGGGCTCACACGTGGCTTTCAGGTGGAGATGTGGCACATATTTGCACTTGTCTGCTTGGCTGATATTTGCTGTTTGGGATTCAGCTGGAACTGAGAGTTGATTGGAATCAAGCATGAGCTGTTGTTGGGGCTCTCTGCAACACTGAGCGCGTTTTGAAGTGCACAGTCTCATCCTCCCTGGTTAACCAGTTACTCAGAGGCAAGGACAGGTGACAGTAGTGAGGTTGAAATGCACTGTCCCTCTTTGCTTAACTTACTAAGCTGCAAAAGTTTTTTGCACTTCTAAACCACTGAGCTGACAGAAGTGACAGCCTGTGGGGAAGAGGGACCTGCCCACAGACAAATTCTAACAACTGTAAGCCCTTGTGCTTTATTGAACATTAAAATTTATTGATCCATCAGACTGGTTGTAGTGCTGGCTCACAAGCCGGTTCCAAACATGTATGGTGTCTTTTCCCGTAATTATTCTTTGCTCTGTCTAACAGCGATTAAGTCAGTTTGGCCTGACAAATAGTAAATGCAAGTGACTTCAGTGCCCTTGTTTTGTAGCTGAACTGCACACAAATTGGGGGACCCGCTTACTGCACTCCCTAAACAATACAGTAGTACAAGGCACAAGAGGTCTGAAAGGTTTGCTTTGGACCACTTGCCCCCTAAGCAGTAGAGTAGATAATCTAGGTCCTGTAGGTACTGGGAAGTTATCAGGCTGACCTGTTGCTGCTGGTCCTCTGGAATTTGTTGATGCCATTCCTGATAGGCAGTGCCAATACCATATGTTATATGAACCCACAACACCTGGTCCTCATATTGGAAAGTCATCGTGTTATTGTAATAGTGTCGTTAGGGTGGGGAAGTCACCCTTCACTCTTCAGGGATCAAGGACAAGTGAGCAGGTGGCCAGACAGAAATGGTTTCTTGGCACATCTAGCATTGCATTGCTGCTCCAGCACTGGTGATCTCCCTGTGTCTCAGGCTAGTTTTGCTAGCAAGCCCCTTAGAATACTTGCTATCAAGGCAGATATAGTTTGTTGTTACTGGATATTGTCTTAATCTAGAGAAACAGAGATCTGCTTTTATGCCTTTCTGTATATTTCTTTCCTTTTTTTTTTTTTTTCCCCTTTATTCCCAGAGGCATCTCCGGGATTGGGAAAAAAAGTTACTCTCACTGAAGTTGCTTCTTTCACCTTAATTTCAAGTGCCTGCCAGATTTGTGTAGTCTCAGTCCTGGCACCCAAGGATGTGGGCTAACAAAACTGGATAGCTGGTGCTTCAGGGATGTTCCTCTTACCAACATGAAAATAACAGGGTACACTGGGGCAAATTTGGAAGAATAACAGAAGAATAATTAGGTAAAATTGTTCCAATTTTATGGTCAGCCTGTGTATGTAGATAGCTGCAGAACCATGGTATTAAAGTTTAATTGAGGGGGTATTAAACAGCACCAATATTTACTGTTCAGAACCTCTCCCTGCCTAGGACTGTAATAGCGGAGCATCTGAAAGCAGCCTTGTGCTTCAAGTGTGAGAGAGCTGAGATGCACAACTTCAATTTTTGTTACAGTCATGTTATCATAACTGGATCACCCAAAGATCAGGCTGTCTCATCTGGGGGTATCAAAATTAATACTATACCTTGCTGGGTTACTAAACCTGCTTGCAAGCATCTCCCAACATGGAAAGTGATTCTAAAATGGACCAGACAACTTCTATCATCTGTTTAAGTTTTGTGCTTATATCTGAGGTGACAAGTCAGTGTGTGTTGAGCTTGTGAAGGTATTGAGCAATTTCCTTTGCTTGACATCATGTTTGGGAGAACAGTAATACAGACTGGTAATGCTTAGAGGCCCCTATTCCTTCTTTTTCAAAAGAAAAGCATCTATAGGCCTCTATTCCCTCTTTTTTGTATAGTGGGATCCATGCTGACATGCCTAAAAGGGATGGTTGGTGGCTTCCTAAACAAGCAAATTTTCAAAGCAATGTATATCCCATAATCTGTCCTGACATTAGTCATGACTTTTCAGAGCCCTCAAGAGTCATCTACTAAGAAACTGTGAAAACTTCTGTTTTCTCTGTTCATTATATATTGGATAGATACACTCTTGTGTGGCCTTTGCGGATCTTACACTCCAGGTTTGTATAAAGGAATCAAACCCATGCTAAGTCTGCCTTGGAGCTGCTCTTGCTTTCATTAAAATAAAGATTATTTCAGCTCTGGTTTCCTCCAAGCAATAGAAAATTAGAAAGGTTTTGGAAATGGACAATGAGCATCTGAAGGCTTCAGGAAAAGATTTTGCATTAAGAGGATAGAGGAGATTGATATCTTTTATAAGAAGATAGCTAACAGGTACAGAGTAATGAATGGGTGAGAGGATGGATGGGGACTTTTCTTCCCACCTGCTAATAATAAGAAAGTCAGATTAGAAGGTGGTGAATTCATTCCTGATGAAAGAAACTATTTGTTCACAACCACTGTCTATAAAACTTGTTGCTGCCAGACAAAGCTTTGGGGCAAGAACTTATGAACTTAAAAAAAAAAAAAAAAAAAAAAGAGAGAGAAGAAGGTAAAAGGATATCAGTTGGAATATACAAAGCAATTGCAACAATTAAGACAACCTATGTATTTTGGAAAGGTTATGGGATGATTAGGGTTTTATAAGGGCATGAGCTACTTTGTCCAGCTTTTTTTTTTTTTTTTTTTCTGTCCCTCTACAGGAATTTTTCCGTAGTCGCCTATAGCAGAGTTGTGGAGCATGTTACTGGCCACTGTCACTCAGGGACTGCAAGAGAGGGTGGCTGCTCCTGCTGCAGTCAAATGTGGTAATGCCTGCTTGGAAACCACCTTTTTTGTGTCAGTCTTTCCAGGATTTCTAAATTCGCACATAATTTAGGATGGTTTTGCTTTTCCGCTAAGTTACTGCCTTTGATAGTTCTTCACAACTTGTCTTAGATCTGGAATGATGCTTTGCCTTTTGAGTATGTGCTGGGGGAGAGGCGGGTGGTTAAAGTTAGATTCCTTTTGACAGTAGGGATTTAGAAACTGCTGCAATGGCTCAGCCCTGGGATCTGCCTTGTCCAGGGCTCTGGATAGCAACAGCCAAAATCGGATGTTTCAAAGGCCAGCGTGAGGCCACAGAACAGATTTCTAAAACAGAAAGCTGCCCTTATATATCACTGGTGTTTGTCCATAGAATTGGAAAAGCAAAGGTTGAGAGTTTGTTAGATCCAAGAGCACAAAAGCTGGAAAATCCCGTTGCCTGGTTGATGCTTGTTAACACCGATGTTTTGTATCCTCCAGGAAATTACTTATGTGCCTGTTTTCTCTTAGGAAAATGAGAGATGTGCTTACTTTAAGCAGCAGGTTTAGATGGTGCCTTTGAGTTGGTTTAAAAATAAGTGGTGCTTGTGTATAGTCTCACAGCCTAATTGTGTAGAGGACACCCACAGTGGGGTTCTCTCCTTGGAAACCACCCTGGGCTGGGCTGGGAGGAGGCAGCAGCAGTGGTCACTGAGTAGTTTTGGCTTGTGCAAAATGGGTTTCTTTTTCTGACACTGGTGCAAGCTCTCTGACTGTTGGGGTGGGGAGTGGGTATCTGTCCTGCCTTTTTTTTTTATTATTCTCTTTGTTTTTTTTTCTTTCTCCTGTTGCAAAGTAGCATTTGTAAGAATTGTATGTGATTTCTCTCTTCTGTAGTACTGAAATTACTGTTAAAACTGCTACTAAAAAAGGCATTCAGTGAACTCACTATGGAAAAAATGTATATTCCTTTCCTTGTCATATTTTTTAATGTGTTGAGCTCCAAAGCCAAGAAGGCCAAAAGCCAGGGAAGTTGCTCCTCTTTCAAATATCCGTGGAGCTGGAGCTGGGGCATAAGTGGTGATGGTGTCCTAGTCCCGTCCCCACCCCGGCCTGGACAGACGAGGACAGGTGCTGATTACAGAGAAGCACAAAAAAAAGAGGTTGCTGAACTTCCAAAGTGGGCATAGAAAAGGGAGTTAAATTTAGATTACCTTCTGCAGTGTCATCTTCTACACCGCTATGGAACTTGCTGTACTCCTTGCTTGGGGGAGGACAAACAAGACATGCCATCCTCAGCACCAGATGATAAATTTGTTTATAAGGCTTAATTGCCCCTTGGCATGAAAATGTAAAATGAGCTCAAGTAGAATGAGAAACCTTTCCAAAGGGCTTCTCACATTTTCCTTGGGTTATTCAAATCTCTTCCCATCACCTATTTGATCTCGGAGAGGCCCAATCCCGATCCTTCTGAAATCAGGGGAGTTGTTGCTATTTCTTTAAAGGAACAGCTGTTATCAGGAGGGGCGTAGAGTTGAACAGTGCTGTAGCTGTTGCTCAGAAAAAGTGGAGTCAGTGGTGGCAGGCAGAAGGTGGCATGGGAGTGCTTTGGATCTGTGAAGGCTTTACCCAAGTCCCCCAGGAAACCACGGTGGTGGCTCCTAGTACTGCAGTGCTGTTCAGCGAGCAGATCAAACCTAGCTTTCTCCTCAGAAACAGAGGAAATGTCTATTTTTGCTTAGTGAGATTTAATCATCACTGAGGAGTTGTCTGCTCCTGCCAGCGTTAACAGACTCCCCCTCCATCGCAGCATCCCGTTAGCAGGAGCAGAGCGCTCCTGCTCTGCCGGGGTCCCCTGACAGGGGCCCGATTGCAGTGCAGGCTGGTGTCACCCAGCAGCTGTCTAAAGGTTCAGGGCTGCTTTGGCTCCCCTTTTTTTTTTTTTTTTTTTTTTGTTATTTTTTTCAGAACTGCCCGACCTGATGTCATTTCCCTCTTGCAAACACCCCGGCTGGGCTGAGTCTGAGATATGTCACAGGGAGTGGGAGGAGGAGGAGGGGGAGCCAGCGAGTGCGTGCAGTGTCCCAGGACCCTGTTTACTTAGCATTCCCAGCCGAGGAAGCCCTGGTTTAAATAGGATCGGAGGAGCGGGCTGCCCACAGCTGATGAGGAAATGGTCGCTGTGGGGCTTTAAATTCCTGCCTTCCCATGTGCCGGTGTGGAGGATGAGCCTGCAGAATGCCTTTCCTCCTGGGTCTCAGACAGGTAACCAGCTTCGGTGCGGGGGGGAGCTGCTCGCTCAAGTGGAGGATGTGACTGATTGATTTTAGTTTTATTCCCCTCATCTCTAAGGAAATGATTTCTGACTTCCCTGAAACGGAACTGTACCAACAGCACTTCCCCACCCGTGGCGTGTGATCGGGGAGCGTAGTTGTGTGAGAGACGCTTTTTATTAGCAAGGAAGGAGCAAAACTGTGAGCCAAGGATAGAAACTCCCTTGTTGTTATTGTAGGCTTTGCGGCAGGGCGGCTCTTTGTGTCGTGCTCCTGTGCAGTTTTTGTTTGGTTGCGTTTTAGGGTATTTTCCACAGTCCTCGATTGTGTTTGCATTGCTTGCAAACATGCCGAATGAATCGTTTTCTTGTGCGAGCAGTATTTTGAGTGTTAAACTGCAGGTTTAAAAAGGAAAAAAAAAAGGAGAAAAAAGAGAAGCATTTGAGGCATTTGTATATATATGTGTGTGTGTGTGTGTCTCATCTTTGACAAAGGTCACTGGACGGAAAATGGCAACATGCTGCGACCCCCAGCTTGGTGACTTTTTAATTGTTCTGAGAGAGTCTGCGCTTGAACAAGAAACTTGGGATAATTTAATAGCTGGTAGTGTCGAGTGGAATGAGAAACGGTAGCAACTGCCCAGCTGCTCCCTGCTGGAGAAGGTGCCAACTATGCGTTCCTAGGCTCGGGGAGAGCAAACCCTTTTTTTGGTCTGGGAGGCACGTCTGTAGGGGAGTCTTAACTGTAAACTCTTTCCAGCACTGCTGTGTTCTGTAGTCCACAATGAATACATATTGCATTATATCAGAGTGCTGCTTACAGTTTCTAATTTAAAATTAAAAAGTCAAGATTGGACCATTAGCATGGTTTAAACTGCCTGCTTTCAGTTGTTTAGAAACGAAGGCAAAAGGCCTTAAGCACACTGCTGAGTAAACAGTGCTGCCTCTTTTTTCTTATCAGATCAGTTTTGGTGAAATGCAGCTCCTCCCACTTTGCTGAACCGAAAACAGTTTTACATAAGAAACTACCTCTAGCACAATGACCTCCTGTGATTGATGCAATAGCTATAATAATAGTTCACTTGTTAGCTCTCAGGGCAAAGAGACTTTCCCTAAAAACCTCGGAGCTGAACTAAAGAGGGAAATTCGGGCACAAAGGCTGAATGGCTTGAGGTAACTCTCGAATCGCTCTGAGACATCGCTGCCTCAAATGTTGAGATTTGCTCCAAGTTCCTACTTTTAAATTAATCTTTTTGTTTTAGAGATGTGTTCAGGCAATTGAGGTGCTGCATAAGGTGTAAAAGTGGAAGTTAGGTGTAATTTGGCTTCATCTGCTCGAACATCTGGTTATCTCAGTGGATGGATGGTACTTTTTTCTCTGCTGCTAAACTTTTCAGCGTCGATAGAGGCATTTACAGGAAGGAGGAAAAAAGGTGTTGCCTCAAAAACAGAGCAAAGCTCTTGACTGTTTTTATCCACTGATGAAGGATATAGTGGGAAACAGCTGCTTGAACTTTTCTTAGTTTTAATCATACTGATTTTAAATTATATTTAGTCTTTAAAAAATCAAAGCTGAAGTATTTGTGATTGTTTCCTGCATGCAGATACCATTCAGAAGTTTCTTTTTTCCACTTGTAAAAGAGAAGAAGTGTTGTTAGCGAACAGTGCTATTTAATTTAAACTGTAGGAGAAATTCAGGAACATCTCATCACCTCTATTGTCTCTTGGTTTACACTTGGACTGTAAACACTTGGCTGTCTGGGATGTCCTTTGTTGTTCTCACTCAACACAAGGGTGCTGATCCCTGGGCTTGTAAGCTCAGGGAATGGGTGCTGGGTGGGGTTCCCTCCCGGGAGCTGCGTGACCAGGACAGAAGGGTCACGGTGAGAGCTTCAGCTCTCCGGGACCAGGACCCCTCGCTCTGCACCCCACTGAACATCTGCCTTCCCCTGCATCTGCCTTCCCCTTCTTCTTTGGGACCCAGCAGCATTGTAGCACATGGACTGCCGAACACATGGTAAAATTAGGGTGTTTGCCAGGTTTTGATTTGTTTTTTTTATTGTTGCAGTGGGGTTGGTATTTAAATACATAAAAGCTAGGTCAGCACTATCTGACATGAGTGCAATGTGGGTGTTTAAAGCTCCCATCCCAGGAAACTTGATTGTGTAGGATCTCAGCTTGCAGTTTCAAGCGAGCATTTCCTCTTAGGTTTTCAGGTGGAAGCTTGAACACATTTGTCTAGTTTACTACATAAATGTAAAAGGACGAAAAAAGGTTAAGATGTTGGATTCCTTAACCTTTTCAGTTTTAGTTTTAACTGCTCGAGGCTTTCAGCATGGTCTGCTGTTTGGTAATTTAAAACAACGAAACGCAAAGCAGCCTCCTCAAAGCTGTAATTTCCTAGAAGTGAGTATTTTTAATGTGAGAGGGCTGGGTATTGCAGCTGGGAAGCTTATAGCAAGGCGTGAGGAAGTAAACAGTCTCACATGGTGCTTTAAACCCGAGTGTAGTCCTTGGAGTCTGAAAGTGAAACTTGTGATAAACAAAAACGAAACCAGCTTTTATTGAAATATATTTAACGTGTCCATGATTCGTGAAAGGACAGTGTTCCTTTAAAGGTGATTGGAGTATTTCTTCAGGATAAATGGATGCAACAAACCAATTTGTTCCTCAGATAAAGGTTAATAAAACCTTGGAGGTTCTGCATCCGCTGGGGGTGAAGACTGGTCTGCTGTGGCTGATTAATCATGCTGATCTAAATATAATTCTCCTGATGCTGGCATTAGTGAAGCAATAAATGTTGTGGATTAGAATTCCCAGTTTGGAGATCTTTACTGTGCATGAGACAGCTCAGAGGCATCTTTCTTCCCCCACTTATTATGCTTTTAAGTGTTTGGATATTTGCACTTATTACAGTTTTTTTTCCATGTTCAGCAAAACAAAATGTCTGGTGGGTAACTTATGAAGAAATGTCCAGACTTGATTTATTTCCTGGCCTCAGCTGTCTGTCATAAGGCAGGCTTACAGGAATCTATCCCCTGTCGTGCTGGCAGGGCCTGGCACCCGAGGTTCCAGTAACTCCCAGCAGTCAAAGCCGCTTTCATCTTTGGCAATCTTATGTGCTTTAGTTAAATTGAACCCACCAAAGGCATGACACTTGCTCAGATGGTGGATTTTTGATTTCGTGTTCCAAAGGACTAACAAGTGTAGTGTTTGTGAAGACAGGATATGTCTGGAGGCTTCAGTGCAGGCTCAACCAGGTGTCTCAGTCCTGAGCTGTGTGTCAGGACTGATCCAGAGTTCCCCAGCAGTTCTGCCTGTCCTTGCTGTGGTCCCACCTAGGATCCTTCTCTGAAAGGATCTAGTGAGTTTTTTATTTAGGATTACTTTGAATAGGAACCAGGGGGCTGCTAGCAAACCAGCAACTGCAGTAAACCTATGGCAGGATTCGGCATTCCAGCCTAGTATTTTCCGTAGCAATTTTAACCTGCTAACGCTTGAGTGCCTTATCTGACAGAGATGCCCATCTTTGGTTTGTGTTTGCATTCTCATGAGCTGCTGCTGGTGCACTTGGCTAATGATCACCAGCACTAGTGATAGTCTGATATGTGAGATTGAGTAACAGCCAAGTGGGAACTAATAAATAGTGGATATCAAATAGTTGTTTCTGACACATTTAATATACTGACAGTCATTTCCATTCTGTTACTCAGGATGCTTCAAAAAATATATATGGTTTAAATACTGATTGTGAGTTACTCAAAATATTAATACTCAAAATTCTAATACATTTTTCTGAAGATAGTATCACTTGCTTGAATCCATCCTGCTTGTTGTTATGGGTGTGTCTGGGTACCGAGAGCAAGGGACTACTGCCTGCCAGTAATGAGATTAGTGAAATAACTAGGTCAGGATTTTTATTTATTATTAAATGCATGCTTATTACCAAAGTCCCTATAAGAGCCGTGAAACCAGAAGGTCTGGAGTGGTCACAGGTTGAGCCCGAGTCCTGTTAAAACGAGTCGCATCTTGCCCTTCAGGAGATGCCATTTTGGCAGTCTCCCTGCAACCTGCTGCTGGGCTTTTCTCTGTGTCCCACTGTTTGTACGCCTTACTCCTCCTGTCATTCTGTTATTATTCTCTATCTCTTCCAGTTCAGATAGTAATTTGCTGTGTAGCACCTTGACAAATGCTGTACTGAAGTTTGGAAAAAATAGGAAATTAAATCTAAAAAACTGTCTGTCCTACTAGACAGGAATGGCCTATAAGCTGCTGTCAGTAAATGCAAGTCACATTTCCAGCTGTTTCCCAGGGTGTCAGTGTATCCTGACAAGGTTAGGATGAACAGATACTCTGCCAGGTTGAATGACACGTGGAGGACAAATAAATGCAAGGTGCTCATATTTAGGGTAAAGGAGGCCGGATTTCTGTGGAAAGAAGAGACAGAGCAAAAAGCTAAAGTGGTTATTAGATTTCATGATACTGGCCACTGCTGGTTTTGGTTACCTGGTTAATGCCAACTGAGGAGTCATCTTTTGTGGGTGGTTCACTGCCAACTATGCACTTCTCAGCGTGGGCTGTAGTGTTTGTTGCTGCAGTTGCACATATTAATTTTCATCTTGGAAAATAGCCACACTAGCCTGGAATTTGCTCATCTTCACCTTTCTCCCTTCTAACGTAGCAACAATGTTCCTAGGTTAAATGCTGACTTTGGAGAGTAGAAGAGTGTGAAGTGCCTTGATCCTTTTATTTTGATGATACTCCACTGTCAATCAAGTTCTTATTTCCCTTCATTTCCTGCATTGGCTTCAGACGCAGTAAATCCTGTCAGATTTATGGGTATGAAACCCAACCATTTAGTACTGAAAACCTTTACAGAAGTAGGATAAAGAGGTTTCTTCCATCCTTCTTTGCAGAGAGGAGCAGTTAGTCAACCTGCAGACCTCTGTGGATACCTCTTGTCTTGATCGTGCCCCAGATTTTGACCTTTAATTTGTCGTGTAGACCTCCAGCAAAGGTCTAATACTAAACTGGAAGGTAAAGAAAATAATTGGCTTTTTTCTTTGGCACTGACATTACTGTTTGCTGTTGCTTCAGATGTGACAACATACGGCGCTGCCTTAAGTTCTCTTATACCTGCCACTGCTGGATATTTTAAGGATTATTTTTAAAAGCACTTGACAGCAAAAGCGCAGTACTGGCAGAATTGCCAGTGTGATTGTGGGTTTACCACAAATGCCAAATATTAACAAGAAAATAAGTTTAAAAAAAAAAAGTCTTGTTTTTATTCAGAATTGCTTTATAAAGTTTGACTTGTGAAAACTAATCCAAGATGCCACATCTAAAATACAAAGAACTGTATTTTCTCAAAATGCACCAAGATGAGGTCTTCCCTACTCAACCAGTTCCATGAGAAAGAGCCTGTATCATATTTCACAAATGGTTTCTGTTGGACTGGACTGGGAGGGAACACAGGCTCCAGGACTGCAGAACCTTCTCCTGAAAACTCCCGCCCTTGGAATGTGTGTCAGGGATCCCGTGATTTCAAGTTCTCAGACCAGCTCTTAGGATGATGCCAGGGAAGCAGTGATGTCCGTGGGGCCTAGAGTACGTGCTGACTTATTGGACGAAGCAAATCCCTTGAAATTAGCTGGGAATCTTATAGGCTTTGCAGGTGGGAGATAAAGGATGGCATGTTCTGGCTTCTTAGTCAGGAAACAAGAATATTCTGCGCTAATGGAGGTGAATGCTCTTGGAGAACAGACCCACATAGATCCTGCTTAGTAATCCTGCCTGGAGGCATCTGCAGTTAGCTGAACAAAGGATGGTGGGGAGGGATGTGCTTGGACAACAAGAAAACAAGACTGTAGGGAAGTTTACTCTGGAATGTGATAAGCACCGGGCTATTGGGGAAGAAAGAGCTTTTGGAAAGAAACCCTCCCCCTTCCCTGTTTTCATAAGATTACCTAAAAACTCCCCCCAAAACCTCTGTGATAGTTCAATAAAAACTCAATTTTGCTAAGAATAATTAAAAATTATCATTACAAGTGCTGCTTGCAATGGAGATTAAAAACAAAGGCAGGTCAGTAAAATGTGAGTGCCCCAACTTTGCTTCTATGAGATTTTTTTTTTCTCCTCCACATATATTTTTCTTCTCTATAAAACTACTCTTTCAGCCCTTGTGCCTTGTCCATGCCTCTTAGTGTGAAAGAGGAAACAATGTGCTTTCATAGCACAAGCACTTGGGATATTGTTTCCAGGAGACATTTAGACTACAGATAACTATATTGCTGATATGTCTTAAGTAGTTACAGTTTGGCACCATGCACAAAGAATGCACAGTAGAAGGAAGTAGAAATAGTACAACACTGCTGGTATGAAGAATGCAGCTTGGAATTTAAATAGAAATTGAAGCCAGATCAAAGAGCTTGGCAATAGGTGGAAGTTTCCTAACAAAAAAATGTCATGGTCTCTGTCATGGCCATGGTGGCCATGCATAATCTCTTTCTCGACTTGCAGAAAAGGTGCAGGAAACTGTACAGGGGCTCAGCTTTTCACAGAAATGACGTTTGACATAAGTGAGGAGAGGAAAATAGACTGAAATACTGGATGCAAAGGAGACACCTGTAACATATCCCAAACAATGCTCTCCTTGTGCTGGAATCTTTCCCTAGTCGACTTTTATTTCTGAAGATCTGTTGCGTTTACATTTTATCTCTTTCCCTGTGCCAGGCAGCATAACCTACTGTCAGGGGTAGCCATGCTCTGAGCAGTAGTCAGACTTTGTGACCTACTGGGATCCTTTCCAAACTAAATTATTCCTTGATTCTGTGAAACTGTTTAGAAACATGAGTGACAGTTCTGGGTCTGACATGTTGCACCAAGTCTGATAGTTCCCAAAAACCCATTGGTGGCTGGGCTGGCAGAGGGCTGCAAAAGGGCTCCAAAAGGAGCTGCTTGGGCTTCGTGGGGCATGGCTGGTGGTTGGCACTGCAAGGACTTTAAAACCCTGACTCTTCTGAACTGTGGGAGCTGAAAGAGAACCATGAGACTATTTGAAGGTACAAGTTCTCACACATTAGCAAGGAAGATGATTTGTCTTGGTCGGTGTGTAAAAAAAGCTCTGGACAACAAGATTTAAACTAGATGGGAAGCAGGATTTTGCTTGAGACTTGATCTCCAGGAACAACCTGCAGGATACCAACCTAGCTGCTGAGGATCTTCTGTTCAGCATGTACACTGACACACATGTTAGCCAGCTGGACTAATAAGAGGCACATAAGCATGTGGCAGCGTGGAAAGGTCTTTTCACATATAATAACGTTGGCAAGAGGGTGCTGGGAAGTTCAAATGAAAGGACAGTGTGATGAAAGTCTTTGAAATCAGGACTGCTGCAAGTTCTTAAGTGGGAAAAAATACAGTGATGCTGAAGCTGTTATAAGGTGCTGCTGCCAAATGACACTGATGTGTTCCTTATTGCTGCTTTTTGAAGCAGACAACACTGAATGGATCAAATTTTTGGGGAGTAAACCAGAGGTGGTCAGGGATGGTTCAGTGTGGTGATGCAGAGGAGATTTTGAAATGGCACTGTGGGACTTTTCTTTCACCAGCTCCACATGATTCAATGGCTGGTTCAGCAGGTCACACTGATCTTCATGTGTCACAACCACAGACCTCAGTCGCTTTCTGGCTTGTGCATTATCAACAGGATTGCAATTTTGCAATGGCATCTTAATTTCTCAATTCTGTTGATATGAGAGCCAAAATCTATGTTGTTTATCAGTTACATTAACTCTGCAATACCAACAAAAATGATGAAAAGTGTAAATAAACTAGTAAGAACAGATAAGAGAACAGATGTGCCCTATTTCTAGTTCTTTTGCTGACTAAAGTGACAATTTTTGGAATTAATAGCATGCCTGAAGTAGAAAATGCCATGCCAGCTCAGCAGTGTCTCTTAGAAGAGGCTACCAGCCTCTGCAATTAGAGGTGGAAACATCCCCTTGCATGTCTGGTGGCTTGTGAGAGGCTTGTGAGAAATGTGACCATGGTGCACTCCCATAAAAGAGAGGAACAGTGCAGCTCAACAAGTGTTGCCATCTACAGTTGTGCATCCCTGTATCCTTCTGGTTGGGCTTGCTGCTCTTACAGCTTGTTGGGTTTTGTTGGGCTTTTGCAGGGTGGTGTATTGGTTTTTTTTTTTGTTGTTTTTTTTTGTTTGTTTGTTTGTTTGTTTGTTTGTTTGTTTGTTTTGTTTTTGTTTTGGTTTTTTTTGTTTTTTTTTGTTTTTTTTTATTTGAAAGGTGGTACTTAAGAAATTAATTATTTCAACACATCTTTCTGTATAAACATCCCAGCATTTTCTTTTCCTTATAATAAATTTTAAGTGAAAGAAAGGGAAAATTTTAAAATTCTGTTACAGGTTTGTTTCCAACATCAGTGGTTTTTATTAAGGTTTGTTTGTTTCTTAAACTGTGTATTGTTCTTCTAACATCCAGGTTGCCCCAAAACCTGTTAGAGGATGTATGAACCACAACCTGTAAAATGCTTCTGTTTTCTTGTGTTTTGTACTTTTTTGCACCAATGTTTTCAGACTAGCAGGAAAACACAGACTTCTATGAAGTGGTGCACCATGTGGGGAACTGAGACCTCACACCATAGTTCTTGAGGTCTTGAGGACCTGCTGGGTGATACACTACAGCTGATTTGGCTCTGCTCTTGGCCTACTTTGCTGTTGCAGGAAGAAGTTTTACAGGAACACTGATCTTACACAAAGCACATGGCTAATTGTGAAGGAATCAGATTGGAATCTTGCAGGAGCATATTGTAATTATCATTTAGATCTAAACGAATTGAAGCAGTCTTTTCTCAAACTATAATGTTCCTTTTATTTTTTCTGCTTGGCATTCAGCCCCATTAATGCATCCATATTGTGTACAATGTGGAACAAACACCATAAGATAATGCCTGGCTCCTAAAATATGGTAACTTTTAATGGAAAAAAAAATGGGATGATGAGAAGGCAACGCTGACTGGGTGCTAAACAATGTAACTCATGGGTTTGGAGGTACGGGGTTTTCTTCTGATCAGTCCTTTATGTTTTTTGGTGACCCTTAGATGTTTTTTAACTTCTTTATGTATTTTAGAGTTTCCCAAGGCCATAACCTGTACTTTTAAAATGCTTGCAGATCATTGTGTAAAACATTTACAGAATATACTGACAAAGCATCTTAAAAGTGTGTCTGTTTAATTTTAGGACAAGGAAACCTGCATGGGTGTCAACAATCAAAGTTACATATGTGAAACGGGCCACTGTTGTGGACAATCCCAGTGTTGCAACTACTACTATGAACTCTGGTGTAAGTCCTTCCATTTTGTATGGCTTCCCTTCCTAATCTGCATGGCTCTCATACCATACTGCAGGTCTGGCTGGTGTCCTGTGCCGTTTTGTATTCAGGCATTGTTATGCATTGCCATTTCACTGCAGCACAATCCGGAGCTGACCTGATGTGACAAGGAAATAGGATTGTTACAGTGGGTGCTTTCTGAGGAGTAATGGGTCGTCTTGCCACTGTTGTTTGGTTTTCTCACTGATTTGGGCAATACTGAGGGTACTCAAGATAACATTGTATGAGGAAACCGGCTTGGGGGAGAAATGCAGACACAACACTGGAGTTTGACACACTCAAACAGGGAATTCATTCAGTATCTTTCATCTTATTGTTTTAGTTCTTTGCAAGCACAGCAGTTGAAATCTGATTTATCTTTTTAAAGCTGTTTTTTCAAGGAGGAGGGCCAGGGTGCTTATTCTCTTCAGGACTCATTGTGTTTGGAGTTTTTGGGTGGGAGAGAGTCTTGGGCAAATCCTGTGGGCTTGCAGTGGCTGAATGCTGAATGCAACACACATTGCCCATTGCAACCCCTCTTATCTCCTCTTTCCCAAAATGTGGCATTTAAAACTACCAGCTTCCAGTAAGTGGTCGAGTGACCATACCTGCTAAGTCCCTTTAGATGGCAGCAGGTAGGTCAAAGCAGGTCAACAAAACTGATAAAGATATATGGAAAAATGGGAAGTTGAAAGGAAAGTATGCCGAATTTTAAAGGAAAACTTCTAGTTGTTCCAGTCTGATGGTGTCTTCCTTTCTCCAGGAGGAGCACAAAGGGTTGAACGTTGATGTTGACATGCAGTTGTACTGCCAGGAGCCTAGGCTGGTAGGGCATCTGTGCTCCTGGAATTTGGAAATGTGAAACTCTGGACATTGTACATTAGAGAATGGAGATACTTTCTTACCATGCCCACTGGTAACTTCTAGCTTTTATGCAACTGCGCTTTCTAGTTAATCCCTCTGTTGTGCCCACAGTTTCACTCTGCCAAAGTAGCGTGCCTGTGTTACATATACAAAGACTGTCACTTAAACTGGACTCAAGGACAGGAATAGCTGACACTTCATCTTTTAGCCTGGAAACATGCTTTTACTTTTCAAATTAGCCAGCGAAGCGTGGAGGATGTGGTTGTAAACTAAACAGGACTCTAATAGACATCTTCAAGACACACTGTGCATCAGACTCCAGTGGCTGGCTGTGTCCATACTAATGGCAGGATTTTAATGTACTGCAGACCTTGTACAGCAGCATATTTTCCACAGTGTCCAAACAACTCAAGAAGCAATTCTGGATGGGGGGGGAGGGGGTTGGCTCCAGAGACTCTAGCAGGCTAAGAAACAGGCCTGTATACATGGCTGCCTTGAACTGCCTGGATCAGATTGTAGCAGTCGGCAGCACAGTCAGGACAGATGGCAGGAGTTTGTTCAGACTTGATGGGGATGTATGGACAAAGCAGAGTAGGGAAGGTCAAACTCAGTTTTGGATTTGTGTGGGTGGGAATACAGAGGAAGATGCATGTGTGCAAGGGTTTACAGACTCTGTGGCAAGCAGGATCTAAATCGAGCAACAGCGTGGAGTACAGCTGCACACTGGAGCTTGTTGCACGGTCACCACGTTTCTCCCAAGGACATCCTGAGAGAGAGGCTTAATTGTGTTGCATACAAACAGTACAGTGTGAACAATAGCCCCCTGCCATTTTAATGGGATGGTTTAGCTGTCTTTGTGCTCTCAGTATGGCACAGGCTTTTATACTTGGCAGTGCCTGGCTGCATCATAAAAATTATTGGAAGATAAAACCAGATTTTGTTAGAAGGAGGCAGAATATTCCAGGCTTCTTTCTAGAGCAGGCACACAGGTCACGCTGAGCTCATGGAATAAACACGGTGGTGGCACACGCTGCTGGATGGTTCCTCAGGAGGAATAGGTTTCTCTGTGGAGATTCACATTCCCTCTGCATTGCAAAGAGCATCATGTACCACGCTGAGGTGAAGGGAATAATGCAAACATGACACCTGTTTTCTAGGCTTTCTGCAAATTCAGGCAAACATCTGACATCAATTTAAAATCAGTTAATGTTTTCAAAGCTTGCTTTGCCATTATGAGTGTTGGAAAATAAAGTGTCTAGGACGGAGGGGAGGAGTCACACAGGGAGCATGTCCTTTAAATGAAAACTCGTATTAAAAGCTTGTGAGTTTAGCTGCTGCTCCAGTTGTTGAGTACCTTTGGTAGGTACATGATGTGAGGCACTCAAGACCTTCAAGGTGAATAGCAGTGATAGTGTATGTAAATAGCCTTAATATGAGCAGTGAATTGATGGAGTGGAGAGCAGCAGACATGCTTGGGAACAGATTAGCTTTTTAAAAGTTAATAATAACTTCTGGTTAATGAACAGTTAACTTGGCAGCACCATTTAAGTAGGGCTTCATGGTTTTCTCTGTTTTGATTTTAACCAATGTATGTGTGTGCTGAGGTAGCTTTTGAGAAGTTTTTGCTTCTCTCAACCTTCTCAGACCACCAGTGTTTTTGTGTGCCTAAAAACAGACCTTTTTGCTAGTCCTGTTGAATTAAATCCTGGATTTATTTACCACCACAGCTTTGTGGGAAGAAGAAGCAGAGGAGGGTGGCATTTGAAATGGAAAACTAGTCTGTCTTAGCTGGACATGGCTTATGAAACATGATCCTGTTTTGTGGCCACTTGAAATGTTTCCTGTAAAAAGGACGTTTTTTCCCTGTTTAGGAATTTGAGGGAAGTTTTTCTTTGAAAATGGCTGATGTCAACATTTCTAGCCAGCAAGTAAGATTGCAGTAATTATAAACCACTCGTTGAGGGTAGTGGAATAGGATGTAAAATCAAGGTATTATTTTGTTAAGGGGTGGAGTGGAGGAATGGAGAATATGATATGCCAAGCAGGTGGACAGCCTGTGTTTAAAATTAGATAACAGCCCGGTTCAGATTCCCCACCCATCTCTTATTAAAAAAAAAAAAAAAAAAAAAAAAGACCCATGTTGCCAATAATAAAACTATATTCAGATTTTTATATATAGGTCTAATAGCTATGTAAAGGTCTTCAGTTCCGCGCACACTGTGTCTCACCTAAAAAATCCAATGCGCAGGCTGGAAGGTGGAAAGACCTTCCCCGGTTCTTCATTCGCGAAGAGACTGGCCATTACATGTAAAGGTCTAATTAATTCTTAGCTCAAGCTTGGTAGCTGGTAATATTGGGGAAAAAGGTGCATTATATATTTAACTTTTTTGGAACATTATCATAAAAAGTAAAATGGAAGAAGTGGTTTTACTTTTACATTTCCTCATTTAGGGAAAGGTGTTTGTTTGGGTGGTGGATGAGCTGGGTCAGTGTTTTAGTCTAAGAATTTCTTTGGGCTCCCCAGAGAGCTCACAGTCCCCACGGGTGAGGTTGTGGTCTTGGGAGAATGGCAGCAACCAGTGGGTTTTGTTTACTAGCAGTTTTTATTCAGGTCTGTATGGTCTGATTGTGATTTGCTGGAGTTTTCCGGTATTGGCCTTTGTCCAGGCCTGGCAGGTGTCTTATTGCTTAAATGTTCCAAAATACCACTTTTCAAAATACAGGAGAGAAGGTTATCGAGGAATGCCGTTCCCGCATTTTGCAGGTTAAGACGTAAGGCTCAGATGTTCTGGATTTTCCGAAGTTTAGGTGTATAATGTGGACTGAAAACGAAATCCAGATCTCCTGATGTCCATCCTTGTCTCTCTCCTTGCCTATTTTGAGGACCAGCTTGAAATTAAATGATTCCAGAGGCTCTGAACACAGCAAGCAAAGCTGTAGAAAGTAATTTTCATGGTGTGGTTGGAAAAATAGTACACTATGTTTCAGGAATTGAGGAGCGTGGAAACAGGCAACCGGTCACTGGACGCAAAAAGTTGTAGGATTTCAGAGTCAGAGGGTCTTGAGGCATTCAGGCGCTGCATAACAAACCAGCACTGGTGATGAGTGAATATTCAGATGCTGCATGTGCCTACTTTGCTTCCTTTCATCTGTTTGAGCATTGATTCTGAGGCCCTCTGTTTCTAAAAGAAAGAAAAGAAAAAAAATTCTGACTGTTTAGGTCCTAGTGGAAGAGTTGTACTGGAAAAAACCATTCAGTTTGCAAGCAGCACAGTCAATGTTTTTGCTGATTTTGAACATTTTGCTCATCTCGGCACGTTTCCCCTTGGAATCGCTAGACAGCTCTTTTCCCCAAAAAGCATGCTGCCAGAAAATTTTGGCAAGGATCTGGTTAGTTGCTAAAACTAAAAAAACTGCTGTACCACATACGTATTCCAGGTCAGCTTTAGAATAAGAGTTTATTTCCAAGACTTTGCTGCGGTCTCCAAAACCCTCAGTCAAACACTGCATCAGTCCCACGTTTTCTTCCTTACCCCATGTTGTTTTATCCCTCAGTATAACCACATCCTTTTTCAGAGAGGGATTTGTGGTCTTCCTTGCCTTTGACCTGGCCTCCTACGTGGCTGTACTTGCTCTCTCTTTCCTAGGTGTATCAAACTTCCCCTTTGGCCATTGTTACTCTTCAGCTGTGCTTCAGTGATAGCCCCCTCAGGACAAAGCCTCACTGACAATATGGGGCAAACAACAGATGTCTCGGCTGTACAGAAACTCATGATAAATAGGGTCACTGAGGGAGTTATTTCCTGATTTCCTGGGACTTCTTGTATCCTAATCCAGACAGTTAAATCACCTTAAGTGTGTTCTGGTCTGGCTCAGTAAAATTCCCAGATCCAAAGCAGAAGGCAAACTGTCTGGCACAGCCTGGCCGTGCAGATGCTGACTTTTGCCCCGTGTGGCCACTTCCACCTGGGCTGTGTTAAACAGCATGGAAAGGCTGGTGCTGTTTCACCCACTGTCCTGTATGTCAAGTTCACTCTCATTACAAGATAAGCAAAGGACTTTTCTGAAACCTGTCTTTTTCCACCTTTTCTCGTGGCAGTAGGTGTGCCTGGGTACAGTGGACACTATTCTGAAAACCAGAAACCAACTGCAGTGAACATCCATCTCCTTTTGTCCGTATTACCAGTCTGGGAGCAAGCAAGCAGGAGCTGGAGATGTCTTCAGCTTTTTTCTTTTCCCATTGTACTCTGCAAATATTCAGTAACTTTTTCCTGCAGTGTGGTCAAGCTGGGACTGCAGTTCCAGTTACTTAAACTGACATAAAGCTGTCACTGAAAGTCAGTCTTTCTCTTGCTGCTGTTATGTTTGGCAAATGAGTTTCAACCTGCTCTGCTTCCCTCAAACCCGTTCAAACCACAGTTACGCACAACTTTGTGCCGGCACAGGAAGAGGTGGAGGAAGCAGCAGGAGGTATGGATGAGACAGGCAGGAGAGGACCATGTTATTCAGCAGCTTCTTTTTTAATTCTTAAAATGTTCATAGGCCTATGGCCTAGATCCTCCATCTGGATTTCCTGAGCAGCAGCATTTACTCATACACACTCATGTCTGCAGTGGCAAGAGACAGTGGGGTCTCTCTGCCAAAAGACACGATAAACCCCAGTGCATCCAGGTTGTCGTACCAAGTAAATCTCTCTTCTACTTTTGATGACAGCGTTGGCCCTGAGAAAGATAATTTTTTCCAGCCATGGCTGACTGTGAGGCCCCCATTTGGAACTTCTTAGTCAATGAAATTGTCCCCGTTCTCCGTCTGTTCAGAACCAGCTCTCATGGAACCAAAGCTATTACCCAGATGCTTGTCGGGCAGACACAAAGGCACTTTACAGTATGTTTTGGCTTGCTTTTAGGGGACTTCCTGCCAACAGAGCCATGGCATTCGCCCAAGTTTACCATGAACTTGAGGGCAGATTTCTCTGTTCCTACCCTTGGAATGCTCCAGAAAACATTTTCCATTTTGCACAGGATAAAAGGAGCTTCTCTCAACAGCAATGCTGATGGCAGCATCCCAGGCATCAAATACAGTACAGCATCAGACCAAACATTGCTCCCTCCCTTTTCACAAGGAACGAATGCCCTGATTTTTAATTCTTATATTGCTTTGTTCTTAATTACTTTTGAGCAAAACTATGATTTGTGTCGTAGAAAGGTTTTTCTTCAAGCCTTAGGCCTGGCATGTTCTTTCACAGCTGGTAGAAAACATCTCTGGTGCATGACCACGTGATGGGGCTCCCTTTCCCAAGGATACTGTAAATGTAGCATCCTTCTCTTTCTTCAGTATTGCCTCAGTTTGCGAGAGATGGCTTTTGTGGGAGCTAATTCTGTTCCCAGGTGTTTCTGCAGCTCCCTTTCTGACTCCCTGAGCTTGACCACTCGTGTCAAGCTTATAGCTCTAAGCCTGTGTGATGCTAAGTAAGCAATTGGTACTTCTTTTTTTTATTTTTATGGAAGGTTTGATGCTCTGGCAGGGAAATCTCTTGGCAAAAATCAGCTCCTTGGCTCTCTTTCACCTTTGGTTGCATCATTATCCATCCATTGGCATCACCAGTGAATTTGACAAAGAATATAGCAGCGTTTCTCAGGACTCGGCCTTTTTTGGGCTGGAGAGTGTTCCAACTTCTGACTCTTCCATGAACCAAGAGCGAGCGTGAAATTTTAAGTTGGATGGTTCCCTGGTGCCAGTTTCACTGCAGACTGGTACCTTCCTTCTGCCCCAGCTGTCCATTAGGAGCTGTTTATCCAAAGACCCTGTTTGCTCTCTATGTGCCATGTTGTTCTCAGGTTACCACGAGCTTTTGTTCCCAGTGATTACGGCCAGATTGGCTGTGGGAAATATTCTCAACTCAGACGTTTAATGGCAGACTTGGCTCAGGATGCCCAGTGTCTCCCGCCCTTTTCTGCTTTTCCAGTGCCTGCAGCAGGAAGGCTTTTGGAAGCAGGGAATACTTTTGCAGATACTGAAGACAACTGGAAGCTCCGTTTTACTTGGCTTTTAGAGTATTTTCAATGCCAAACTTCAGTTGCCTCTGTGCATTTCTCCCATTTCTAGCACGAGGCAGAGCTGGTACCTGCTTTTGCCATGAAGGAAGGAGGTGTTAGCGTGTACTGCAGCTGCGCTTGGCCTTCGTGTTTCCTGCTTGTGTAGTGTTGTCTTTGGGTGAATTTGAAATTCCCCTCCTGCCAAATGAGCGAGCCGCTGCCTGCACGGGCCAGTGGTCTGCTTGGCTCAGCTCCCTGCTCCTGGTTTGAAGCCAAGCCTCACCAGGTGTACAAATGCATAGCTCAGCCATGGATGTCCTCACTGTTCACTCCATACTCTTAGACATAATATTTACAATTGCACTTGGCCTTGCACACGTAGCTTTATTCCAGATAAATGACCATACTATATTTTTGCTAGGCTTTTACAGTTTTTCTGTTCTGCAGCCAGAATTGCAGCTGTGCCCAAACTTGTGGCAAGGGGGTGTTCTAGAGCCTTTTATGGAGGCCCTGGACTCTCAGCGCTGGGACTCCTGCCCAAGCAATAACCAAGAAGCCTGTTGTGTGCCTCAGCACCCACAGTGTCCAGTCTATTGCTTCTGATGCACTGGGGGGCCTTCCAGTCTGCAGTACAGATGTGCTGTTGGGGCACAAGGTGGGAACAAAGACATTAAAGGGGACTCCAGAAGCCAGGCCAGCAAATGGCTGTGGTGGGCACATGCTGCTGATCCGCTGCGATCAGCCAGGCAAGTCCTCGGGCTCATGCTGAGTCAGGCGTTGAGTAATTCCTCGAAGCTCTAGGAAGTGTCAGTGGTTAAGGAAACCAGGCAATAATGTGGTATTAGTGGGTTCTTTTTCTGAAAGTTCTCATGAAAAACAGCAGATCTCATCCACTGGTGTTTGAGAGTGTGCACAGACCCTTTGCATGGGAATGGAGGTGTTGTTCCTGGCACTGTGGCCAGATTGCAGTCCACTAAATTATGGACTGTTTACTTAAAATGCCACCTGCAGTTTCAGTAGGATCCAACATTAATTTATTATCTAAGCTGTTGTACATTGTTACTGCCTGTTGTTAACAGAGTTGCCGCACCTCTTCCCAGGAATGGCTGAGCTTACTTTGACCCCTACTCTGAGCTTGTGCATTGGTTTATCTGCAAAGCACTTTGGGGCTTTTTTTTGGAAAGGGTAGAGAAGTTTTCTAAAGAAATACTTTTTTAATCTTCTGGATGCAGGCTTGGGTGGGAGCAGTTATTCCGATTCCCTGCAGAAATATTTGGCTGCTACAGCTGAGATTGCTTAACAGTGGCAGTTCTCCAGGACATCTTAACTAACTAAATGCTGCTTGCTACCATCTAGAGAATCTTGGGAAAGAACGTGATCAAATGTGTTAAAAAGCATCTGTTTTCATAACTGTAGCAAAAATCCCTGGATAGCTGGGTGTAATTTTCCATTGTTTTTGAACTCATGATCACGGACTGCTCTTCGAAAATAAGGAGTACTTAGAAGATGAACTGCAGGCCTGCCTCAGTGCATGGTGGCATGCTGTGACCTGGTTTTGATGAGTGTATTCTTGCTTCCTCAGCAAGCAAGAGCCAAGGGACCTTTTCTTAGTAAGAAATAAAGTGTATTGGTGAGAATCTTCAAAGTTTGAGACAGTTGAAGTCGTGGGTTTGTGTAGCAAGGTTTGGGTAGTGGCAAATGCCTGAGTCAGGAGGGGAGGGTGGATTAGACCAATCCTTTTAGTTTATATAAAAAGGTTTTTTTACAGAAGCAGGAGAGTATTGGGAGGGCAGTGGACACTTCCTCAGCTTGGTCTGAGAAGTGCAGAAGGCATCTTGAATTCTTCATCCTTTGCTTCTCTGGAGTGAAGATCACAGTCTTTTCTCTGCCCTTCATGGTACAGCTCAGCAGGCTGGCTAGAGAAACTACCCAGGAACCTTCATTTCCAGCCAAGCCAAAAAAAAAATAAAATGGAGCATGTAACACCTTCATTTGATAGCAGGTTTTGATAAGTTTGTGTGTAAGGCAGTTTCCAGTTGATTAGGGAAATAGATTGCGCAAGGCAAGAGAAAGATATCAGTTTGCAGTGCCAAAATACATGAGGAATTTGGATTACGACACAGGGAGGTGAAAGTCCCCGCTCAAAATGCTCAGAGGCACGATATGGCATATCCAGTTCACTTACAAACAGTAAGTGCAGGTCTCTGAGATGGGTGATAGGGATCGAATGCACTTTGTCCTGAGCCAAAGCAATACTCCACTCATTCTTCAAATTCCTAAACTGTTCACCTTTCCCCACCCAGCTCTTAGCGGAGAAAACATTGGGAACTCAGCAGGGGATGCTGAAAACATCCAGGTATTGTAAAGGCAGGACTAGAGGTTTTTAGTGGTGAGAGAAAAGCAGTTTGATCCCGTAGGACTGACCATCGTGAAAACAGGCTTTTGCGCTAGGAATCTTCATTTTGACAGTTTGAGTAGTGAAGAGTGGTGGAGGTCTTAGGGAAAGAAAAAGTCTGATCTCCACTGAGCAGTGGCTGCCAAGCCTGTATGTTTCTAAGGGGGAGCTCACCCGATATCCTTAGCTGCGAAAACTGAGTTTAGAGAAGATGGAGATTACAGAACCTCTGAAGGCAGGTAGAGCTGTAGGCTGCAGCTGCAGGACATAAAAGCCTAATCTGGACTGAATACTGTAGCTCTTTGCAGTGTGTCTTGGAAATGTTTTCTAGTGCATGTAAGAGTGAAGGGGAATTTGTGGAAAGGGAATGTTATTCCACATGTTGGAGGGAGAGGGGAAAAATCAGGAAGTGTTGTTTTAAAATTCCCTTTTAAGGAGCAATGTACGTACAGTACGACAGTGCACAGAAACCAACCGTGACCACAAAAGGAGCACGAGTTAGGTTTCTTGAGGATTCTTAGTGGGGGGCTAGTTTAATTTAATTTTGGATAATTTAAGACATTGAATACAAAAATAAGTTTTAAAAATATTTTGAGACATTTATGCAAAAAGAGTATGTTTTTGTTAAACATAACAATGAAGGATTTGGACTGGAAATTAAAGAGCAGTGCAAACAAAAGCAAAACATAGTGCTTAGGGTTTTTCTCTTCTTTTGTGGTCAATCTGCAGAGTGTCTTTTGTGTCTTGATTGTTATTTTCAAACCAAAATGGCTGTGGGAGGCCAGTTCAATGCTATTCACAGCTCTGCTCATATTTTTGGCTAGAAGAAATGGTATCCAAGGGGTAGGAGCGATGGAGTGGGGAGCTTAGTTCTTGTACAGAGTTGTACCTATTGAATATGATCCATATTTTACCAAAGTATGTTCAGTTACCCAGTTCTGGCAAGGCTTCCCAAACAGGCATGTCCCACACAGGCAGGGAGGTCTATGTCGAAGCCTCCTGGCAAAACGCATATTTCTACCTTTAGGGCAGTGTGGGGTTCAGATCCAGGCTCTGTGATGGTCTCCTCCATTGGCTTCTTGGGGTTTCCTGGGTTTGGATGTGGCTCTCGCACTATGGCTAACACTCGCTCTCCCCCGCTGCAGGGTTTTGGCTGGTGTGGACCATCATCATCATCCTCAGCTGCTGTTGTGTTTGCCATCACCGACGCACCAAGCACCGTCTCCAGGCCCAGCAGCGGCAACACGAGATCAACCTCATCGCCTACCGGGAAGCCCATAACTACTCGGCCCTGCCGTTTTATTTCCGTATGTATCCCACACTGTTTTCCCTGGAGATCATGGGGAGCAGGGTGGCAGCGAGTTTCCTGTCTTGGGTGGAAGGAGGGGAGAAGCAGTTGGACTCAGCAGGAGACAGTGGGCACTTAACCATGCTGCTAACCATGGCTTGCAGGCAGGAGGTGGTATATTCCAAGATGCTGGATGTATTTGAAGCCCCTTGACTCTGGAGTTGAACCACACCAGCTACAGCACCTTCACACCTGGCCCTGGGAGTGCAATGATTCCCTGGGTGTTTCTCTGCAAAGGTTTCTCCTTTCCAGCCTGCACTTGCTGCTGGTGGGACTGAGATGTGGAAAGTGGCCTCATGAAATTTGGTCACACAGACTGGGTGGAGGTGGTGACCGGAAGCCTCAGCAGGGACCGTGCTGGCTCCCACCCTGTGCTGTGGTCCCCGGACCACACTGCTGGTGAGCAGCCCTAGGGCTCTGCATGAAGGAGCTGTTGCCCACAGCACAGGGAAAGTAGAATCACTTTGTGCTCTCCTTGTGCCCTGATACGCTGTGCTAGAACAGCAAGTCTTGGCCTTCTGGCTGGAGATACGTGTAATAGACTGTTGAATTGCATGTATGTATGAACTTGCTTTTTCCGTTAAACTCTGGCAGCCACCTCGGAAATCATCCCCAGCAGCCTTTTCCTCTCCAGCCCCAGGGATATGCAATTGCACATGGAAAATTACAGTTCTGTCCTTAAATGTTTCCAGTATTTAGGTCCATTCTGTCTGTATAGACTTATTTTGTTCCCTCTTAAGAAGTAAACAAAATATTTCTTGTATTTGAGGAGCTGTAAGTACAATAAATCAAACTCCTTTGCCAGTACTGCCAATTTATTCTGACTGCATCAGAAGAATTGAATCCAGCACTAAAACAGCAACCAAAAGCCAGGATCCCAAGTTCCTTGTAACCGCTCATGTCTCTTCATATTTGTGCAAGGCTTTGTGAGATGAAATCTTTGCTCTTGAAAATGGAAACTCGGCTGAGAAGCCAGTGTTGGAAAAGGCTGTGTAGTTGTTCCCTCAAGCCAACACAGGCCATCCCCCCGTGCAGTTTATGGGTCTGTATTGGGTACGTGGTCCAGGAAGGTTTGCCTGGTAGCTGTAAGTATAGGCTTGAGAGCCAGGAGATCAGGCTGCTGTTCCCAACTGTGTCCCTCTCTTCCGGTAATGGTGCCCGTCCTGTGCCTCATTTACTGCTTCTCTAAAACATGACATGCCTCACTTGGGACAGGTTTTGGCACCCCTTGTAGAGCCTGTTGAGCTTTCAGTGGGAAGGTGCTGGTAGGTGACAAATGCCATACCAACTTGTATTAGTGACTTGTTTCCTGAGATAAGCTAGTCCTGAAATAACTTCTCCTCCTTGCCTCCCGCTTCTAGGGTTTTTGCCAAACTATTTACTACCTCCCTATGAGGAAGTGGTGAACCGCCCGCCGACCCCACCACCACCATACAGTGCCTTACATCAGCAGTGCATCCCAGCAGGCAGCAGTAGCACAATCCCAGACACGCCAAGGAGCCTGCAGCCAGCACAGAGCAGCTCTGCAGCCCCCATCAGCAATAACAGCAGTACTGACAGCACCGGGACCCCCGGCCTCGGGGACCCCGAGCCCTCCACCACCCTGCTGGTCGAGCGAGCAGTTGCCAAAATGCAAAGCGTGGAGCCCAGCGGTACCAGCACGGGAGCCGAGCTCATGGAGAGGGCCGGTCCCGATAAGGATACGGAGTGCAAGGAGGAACTGCTGAAAGGTTACAGCTCTGAAAGCTTAGAGCAGAGCAGCGCCATTCCTGACGCCAAGGACAAGACGCCGGGCAGGCAGCGCCGTTTCACCGGCGACTCGGGCATAGAAGTCTGCGTATGCAACCGGGGTCATCATGACGATGACCTCAAGGAGTTTGACGGGCTCATCGATGATGCTTTGGACGGGCCCTTGGACTTCTGCGACAGCTGCAGTGGCCGTCCCCACGGGGACGAGGAGGAAGGGCTTTTCAGTGCCGCCGAGGAGCAGCACCGCGAACACAGCCACCACCACCTGCCCCGGCAGCCGGTGTGTGTACTCTTGAACACAATAAATGAGCAGGACTCTCCAAACTCTTGTACCAATAACTCCCCCAGCTAAGGCGGCGAAGCGGAAGGGAGAATCGGGGGAAAAAAAAAATACAAAGAAGTAAAAGTGGAATAAGAGGATTAAAACTTTAACAGGAGGAAAAGGTGATACAACCTTCTTTTTTAGTTTATTTTCATTTCTCCCCCTCCAGTATAATGTGGGGACTAGTCCTCGAAGGCCCGGCTTGCGGGGGACGGGTTACTCTGGGTTTTGTTAATCATACCTGTCCTGCTCCTTGGAGCAGGGACTGATGTTTCTCAATGAGACCTTCTAACAAATGGAATTTTTCCAATGGTGATTTTGGTGATGGTTATTATGTGTTTGTTGGTTTTAGTTTTCTGAAACACTGCTTTATCTCGCAATCAGTAAAACTCAGCAGATCTCACCCTGGGAGGATACCAAATCACCATAAGGCTTCAACCTCCAGGTGTCTTCCCAGAAGCGAGCAGCTTCTGACAGTGCCGGCAGTCAGTAGCCCAAGAGTTCTGGTTTGAAATAGTGCTCTTGAGGCATTGGGGATTTCTTTTCATCTTTTTTCCTTTTTTTTTTTTTTTTTTTCCCCCTTCCAATATAAAGTTTTCCTGAAGCTGATGAATGCCCGAACACATCAGCACTATAATCTCGAGTGCTTCAGTGTTTAAGACAGCAGGTAGGAAATTTCCCACTTGAAGCTGGTGACTGAAGGACCAGTTTCTTCTAGAAGGAGTGTTAGTCTACCGTAAGCAGTTGGAAGAAAAAGGGTTTGCAGAAATTTGCCTTTATATGTAATTTTTAAATACAAGTGTGTTCCTTCAATGCCTCCAAGAGCACAGTTAGCAGTTAGAATCCAGGCAGCTGGGCTGCCTTCCAAGTACTGTGGTCTCCGAATGACCTTTTCCCGGTGTGCTGCAAAAGGGCTTGGCTTTATTTTTTTCCTTTTTTTGCACCCGACAGCAGCACACTTGAGTTAAGATGACAAAAAAAGAACAGGGCTCTCCTTGGCCAGAGTGCCTTCAAGCTTCAGCGATGCATGTTGAACAAATGGAGACGAGAGCTCCGTCCATTGCGAAGGGATGACTTACCATGTTCATGTGGAAGACCTGTGCAGTATTTTTTTTTTTTTTTTGTAATCCAAAAGTTTGGTGCGATTCTAATAATGACCACTTAAAGAAATGAATGTTTGTTTTCTTTCTCTTTCTTTCCTTTTTTTTTTTTTTTTTTTAATTATGGTGGCAACTGGCTACTGTATAATGTCTGTGAGCGTGTGTGTGTGACTGCAATCCATGCATGCGAGTCCTACTGGTAATATGAAAACCTGCTGTAAGACTGCAAGAAAATTTACTGTAGCTTTGCTTTAATAAACAGTAGAGATTTTGATAGTAACAACCTGAAGGGAAAAAAAGGAAAAAAAAAAAAAAAAGGAAGAGCTGAAACTAACATTCCCAAGAGTGCTCATGTGGAAGAGAGCACAGTTCAGACTATGTGTCTTGTTCTCGGGATTTCTCCCCGTCCCTTTTGTAATTGTGGTCGTCCAGATCATTACTGTTATGGGGAGGAAAACCATTGAAAACCGAACTCGGACATACTCAGATTTGATTGATTGAAAACCAAAATCAGTTTTAAATAAGGTGGAAACCAAAATATAATGCCTTTTCTGATAACTTGCCCGTGTGTATGTGTATCATTTTGTGAGCTAAGAACAAGATTTGTCTTTAGTTTGTGGTTTTGTTTTGTTGTTCTAAGTGGAGGTATGTGGTGCTGTGCTGGCTACAGAGCAAGGGACGTGGTGCTTATTCCAGCACTGTACCTGCACCTTTGAGGGTAATGCTCTTCCCTTACAAGGTTTGGGAGAATCTCGCTCCTTTGCCCATCACAGCCTTTCTCTTCCATCAGAACAGCTCTTCAGTTTGTGTCTTAGGGTGCTCTTAAGAATGAAGGACTTAGATTTGGATTCAGGGACCTCATTTCTGGAGCATGAGTGGTAACAGAGAGGCTGTGCGTGCCCCGAAGCCAGGTGCCTGGGGGCTGGGCACTTCCAGCTCTATGCACTGACCATGTGTATCTTTTGAGAAGAGAATTAAAGACCCCCAGTGCCACCCCCAGGAATTTGGTACCTATTTGCCTCTGGCTTTGTTTCTCACACCACGGAGGAAGCTAAAAAAGCACATTAGTCCGTAGTGAGTGGTGTTTACCGCTGTAAATCCTGAAGACAGCCCTGTGCCAATGGGAGACCCTTTGCCAACATTTTTGTTGGCCTAAGACAAAAATCTCCATGTTTGCTTTCCTCACATCCTGCTAAGGGCAGGGGAACACGCTACTGCTTCTCTGGACATAGAGGTGAGTACCAGTAAGCTCAGATGATGTTCTTAGTTTTCAAAAACCAGGAAGAAGCAGTGATGTGCCTGTTTTATGACTCCTGGAGGTTTTTCAGGCTTTTAAAGACCATAAAGAAACAAATGGGGCACAAACCATGTGTCTTCAGGTCACAAGTGCCTGAGGAGGAGCAGGACTGTCAGTGGCTCTCAGTGCTTTAGGCTTTTAGACCTACAACCTGGGCAGCTGGTATGGGGAGGAGTGATGAGGGGCAGGACAACAGGCAAGTGAGCTCCTCAGATACATCCTCTTCAGGCAGTCAGAGGACTCCCAAACCACCTTTGGAGCTTTAGAAAGGCACTTGATCCTTATGTAGAAAGCCTGCACGGCGCAAACAGAGCTCTTCTCCAAATGTACACTGTGGGTGTAAAAATGCTGGAGCTGTGAGGACATGGGCAGGTGTGCATCTGTAACCCCACCCGTTCCCAGCTATAAAAGGGGGTAAGGGTTTTATGGGAGATGTGAATATGGAGTTTCAAAACTGAGTTGCAACAGTGCAGCAGGTTTGACAGCAAATTAGTATCAATCCACTGCTTGATGTTTTGCTTTACAACATGCTTTAAGTGGTGTTGCTGATACTCCTTGAAGTCTGTTTTTGCTGGAGTCCCTGGCAGTGTGGATCTGCATGTTCTCGGCCACCAAAATTGTTTCTGAGGGCAAGGACCTGGCAGGTGTCCTGGCGGGCTTGGGGGTGTTACCTGGGGACAAGGGAAGAGCACAGGGTGGTGGCTCAGCAGGAGTGTCCCCTGGGCACAACAAAGGCTCCTGGGACCCGTGGATACTGCACTATTGCCTCAATGTTCCCAAGGGACTCTTCAGCTCTGATGCAACCTCCTCTGAGAACACTGGTGTGATTTTCCTGATGCATATCGTTGCATGTTTGTACAACCCTGTGGATGGGTGTTGGCTGAAAATAGAGGAGAAGGTAGTTGTGTCTTGGTGCTTGCTGGCAGCCTGCTCTCAGAGCTTTACCTGACTAACTTGAGGCTAAGAAAAGCCGAGGTGCAGTTAAGCCTCTGCATTACACAGTCATCGAAAGCTTTCTGGGGCAGGAAGCCTGGGGAGAAGCAAAATCAGCGGTTCCACTGACAGCATGAGTCTGTTCCACCGGGCAATGGGAGCTTCGGGCTCCCCAAGCACCCCTCACCACCTGGGGACACGCATCAGCAGTGAGCCTGGGCCGTGCTCCCTTCCTACCCCATGCAGCCCGGGCTCCCACAGCCAAATCTTCTTGTTCTCTGCATGCCCCAGCTGGTTTTGTCCCACTGTGACTCGTTCCTGGCAGAGTTTGACGGGGAGCAGGGTCCAGCACCAGTGAATAAACTCCCTTTGCTGTCTCAGATGACTGGTTCTCCCCAACGGCTGCTGCCTCCCAGCGCTCGCTCACCCTCCCGTGCAACACATCCCAGGGAGGCTTTTACCCTCTCTTTTCTTTTTGCTTCCTTTGTTTATATAGGAAAAGCCTGGACCAGGTCAGGAGGGGAGGCAGATCCGCAGCTCTCTGGCTCAGGCAAGCCCTGCAGCATCCCACAGCTCTTTGTCAGAGCTGGTTTCCCCCATCCTTGCAGCACAAGGATCTGTTTTTATCAGATGGGACGGGTGCCTGCACCGGGGCTGTCGCGACGGCGGTGCAAGCGCTGCAGTCTCTGTGCCGGGGGGGGTCACAGGCTGCCGGGCTGTTTCTCGATTTGTTTTCGTCCGATGAACAGCTGTGTCCTGAGGTCTGTGCTTACTCAGCTCTCCTGGCACCATGCCTGCCGCAGAGCCTGCAGGTATTCCGAGCGTCTCCTGCTCCTCCTGCACTGGCCGTCGCTCTGTCACAGTCCAGGGTCATCCAGTGCCTGGTGCTATGTGAAGGCTCTCAAACTTGAAGGGCTGCTGAGCTGGGTGCAGTAGCACAGCCGGGTCAGCCGAGTGCTGTGGGAGTGGCTGCACCCCCAAAATGAGTTTGTGTGATGGAAAGGCTCAGGCTTGCTCTGCCCAGTGCCGTCTGACCCCTGCCTTAGCAAGCTGCACATCTGCTTCCTGGTGTACCCAGGGAACAGTGTGGGAACAGCCATGAATGAAAAAGCTTCATCCTTTCCACCATCACCAATTCCTCCCTTGCAAGACTCCTTTGCATCAGGGAGATGGAGCTGCTAGTTCCTGACCCTTCCAAACCCTTCAGCACCTCTCCCTCCTGTCCTGGTTCCACCCATGCAAAGACCCCTAGCGGCCCCCCAGGGAGGGCAGGGACCCAACAGAACCCAAGCTGTTACAGCAGCAGGATTACTTCAGCAGCAAAAGCCTCAGCGCTCCCAGTGGCTGCCCGTGCTCAGTCAGCTGAGACCTGGTGGCGGATGCTGAGGTTCTTCCCAGCTCTCCCGTGGGCATGGCTGCCTCATCCCCCCCAGCTTTTGGGTCACTGAGCTGCCCAGTGCCAGGTCTGAACAAAGCCTTGTCCAAGGTGGTGGATTTGTGTGTCTTGAGTCTCAGGGGACCCCAGCTTCTATAGGGGCCTTGGGAGTGGGAGGATGTTGGGGCCCACCGCGGGACAAATCCAGCACTGCCCTAGTGCCAGCAACCCAGGTGAAGTTTTCTGGTGGGATTGGAGGTTTGGGCACAGCAGCAGGGCCCTAGAGCAGCTCTCAGGACATAAATACCAACCATGTGAATCAGCAGTGTCTCTGCCCATTCCCAGAGCAGTGAGCAGCCATTCCAGTGGCAGTTTCTCAGCTCACAAGGTGCCGGGCAGCTGGTGCTGGGCACTGAACCCCCTGTGGCAGCATCTTCTCCCAGCTGAGAGAAGACTAGCTGGGCAGGGGGCAAGATGCCCTGAAGCGGGACCGGGCTTGGGGTGATGAGTTTGCAGCATGTGCCAGCCCTGGCAAAGGGGGAAACACAGGTGGAGTGCAAGTGGCTGCAGCTGGAGGCGTTCTCCAGTCTAGAAACATCCCTGGTTCAGAGGTCCCCATTTCTGCCCCAAGGCACCTGCTGGCCTTGAGCGCTTGTTTGAGTGCAAATGTGCGAGAGAGCGCCTTGGCAAACAGTGGTGTTGGCCCTGGGTTGATTCTTGGCAAGGAGAAAATCCCTTCCCTTACCAAGAGCAAACTCAAATGCCTTGGCAAAGGGGCGCAAAGGTGTTGGAGGTCCTGCTGATGCTTCTGGAGGCATCAGGTTGCTGCAGTTACTGATGACTGCAGGAGATTGGAGGGGAGCCTCCCTGCCAACATGTGCTGCCGGGGACGGGATCTGAGGCAGGGGAAGGTCCAGGCTGGCATGGAGGTGCCAGTCCCCAGGAAAGCCCAGAGCATCATGTTTATCCTGTTCTGAGTCCAATCCCTCTTCACCCACCCAGCTTCAGTCTGTGCTAGCAGAGGTGGAGGGATTGGAAAGCCAGTGACACCCCTGCTGTGATGGAAACAGCCACGGGAGCGGGAAGGAGCGTGGGCTCAGCAGAGACTCTTTGCAGCAGCAATGGGGCTGGGCTCCTGCTGTATTTCCTCTGCCTGGTGGGTTATCTGCACAAATCACCCTGAGGATTGCCACTGGGGCAGGTGTGTGCATGGCAGTTCTTCCTCTAGCTCCTCCTTACCACCCTGAGTCCCCAGGGAGAATGACTAGGAGGAGGCGGGATGCCCCCAGTGCTATGCCAGGCTGAAAACACGTTCTCTTCATCATCCTCATGCCACAGGACCCATTTGGCATCAGATGGGGCTGCATGAAAGCCAAGTGCTGGGGTTGGAAAGAACACCTACACATAGGCACACTGAGTAGAAAGTTTAGTGATGGGCGAGGTTTTAGGTCAGTTTTCCTGCCTGCTAGAAAGAGAGGGGCCGAGGGAAATAGAAAAGGGGGAAAATACGGGAGTTTGCGGGGCTGGGGGTGTCACACTGTGCTGGGTCTCTGTGGGGTTTTCCCCTCCACCCCCGCTGCTTTCCCTCGAGGGCCCTGAGCCGTAACTGTATAGCTATTTAGTTAAATATTAAGAGGTCAAGTAACAGGGAACCAGAAACCTAATTACACGCTGCCCTCCGTGGCACAGTGGTTTTTGGTGAAAGCAGAGCAAATGCGTCCCCTTGTGTTACGGGAATGTTGTGCTGCTGCTGGAGTGATGGCCAAAATCCAGCCAGACAGCGAGTGCTCTGGACACCTTGCAGGTGGGAGATGTCGCACTGCTGCAAAGGGAATTTTGGCAGCCCCTGGCTCCGTGGTGCCCACACACTGGGTCTGGGGGCCTGCAGTTGAGCTCAGCCTGTGGGGTACAGGCACCTCTGGTTGTTCCTCCATGTCCCTGAGCAATGGGACCCCACACCGGGGATGGTTGGGACACACTGTCCTGGGATGGGGCAGAGAAAGGCAGGGCTGGGGGAGCTCTTCCCTGCCCCATGGCAGGCTGAGCTCCCACCTCACTGCGTTCATTCTCCCGGCTCCCAGGACAGGGACCAGCCAAGGTAACCCACCCCAGGGTCACAGCCACTGGGCACAGCCTGGGCATCCCTGACTGCCAAGCTACCCACTGGTCACTTTCCCCCTTTCCTGGCTGGGGTGGGCCCTTCTCCCCAGGTTAGCTGTGGGAGTGGCTTGTTTCCATGGCTCGTGGTTGTCTCTGCACAGGCCCCCACCCCACAGTCCTGGGGGGCAAAGGGGCTGTTTATGGTAGCAGCCCCAAAGAGGCACCATGGCCTCCCAGCTCAGCCCAGTGCTCACAGCAAATTGTGGGGCCACCATACATCCCACACCTCCCCTGCTCTCCATCTCCTGCCCAGAAATAGCTGGAGCCATGCTGTGTTGGGAACATCTTTATTCGGACAACCCCACATCTATGGAGCAGGCAGGGTATGGCCTCTGTGTGCCCATCCCAGCCCACCCCACCACTACCTGGGATCCGGGGCTCATCCCCATCACGAGGCCACTCGCCAGGCGTCCCGCAGGCGGGCCTTCACCTGAAACTTCTGCACCTGCAGCACGACACCAAACTTGCCCTCCAGAGAGGGCAGGGGCTGGTCCTCAGGGCACTCGAGTGTGAACCTCTGTAGCACCCAGGCCAGGAAAAGGAAGAGCTCCATCTTGGCCAGGACTTTTCCCAGGCAGACACGGATCCCAGCCCCAAAGGGGAGGTAGCTGGGTGAGGGAGAGTGGATGTGCTGGCCCTGCTCATCCAGGAAGCGGCCTGCAAGGGGAAGGGGCATTTGCCATCAGCAGGGATCGATCCCTTCTTCCTGAGACCTGCCTGAGTTCATCACATGTGTGTCCCTGCCATGAGCTGCAGAAGCAGAGATGGTGCAAATGCCCCTGATGGGTGGGAGCAGGATCTGACCTTCTACCACCAAGCCTCCCCCAGGGCACAGCCTCTCCTGCTGCACCCACCCCGCCATCCCCTGATTCTGGGGAGGATGGGGATACCCCCAACCCACCAGGATTGAACTCCTCGGGCTTGTCCCACTCCTTTTCATCGTGGTGCACAGACCAGAGGTTGATGATGACCCTGGCACCTTTGGGGATGGAGAATTCCCCGATGCTGGAAGGCAAACATAGAGTGAGACAGTTGCTCCCTCCCCACAGTCACTTGCCCATGACCTGGCTGCTCCCCAGGGGGGTCTCACCTGGTGTCAGCAAGGGACACATGTGGGATGAGCAGGGGAGACACGGGCCGGATGCGCAGCACTTCACTGATGGTGGCCTCCAGGTAGGGCAGCAGTGGGCGGTCGCTGAGGTGGGGGTGTCGAACCAGGCCAATCTTCTGGTCCATTTCCTCCTGAATCTTCCTCTGGACCTGGGAAGGAGAGCAAGTACTGGGGTGGGAGCCCAGGGAGGGGTTGCCCTGTGCACAGTGGGGTATACCTGAGCATCACCACCATGTCCTGTCAGGTTGTGCAGCGCAGAAGTAAAATGGCCACAGCCTGATCCTGCCTATTTGCAGGTCCTGACATCTCTTTTGGCACCTGCCCTCCCCCAAAGCCCCCCACGATGTCACTGGTGCTGGAGGGAGCCCAGGCCCCCTGCCATGGGGTGCAGACCTTACCTCAGGGTAGTGGAGCAGGTAGAGCACAGCCCATTTGAGAACAGTAGTGGTGGTCTCCACGCCAGCCCCAAAGATGTCCCCCACTGTCATGAGGAGGTGGTCGTCTGTCAGCTCCAGCCCTGGCACTGGGGAGCTGCTGTTCTCAGCACTGAGCCTCACTTGCAGCAGGGCATCCATGAGGTCCTTCACAGTGTCTCCAGAAAAGGCTTCCTGCCAGGGGACATGTGTGAGCCAGGCTGTCTTGGGCATATCCCAGCTCCAGCACCCTGCAGTTCCTAAGCATCTCCCTGTCCTGGCCCCACTGGCACCTTGTGTTCAGTGAATTTCTGCTGGAGCAGCTGGTCTCGGACCTGGAGGCATTTTTTCAGCAGGGCCAGGTCCTTGTTGGGGAAGATCTAGGGGAGAGAAGACACATTACAGCAAGGGGCTCAAACTCAGCCCAGCCCAGCCCCTGCAGGTCCCCAGGCAGTCTCTCTATGCCAACCAGGATACTGGGACACCAGGGCAGGGATCCTCCTAACTCTGGGGGGCTCCTACAGGACACATCCCCGCTCCTTCCTCTTGTCCAAGGTGAGAGGAACAGGCAGTCCCCGTGTCCCTGCTCACCTGGAGCCAGGGGAAGATGTCCACCAAGCTCTCCTTGGCCACGGTGTCCACGATACCCTGGCTGTACTCCAGCATGGCCTCGAACTCGGGGTCCCCGCGCCGGTATGAGGAGTTGAAGCAGAGGGAGCACACCACGTTGGTGACAGCCCGTGTGAGCTCAGGGGCCATGTCCAGGGCCGTATCCTGCGCAGCGCTGAGCGTCTCGCACAGGGATGCAGCCTCCCGGCAGACTGGGGAGGGGGAGAGGCAGGCGAGGGGGTGCTGAGGGGGTGATGGTGAAGCCAAGGGGTGAAGGGGGCAGCTGGGGGCTGCTTATTCAGGGTGTGCTTCCTGCGGGGCACCCCCCTGCCAGAGCTGAGCCTGAAGGGCCTGGGATGGGCAGGAGGGACAATGCTGGGTGCTGGGAGGAGGAAGGAGGATGGAGACATGCAGGGAAATCTCTACGTGTGGCTCGATGCTATTCCTAGGTGGAGCAGGGAATAGTATGCCTCAGTTTCCCCATCTGTGAGTGAGGGGAACTAAAGCTGGGGGGCAAAAAATTCATGGAGAGAGGTGCTGGTAAAGCAGCGGGAAGGAAGGAGAGGGACCGAGTGAGTGCCTGCTCGGCAAGGGGATGCCAGGGGGCTTGAGTTGAGCTAGAGTCTCCCCTTGGTTCCCAGGGAATCAGAGGAAGGAGAAGTCCAGCCTGGATTAAGTGCAGGAGGGAGCCAGAGCTGGGAGGGAATCTGGGGACTGGTGGGAGGCACTTACTGATCCTCTCGAGGGCGAGCGAGCCCTCCCCGAACATGGAGAGAGCAGTGTGCACCAGCTTGCGCTGGAACTTCCAGAGGGGCCCGTAGCTGGCAAAGGCGATGTCCTTGCCCCCCCGGGACAGCAGGTCTGTGGTCACCTGGGGGACAGGCAGTCCCAGGGTCACCCTGCTGCAGGGCAGCTCTGCGAGGGTGACACTTGTGGGGATGGATGATCATCTCAACCTCATCCCAGGGATGGTCTGAGGGGCTGGGGGTTAGCACAGGCAGATGAAAGCCGGGGCCATGAGTTTTTCTGTCCTCCCTGCCAAGGACTGATAGGGGCGTTTGGGATCAGGTGCCAGGGTCTGGGGCTCTAGGGTGACCAGGGAACTTAGGAGGTGTGGGGAACCTGATGATACCTGAACCCATGTCCCCATGTCCCGAGATGTAGCCAGCTGCGGGAAAAAACAGGCACCCTCGGGATGGAGGATGCCCAGGGTTTGCTCTGGGGAACGGGGCATTGAGGGGCTGCCCCGCCACTGGCTTGCTGAGGGCAGGATGGGGAAAGGAGATGGATCCTGCTGGGTGCTGGTGCCTTTCTTGGTAGCAGCCCCCGCCTCATCCCACACCACCGTGGGAAGGGTCCCCCCAAAACCTGCCGCCGACTCACGGTGCGGGGCCGTCCGGCGAAGTCTTTTCCCTTCTTCAGCAGCACCTCCCTGGCGTGCCGGTAGCTGTTCACCACCACCACGTAGTGGGAGCCCATCCAGAGGGCGTAGAGGCTGCCGTAGTGTCCCTGCAGGCGCCAGAGCCGCAGGTGGAGCTGGGGGTGCCCGGCCAGCTGCAGCAGGCTCCCCACGATCGGCAGCGCCGGCAGGCTCCGCGGCCGCCCCAGCCCCGTCCCTGTCCCCGTCCCTGCTCCCGAGGGGTCCCGCCGTCGCGCCAGCCCCCATGTGCAGAGCAGGGCCAGGGCCAGCAGCAGGGCGCCCAGCAGCGCCATGGCGGGGCCGGCTGAGGGGCTGCGGCAGCGCGGGGGGCCCTTATAGCGCCGGCGGGGGCTGCGCCTTGACCCTGAGGCGGGCCCGGCTCCTTATCGGGGGGACGGGGAGGGGGGAGCCGGGCCTGGGCCCGTGGCCAGCTCTGCAGCTGTGGGCACATGGCGGGGGGCGAGGGCAGCGGGGCCACGGCCGCGCTGGGTGGCCATGGGGGAGCTGCATCCAGCGGGCTGGGGGCCAGGGGATGCCCAGGGTTGTGTCTGTCCTTGGGGTTCCATCCCCAGGGCCCTGTGGGGGGTGAGGGGACAGCCGAGCCCTCGAGGTCTGTCCTGGATGCCATGGGCACAGCTTGTGGGTGCTGGCGGGGCACTGGGGTCTGTCGCCACCCTGGGAGCGCCTCGATGTGCCCGGGAGACAATGGGCAGCACGGGGGTGGAGGGCTGGGCAGCGCTGGGCAAGTAGTGGGAGTGCTGAGAAGCCCTGGACAACACTGGTCAGGGCTGGGAATGCTGAGGAGCTCTGAGCATCCCTGGCTGTCAGCCCTGGTCAGTGATGGGGAGCAACGGGCAGCACTTGACAGTGCTGGGCAGCCTCCACCAGTGCTGCTGAGCACTGGTCAGCCCTGGGCAGTACAGGGGAAGCACTGGTCAGTTCTGAGAAACTCTGGTCAGCGTTGGTCAGTGCTAGTCCGTGCTGGTCAGTGCTGGGCAGCCCTGGGCAGCCTCGGGGTGCCCGTGCCCGCGGTGATGTCCGAGACTGAGGTGCCCTGTCGGGAGTCCCTTGGGAACAGGAGCCCCTCCCAGCACCGCCTCCACCCACCGCGGGGCCTTCGCCTTCGCGAGCCTTCTGGCTCCCGGCGCTCGCCGTAGCGGCTCCGGGGCGGTCGGGGCGGGGCAAGATGGCGGCGGGGGGCGCGGCGGACGCCCAGGCGCGTTTCGGGCACTCGGTGAAGGGGCTCCTGACCGAGAAGGTGACGAGCTGTGGCACTGATGTGATCGCCCTCACCAAGCAGGTGCTGAAGGGCTCCCGAAGCGCCGAGGTGAGCGGCGGGTGCCGGCGGACAGCCGGTTACAGGGCCCGGGCGAGCCCCGCCGGTGCGGAGCGGGGCACCGGGAACGGCGGCGCGGGGCACACTGGGAGCTGTAGTCCACGGCGGGGACACATCCCCGTGTCGGGCAGGGACCGGGATGCGGGCACGGCTGGGCAGCGCCGAGGGGCTCTCGGTGCCTTCGGCAGCGCTGGAAGGCGGGAGGCTGCCCCTGCCTCCCGCCGTCTCTCGGATGTCAGGCGGGAGCGGCGTCTCATACTCTCCCGATGGATGTTGTGCCCAGGGCACGGCGGTGCTCCCCGGGGTGTCACCCCGAGTGTCACCCGCGAGCCGTCGCAGGGGCCTGGGGAAATGTAGAGCTGCTGCCTCACAGCCTGGTCTGTCCGTTTGTCTTTTAGCTCCTGGGTCAAGCTGCGAGAAATATGGTGATGCAAGAAGATGCCATCCTGCACTCAGAAGATGTAAGCTGTGTTATTCTGCTCGAGCAACAGTGATTCCAGGGGCAGGAGCAGGGGAGGGTGGTAAGAAGAGTTTGCAGATGTGCTTCCGGAGCCCTGAAGTGAAATACATGCATTAAGAGCAGGGCTGGTGGCCAAAATAGTTTAGTGCTTCCTCAAACCCAGGTGTGCCACTGACCCCCCAGTGCCCTGCAGCCCAGACAGCTCTCAAGCTGTGACCTCTCTCATGGGAAGCTGGAGGGACTGTGGGCTGAAACAAAACACTTGTATGTGTGCCTGTCATTGGGAAATAAGAGGAGAATGTGCCACTGCTGAGGGACAGTGGCGGGGTTATTTTGTGGGCAGGACAGTGATACAGTGGTGGATGTGACTCACCAGGGTACTGGGACAGCTTACACTGTGATTCTGCAGGCATTCATTCTTTGTTTTGTTCTCCACAGAGTTTAAGAAAAATGGCCATAATAACCACTCATCTACAGTACCAGTAAGTAGGGAACACCATGTTCTCTCTTGGGGGCTGAGTGGATCCCTCAGTCCTTTTCTGTTCTCCTTAAAGACTTTGCATGAAGCCCACTCAGACCGATCCCTCTTTTCCAGTTCTTCAAAGCTGAGCAGACCCCAGAGCTGGAATTTTCCAGCCCTCTTCAGCTCCACTGGTACAGCTCAGGCTGTTTTAGAGTGGGAGCTGATTTTTGCCTCCTGTTTGCCATACACCCTGTCTCCCATGAGCGTGTGTGACACATTTGGGGCTAAGGGGAAGAAGCCAGTGCCACTGCTGTCCCTCAGGACTTAATCCAGAAACAGGGTATTTCTGTGTGTCTCCTGAGCTGTTGTTCAAGTACCTTTTCTTTGACATAACACCAGGACTGAGATTTTGTTTTTGTAATGTTCTTTTTGTCTTTCCTTTTCTCATCTAGGCAAGAAGCAATTCAGAAGAAGTGAGTACCACTCTGGGGGACACGTGTGGGTGTGGAAAGGGGAAAGTGATGGAGTAGGATGGCAGAAAGTAGAGTGGAAAGGTGTTTGCAGCTGCCTTTGAAGCAGGTGCTGGCCCAGCGGGATAGCATTTCAGTGTTGTGAAGAGATGGGAATTTGAGTGAAGAGATATGATTTATATCATCAGTTTATTCATTGACGTGAATAAACTGTGAGGTTGATTGTGACAGGAGATGGGGATGGTGTGGAGCAGAGCTGTGTAGAGCAGGGTACACAAAGTGAGGCTTGCCTTGTGGGGCATGGAGGTGGGTTGGGGAGCCCCAGGGTTTCTCTTTGCTGTAGTGTCAGCTCTTGAGCCACTCTGGTCCCTTGGGCACAGGTAGCACAGCACAGTCTGGGGAGCAGATCTCACTCTGAATCTCCTCTTGGTCCCCAGTGTTGAACGGTCATCCAACCTTCAGGACCAGCTGAATCACTTGCTGAAGTGAAGGGGAGCTGAAGGCACGAGGATGTCTCAACTGGCACTGAGGGAAGCAAAGCATCCTCTTACCATCCAGCTCTTGGGGTTCAGAACTATGTCTGAATCATGCTGGATGTCAGCTGGGATATGTAGAGTCTGTGTTTCTGGGCATGTGGTCTCCTTTCACGTGCCTCCATCCATAGCTCTGCTCTGGAATGCTCAGCTGTGCCCAGCTGAAACTAACTCTCCTGCAGCTTTGCTCCCCCAGCAATTCCTGTGTCCGCTTACTTCCCATGTAGGGTGAGGTGCTCTGCTCACACCAGCAACCTTGGAAAGAAATGCGTAGTATTGAGCTGTGGGGTTTAAATGCGGGTACCTGCAGCTTGCCACTGGTCTTTATTTAGCCACAGAGGTGGCACAGAGTGCAGTTTATTTAGGGCACGGTAATCAGTGGGAGCTGCAAGTGCCTGGGTGGGTAAGAGGTGCGTCACTGTTGGCTGAGGTGCCAGTCCCAGCCCAGAACTTCGAAACCAGGAATCTGGGCACACACCTCTGCCAGTGGTCTAGCTGGATGTTGTTTGGCCAGCATCCTGCTCGGAGGTTATCTTATTTTCCACTCTGCCAGAGTTTGGAACATCAGCCCCTTGCCAGCCCATCTGTGCTGCATTCAGCCTTCAACTGCATTCCTTTCCCTGGGCTGCTGCTCCAGCTATCGATGAAGCAGCCTTGGCTGTGATGTGTGTTTGTATCTGGTTGGGAAGGTATCCAAAGGCCCGGCTGGGAAGTAGGCAGGAGAGCATCGTGAGCTGGTGTGCCCAGTTCTGCACCGCTCTGTTGAGGACTGTTCACATCCTGGGGAGTGACACCAGGCCCAGGCTATAAACACAGTGTCTTGTTTTTGATATGTCACTTATCTGGAGCACTTGGAGTGCACGGGAAGCACTTGTTTCCCTGAGTGTGCTTTTCACCAGCTGATAGGAGCAGTCAAGCTGAGCGTGGGCATTGGCCTGTCACATTCCTGTTGGAGCACTGCTGGGGTTTGGCTCCTGTGCTGCAGAGCCTTCTCCTGGGCTGGATTTCACCATTCCTGCCAGGGCCTGCCTGTTTGGGCTTTACATGATGGCACCACAGCTCCTGCATCCCCACGAAGGTGTCACTGTTAGTCCAGCGGCCGTGGTAGGTATTTTTGCCTTGGGTGGGGTCCTGATCCCCAGCTTTGCAATGGAATTGAGGGTTTTCCCTGAGCTGCTGGAGAAGCTGCAATATTCTTGCTGGGAATAAAAGCTGTCCTGAACACCACCAAATCGCAGTGGAGTCTGTGTTGGATGCTAGCGGTGGCGGTTCCTGTGTGGCAGGGAGACTGTTTGGGATGGTGGGTCTCTGCACCCCAGTGTCCCCCATTGGGCTTCAGCTCAGGAGTCTTCACAGAGGCAGTGTGTCCTTGTTGCAGATGGCTCATCCCGTCCAAGGTCCTGTCCTCTGCAGAGGCTGGAGCAGCCCTGTGGCATTAAACTTGAGTCTCCCTGCATTTGGGGCAAGCAGGGACAGGGCTGCACCTTGGAGGTGCAGAGCTGTTGGGGGTCAGGCAGCAGGGTGAGTTTTGGGGGTGTGGATGCAGGCACAAACTGAATGATGGGGTCGTGCCCACCGAGGGACTGGGGCCAGCTCCCCTCGCCGTGCCTGTGTCCCTGCAGTGCCAGGTGCCTGGGGTCTGGGCGAGGCAGGAGCTGGTGTGGGATGGAAGCCAGGCCCGGGGTGTCATGGGATGTCGGGGCGGAGCATGGCCCAGGCTGGGCAGAGTCCATCCCAGGCGCTGCAGCTGGAGACAGTACGGCAGCAAGGGGCCTCTGCTGCGGGTGCTGGGACTGCCCTGGGGGCACCCTCGGGCCAGAGGGCTCTGCAAAGCAGGGAGAGGGGGTTTACACCTCTGACAACCCCTACAGGGTTGTTTTGGAGGGTAGTCCCTCCAGGGCAACTGGGATGGTGTTTCTGGGTGGAGAGGGGGAATGTTATTAGATGCCCCCAGGACTATCCTACTATACTTCAAGTTTTGGGGTGTCTCTAGGTTCTGCTGGGGGAGAGCAAAAAGTGCTCCGGTATCTGGGAGAAGAGGGGGGGGTTCAGAGCCTTGAGGAGGGCCTGGTGTGGTGCCCATCTCTGTGTCAGGCACCAGCCCTACATTCCCCTTGCAGTGGCAACTCCCTGCAGAGAGCAGATCCACCAGGAGGTGCAGGTGAGAGGCGCTACAGGAGCTGGTGGCAGGGCTGGGGTGGCTGGACAGGGGATGTGAGCCTGGGCTGTGCTGGGGGTCCCTGCTGCCATCAGAGGATAAAGTTTGTTTGGGGCCCAGAGGGAAACTGCCCAGGTGCAGTCAGCTTATTTTCTCCTGTTGCCCACAGGGATGGGGGCGCTGAGCAACCTGGTATTTCCCTGCCCTTGTTCCCCACACCCTCCTCAGCCAGAGAAGTGGTGACTGCAGCCTGCAAAGTTATTGCGAATGGGAATTAAATTCTCTCCTGCACAAACACATCTGTGCATGTGAGCAAGGGGAGCTAGGGGGGATGGGGGCAAGGGAATACGTGATGTTAGTCTAATTTTTAGCTGAGTGGAAATGAGAATGCCAGTGCAGGAGGACATCAGGGAATTTACAGGCTGAGCACAGGCATGGCCCCCATATTTTGGAGCATGGGAAGTTCCCAGGCACAGCTTGCCATAGTTTACTGGTCCCTGTCCTTCCCATCTCAGGATTACTATGGCAAAGAGCTGCAGAAGTCAGAAGACCTCAAAACCAACGCGTGTGTCACCTCAGCCAGGCCCCTTCCCAAGGTGGTGAGAGATGCTTTGGAGCATGTCCACGAGGAGGTGGTGGCCAGGTAAACCCTGGGATCTCTCCCTGCTGCTGTGTCCCCATGGGCTGCAGCCCCCTGGACAGCCATGCTGTGGGGGCATCTCTGCCCAGCTCAGCTCAGCATCTGCCCAGGTACTACGGCTGTGGGCTGGTGATCCCGGAGTGCCTGTCGTCATGCCGGATCCTGGACCTGGGCAGCGGCAGCGGCAGAGACTGCTACCTGCTGAGCCAGCTGGTCGGGGAGCAGGGCCACGTCACTGGCATAGATATGACCGAGGGCCAGGTACAGTGCAGAGCTGGGGCTCTCCCTCATCCTCTCAGCAGCCCCCCACCATTTTTCCTGTCCTCCTGCCAGGTTGAGGTGGCAAAGAAGCACATTGCCTACCACATGGATAAGTTTGGCTACCAAAAGCCGAATGTGGAGTTCCTCCATGGCTACATGGAGAGGCTGGGTGATGCTGGGCTGGCTGATGAGAGCTACGATATTGTTATGTAGGTAACATGCAGGGCACTGTCACCCCCCAGTCCTGCTGCTCCCCGGGGCTGTGGGTTGGGGTCTGGCTCCACATCCCACTGGGTTACCTGCTTCAGAAGCACGTGTTAGCAAAAGGGAAATCCCAAGGCAGATCCTGGGCTAGAGTCTGGGAATATGCACACTGCCCTTTTCATGGTCAAATCAGTGTTTCCAAACCCCGTGTGAAGCGATGGGACACGCAGCAGCTGGTGGATGTGGTGCAGCTGGTGGTGCTAAGTGGGCAAAAGGGTGCAAATACGCCTCTGTCTCCTCCTTTCCAGCTCGAACTGCGTGATCAACCTTGCCCCTGACAAGAGGGCTGTGCTGCAGGAGGCCTTCCGCGTGCTGAAGGTGATGCTGGGCCTGTGCCCAGGGCAGCAGAGCAGGCTTGGGGTGGCCCCGCTGTTGGGGTGCCACTGGGAAGCAGCCAATGGGATGCAGCAAGGTGGAGACGTGGGATGGGGCCACGGGAGCGTACCTCTGCAGAGGGTCCCAAGCAGGGTAGCATTAGGGAGTTCCCAATTTCCCCTGCCTTTTTTGTCCCTTTCCTTCTTGGGAGTCTCCCTTCACTCCTCATTGCCTTCCAGCCCGGGGGAGAGATGTACTTCAGCGATGTCTATGCCAGCCAGCGCCTGAGCGAGACCGTCCGGAAGCACAGGGTGCTGTGGGGTGTGTAGGGCTCCGGGATGGGGGAATGGGATGGGGGCTGGACCTTTGCCTCCATCCAACCTTTGTTTGTGGTCTCGTGCCAGGGGAGTGCCTGGCGGGAGCCCTGTACTGGAGAGACCTGTACAGCATCGCTGAGGAGGTGGGGTTCAGCCCCCCGTGCCTGGTCACTGCCAGCCCCATCACCATTGGAAACAAGGAGCTGGAGGGCATCATTGGTGAGGGTCCAACCAGGGAGTGTCAGCTCTGGGGGGCTGTGGGGAATTGTGCTGGGATCCCAGGCCCTGCTGGATCCCAACCTGGGAGTTCGGTGCCCAGCCCACCAAACTCCCCCTTGCAGGAGACTGCCGCTTTGTTTCTGCGACTTTCCGCCTGTTCAAGGTGCCAGGTGGCAGCCGGGCTGGGCCAGCACAGGTCATCTACAACGGCGGGATCGTGGGGCACGAGCGAGAGCTGGTGTTTGATGCCAACTTCACTTTCAAGGTGCAGGGAGTCCTGCAAGCAGTCCTGGTCTGTAGGGATGAGTTAAAGCGGATGAAGCAGTGCTACTCAGGAGTGTCCTCTGTGATTTGGGGGGCAAGCTTTGGTAAAAGGGGTGATGAGTGGGAGCAGAGGGGCTGTATAAACCCAGAGGAGTGCAAACAGGTAGGAAAGGGATACAGATCCATGCACTGTATTGCAGTAAAAGTAGAAGCAGGACATCCATGGTGGCTTCCTAAGAGGGTTTGAAGTGTGCTGCTTGGTTACTATAGGTGTTTCTCTACAGTTCTGCACCAAGATCTGCCCCTGCTTTTGCTCCCCCCATCATCAGCATGGGTGGTTGGAGTCCCTTGGGACACATATGTAGGACCCCAGCCCTGTGACTGTTCCTCTGTCCTCAGGAAGGAGAGGTGGTGGACGTGGATGCTGAGATGGCTGCGATCTTGCGAAGCTCCAGGTTTGCAGAGGAGTTCCTGATCCGAGCCGGGGCCAGTGCCACAGCACCACAGGGCAACTGCTGCAAGGGGGTGAAGGTTGGTAGCAGGCGGCTCCGTTGGCTGGGTTCAGGGATGGGGACGTGGGTGTTCCATGCCGTCAGAGTTGCCCTGGGGTATCTGAGGGGCTATGGCATGATACCAAGACACGTGAGTCCTTCTGGGCCAGGCAGGAGCCCATGGGGCATTAAGGTTGGTGCCTGGTGCTAAGTGTGGACAAACTGTACCCCAGCCCACGTCAGAGCCTTCCAAAGGGGGGTCTGCTCTAACCACCAGGTGTGAGAACCCCTTGCTCCCCCCCAGCATGTCCGTAGGGACTGGTGAGGCTGACAGCCGGACTTTTCTGAGGTCTCCCAAGGGGAGACATCCTTCCCCTGAGCGGAATGGCTGTGTAGGGCCTGCCCTAGGAGGTGATGGCCCATCCCTGCAGCTCCTTCCTGCCCATTGTTCTCCCAGCTGCTGATGGGAGAGCAGATTGTCCCTGTCTGCCAACCCTGACCTTGCATCACAAAGCACTCTATCTGCTGGAAACCTCTCTCTTCTCCTTGGTGGTCTCTCCAGCCTGTAGATGGGCCAGGACAGGCAAGGGAGATAACGCCCTGCAGCTGCGTATCCCTGAAACTCAGCCTTGTACTTGGAGAGGGCAGATGCTCTTGGGTCTCCGTCCAAGCAGGAGGCATTTCTCAGATAAAAGTAGAACCAAAGTCCCAGAGAAGCTCTTGGCTTCCTTCTTGTAGCAGAGAAAAGCAGCTAGAGTGAGCCAGGAGCTCAGGGGGGTCTGTGCTGGCAGGTTTTGAGCCAGGGGGAAATGTCACTCTCAGGTTACCTTTTGCTTCTCTCTGGCCTGATCCTGCCCTGGGTTTTTCTCTGCCCTCCAGGAGAGGATCTGCAATCCCTTCCAGCTGCTGGAGCAGTTGGCAGCCCCAGGTCCTGCCTGCTGTCCTCGTGGCACCTATGGTTCCCCAGGGTGCTGCTGAGTGCCCACACACCAGCAGATGCCAGCGAGGCAGGAGAACACGGCCCCAGCGGTGTCTTCCACCAGAGAGCAAATAAATGTCTGAGCTCAGAGGCTGTGTGCTCGTGGCTGGGCCCACAGGACCTGTGGGGTGCTGTGCTTCCATGTCAGGGCTGGTGGGGCAGGTTGTGCCTGGGTGCAGTAAGGACAGACAGCTGTCCTGTGGGGCTGTGGGGCTGGCAGTGGTTACATGGCTTGGGCACACAGGCAGGGACAGTCTCTGTGGGAAAGGGGTTGTGGGTCCCTGTACGTGAGATGAAAGGTTGCATGTGTGCTTGGCAGCAGCCGTGTGCTGGTGTGCTGAACAGCCGTGTGCTGAGCCTGAGGGGACCTGACCCTGCAGCATTACCCTCCTGTGTCAGCCTGGCTCCAGTTTTTGGTCCTGGGGGGCCCGCAGCTGAGATCTAAATGCTTCTGAGAAGTGAAAGGCACAGCAATAAGCAGCCCAGTTGCTCTTTTCCTTCTTTTGATCTCCCCGTGCTAACCCTCCATATGCAAGCATCCTCCAGGCAGAGTCCATGCCAGCTGCCCGTGGGGTGAGCATCTCCCCAGGGTGGTGGACAAGAAGGATTGGTCAGCTCCTGGGAGCTTGGCCAGCCCTGCTTTTCCGTGAAGAACTCAACGTGGCACACAGGGTGCAGAGGGATGTCCCCCTTGTTTGCATTCAGGGCGGGGGTGTCCCAGGCACAGCTCCCCATGCTTTGCAGCTCATTCCAGGAGATGGGAATTGCTCTCTCCTTCCCTGTGCAGCACCGCTGAGGTTTCTGTTTTCCCCCAGACTCCATCTAGTGGGAAAGCCTCGAGTCCCCTGCAGGCATTGCATCTGCGGAGTTTCGCAGGGAAATGCGGCGCTTCTGGAAAAGCAGAATCGCGTCTGGCCCCATCTCGTAGGGGGCAAAGAGAGAGGGCTTTGAGGCTGCGGTGGGAGGTGATGGGCTGCTGTTTGGGAAAGGCTGGGGGCTGAAGAGCCCTTGGGTGAGCAGCTGTGCTTTGAAATGAGGGACCATTTCCAACCACCCTCACACTGATTTTCCAGGAGGGGCCAAATTTCCTCTCTATGCTACTTAAATGTCATCTTGGTGTGGCATTGGGGAAGACAGAAAGCAAACGATAAAATTTGGGTTAACAAATAAATGTGGCCCGGTGCCAAGGATGCTCTGCAGTAGCAGTAGCAGTGGATGAGGAGGGTCCAGGTGTTCAGGAGGCATTTCCAGCACACCTAGAATGAAAAGCATGAGTGAACAGGTAGTACCTGACTGTCACACAGTGATGGGAAGTCCAGAAACAGGTGTATCAGCCTAGAATGCTTGGCCTGGCTAGGGCAGCAATTAAGTAATATTTTAGAGATTAAATATATAAGTGATGCCCTTGAATATGGTTTCCTGGAAAGTCTTCTTGCCAGCCTGTCCCTTTGGCTTTGGACTAGACTATGAGCCTGACCTATTGGGTGTACAAAAACTCATAAGTTGTTGGGTTTAGAGCAATGCCATAGTTTAAAAAAAGAATCTTTGGTGTTATCTGGATCATCAGGGTATGTATTAGCTGGTTTGAGGTAGGGGTCCCTTGCAGAGCAGCCTTGGGGGTGGCTGTGATTAGTAGGCAAGAGGAGCTCTGAAACTGTGTGGAGTGACCTCAGTGATGGGACCTGCTGAAAATACCATCAAGAGGCTGTTTAATGCCCCCCTGTATAGCTCTCTTCCTCTATTACTTACAAAGGCTTCCTCAAAATCCCCAAACAGCTCATCCCTGGAGGTTTGCAGCAATTAGCTCCTGCTATCAAAGACAGCCTTCCCAGTGGTAATGGAAGAGCAGATGGGGTGGGGGTCCTACCTGCAAAGTCCTTCATTAAAAAGACATAAATCCCTGCTGAGTCCTTTCAACTTGCCTGGGAAGAGATGCACCCCCAGTGAAGTCCCCCCTCTTTGTGCATACAGAAAAAGGCCACAGCTTAAATGCCACTGCATTTGCACAGCACTATTTTTTTTTGTTTTTCCAAATTCTCAGCATGTCTGGGAGGAAGCAGGTAAGAGGACTTGACTTTGATCTGGAGCATTAGAGATCTTCACCAGACTGTGGATGTGGGGATGTCCTGTCTGCTTGGCTTTGCTTGTGCCTGTGCAGCCTTGGCGATTTTAGCCCTCAAGCCATGAAAAGAGGAGGTCCTGCAGCCTCATCCCACATGAGGAACCCCAAAACAATCTGTCCAACACCCTGGTCTGGGTGTTTTGGTGATGGTAGAGGTGCCCCAAATCCTGTTCTCCCAGTGTGAGATCTGCAGCATTGTTGTCCTCCCCGTGGCAGGCAGGGAAAGTGTTGTGAGGGCAGCAGCCCAAAGTTGGGGTGAAAGGGAAGGGATTCATGAGTTCGTGTTCAGTCTGTTTAGCAGGAAGTCACTGTGGCTCAGGGACACCCGTCACCTCTCGGGGGGTGCAGAACTCCCTCAGGATGAGCTGAATGAGATTTGTGACCAGGAAACTTTTGTGGCTACAGCTCCCAGACCCCTCTGCTGTGCTCCCTGCCGTTTTGGGTTGTCCTGCGCAATTCTTTACTCTTCCATTTTCCAAGCACTTAAATGAAGGGGAGGCTGTTTTACCTCTTCTAAAGGGTCACAGCCACCACCGACAGCTCCCAGTGTTCCACTCTGGCTGTGTCTCAGGGATGCTGAACTGTGTCCTGCATTCCGTATCCCTCATAACTGAGGGGCATGGAGCGATGATGGCCAGGCATAGGGTGTCTCTTGTCCCATCTGAGATCACTGCACAGCAGCCGAGGCCTCGGGAACAGCCAGGCTCTCAGGGTGGTGGGACACGAGAGCACACTAATTTACAAGTATTTTCCTGAATCGGATCTGCCAGCGCTCCGTGAATCCATGCACTGAGTGGAGGGCGGCAACTGGAGGGGCTTCGAACATCCTCGGTGGGAACTCCAAACCTCGGCCCCGCTCGCTCCGAACCTCGGCACGGGGTGGCTGAGCAGAGGTGAAGTGAGGGAGGAGCGCGGCTTAAATTTAATACACAGTGGTTAATTTCGCTCTCAGGCGCGACACAGCCGAGGAGATGCCGAGGCGGGGAGCCCGGCGGGGCACAGCGAGACGGCTCGATCTCTGACCGTCGCACGGTACCGAATCGAACTGGAAAGGGGCACGTCGAGGAGAGCCGATCCCGGCGCCAGCAGATCCCGGGATGAGCCCGGTCGGGCCGCTCTGCGGGGCGAGGCGGGTCCGCCAGGGGGCGCTGCGAGACCGCCGACCGGCGCGGCGCAGGCACGGGAGGCGGCGCTCCGGGCCTCCGAGAGGAACGAGCGGCGCTGCGGGTCCGTGGGCAGCGGCGGCCGCGGCGAGCCGGGCGGGGGAGCGGTGGGAGCGGTGGGAGCCGGGAGAGAGGCGGGAGCAGGTCCCTGTGGCCCGTTCTCACCCCGTCCCCCCGCGCTGGCGCTCCCAGGGCCGCTCCCGCCGAGCGCCCCGCGCGCCGGCCGCACCGCGCCCCCATTGGTCGCGCCCCTCGCGGGGCCCCGCCCCCTCCTGCCCCGGGCCCCGCCGCCATTGGCCGCTGCCGCGCGCCCGACCCCGCCCCCGCGCGCGCGGCGTACACACGGGAGTCACGCGCCCCCGGGGCCGGGGAGGGGGCGGTGCGCGTTGGGGGCGGGGCCGGGCGGTGATTGGCGGGGCGGCGGGCGCTGATTGGCGGCCGTGCTGGCGAGGCCCCGCCCCCGCGCGGCGGGCGGGCCGGGGCGGGGCGGGCGCGGGTAGAGGCGGCGCTGGTCGGCCCGGCCCGGCAGTCGCCGCCCGTCGGGTCCCGCGGGCAGCAGAGCCCGCGCCTTGCCCGCCGCCGCCTTGCCCGCCGCCACCGCCGCCGCCGGGAGAACCGGGGCACGCCGCAGGCACCGCGCGGCGATGCGGGGCCGCGGCGGCGCCGAGCCCTGACTAAAGATGGCCGCGCTGCCCGGTGGGAACATGGCGGGGGGCGGCCGGGGGGCGCGGGTGCTGCTGCTGCTGCTGCTGCTCGGCGGCTGCCTGGGCCGGCGGCCCCCGGTCGCCGCCGCCGCCGCGCCGCCCGCCGCCGTCGTGCCCCCGCCGGCGGCGGAGGAGACGGTGATCATCGGCCTGCGGCTGGAGGACACGGACGACGTCTCCTTCATGGAGGGGGGCGCGCTGCGGGTGAGCGAGCGGACGCGGGTGAAGCTGCGGGTCTACGGGCAGAACATCAACAACGAGACGTGGTCGCGCATCGCCTTCACGGAGCACGAGCGGCGGCGGGGCGGGCGGACGGCGGCGGGGCCGGCGGGGCGCGGCGCCGGCGGGGCCGGCGGCGTGGCGGCGAGCGGCGGCGGAGCCCCGCAGCGCTGCGGCATCCGCACCTCGGACATCATCATCCTGCCGCACATCGTGCTCAACCGCCGCACCTCGGGCATCATCGAGATCGAGATCAAGCCCCTGCGCAAGACGGAGAAGAGCAAGTCCTACTACCTGTGCACCTCCGTCTCGGCCCCCGCCGCCGCCGCCCTGGGGCCCGGCGCTCCCGGGGGGCTGGCTGGCGCCGAGGGGCCGGCGGGACCCCCGCCCTGGGGCGAGACCACCTGGATCTACCACGACGGCGAGGACACCAAGATGATCGTGGGTGAGGAGAAGAAGTTCCTGCTGCCCTTCTGGCTGCAGGTCATCTTCATCTCCCTCCTCCTGTGCCTCTCGGGCATGTTCAGTGGTCTCAACCTGGGCCTGATGGCTCTGGACCCTATGGAGCTACGCATCGTGCAGAATTGTGGCACGGACAAAGAAAAGAACTATGCCAAGCGCATCGAGCCTGTGCGGCGTCAGGGCAACTACCTGCTGTGCTCCCTCCTGCTCGGCAATGTCCTGGTCAATACCACGCTTACCATCCTGCTGGACGACATTGCCGGCTCTGGGCTGGTGGCCGTGGTGGTCTCCACCATCGGTATCGTCATCTTCGGCGAGATCGTGCCGCAGGCAATTTGTTCTCGGCACGGCCTGGCCGTGGGCGCCAACACCATCTTCCTCACCAAGTTTTTCATGATGATGACCTTCCCGGCCTCCTACCCCGTCAGCAAGTTGCTGGACTGTGTCCTGGGCCAGGAGATCGGCACGGTCTATAACCGTGAGAAGTTGCTGGAGATGCTGCGGGTCACCGACCCTTATAACGATCTAGTCAAGGAGGAGCTCAACATTATCCAAGGAGCCCTGGAACTGCGCACTAAGACTGTGGAGGATGTGATGACCCCCCTCCGAGACTGCTTTATGATCGCTGCCGAGGCTGTGCTCGACTTCAACACCATGTCTGAGATCATGGAGAGCGGTTACACCCGCATCCCCGTTTTTGAGGGTGACCGCTCCAACATCGTGGACTTGCTCTTTGTTAAGGACCTGGCTTTTGTGGACCCCGATGACTGCACGCCACTCAAGACCATCACCCGCTTCTACAACCATCCTCTGCACTTTGTGTTCAATGACACCAAGCTCGATGCCATGCTGGAGGAGTTCAAGAAAGGTGGGCTCATGCCTGTGGCGGGGACGCCGTGGGGGAGTTGCTGCTTGGTGGCTGTCAGCATCTACCTTTTTGCAGCGAGGGAGCTCTGCAAAGGGGCCTCTAGGGGTTCCTGCTCGTGGAGGGGTGTGGGAAGGTGCATTCAGGACAGCGAGTGGCCGGTATTTTGGCATCTGCCAGATCTGCTGGTCCCCTGGGCCAGGAAGCTGATACACGGCTGGTATGTGCCCCCGGCCGCTTTTCCCCCACTGCACTGGGATGTGTGTGTGGGCACGGTGCCAAGCAAGGTTGTTTTCTTTCTTGCTTTCTCCACTCCTCTGTCCGTTACAGTGAGAACCGCTGCCGGGAATCCGCTCTCGTTACTTGGCTGTGTCTTCTCTGTGCTTTTTCAGCTGGTCTGACGGGGAGGAGCGGGTGGGCTGCTCGGGTGTCTCCCAGGCTCAGTGCGCGCACACGTGCTGAGATAAACAAGGCGTTTTAGCGCCATTCATAGGCTCAGCCGGCCGACCTCGCCTCTCTGCTTGTGTTCCAGTTATTTTGATTGACGCTTTGATCTTGTAACTCAGAAGTTGTTTCAGGGTCTTAAAATTTATTCCAAAGCATTGTTGGTGCTGCACTTCAGAGATACAGTGCTTTTTTTCCCAGGTTTCCCTCTGCCTCGGAACCACAGGCTCAGCAGAGATGTGACCCTTTCTGCCTCTTTGGTGTAGCTTGTTTATTAATTACACCGGAACGGGACTGAGGCTTTCTGGCCTTATCTTAATTGTGGGAGGTTTTGGTTTGACAAATGTATCTTAATTCTTGTAGAAGCTCTTGTTTATGACAAAGGGAAAGGGTTTTTTGTTTTCCTTTTTAAATCTGTTCCTCTTTGCAAGCGAAATAATAATGGTGTATGGTCTGTGAAGGAAAGAGCTTTCAAAGTAGTGGTTAAATGAAATTTCAAGTTTGGATGTGTGGAGTCTTGTGCTGGAGAACTGGAGGACATTTGGAGTGCCGCTGGACTGTTCACACCTGGGGAGATCTGCTCAAAGTACCAGGAGCAGCTCAGTCCCTGGGGGATGATTTGCCTGAGAGGGGAGATCTAAGGAGGAATATTTGAGTTCAGCTTTTATCAACTGCAAAAGTTAGCTTGGTGATCTTTCTAGATAATAAGTTTAAATTACCACTTAAATTTCGGGTACTGTTTTTGTCCACACTCTAAACTATGATACCAGGGTATTTATCTCTTTTTCCTGCTTAACTCAATTTGTGGGATTTGGGGGGTTGCCTCATCTTTATTTCATCTTCATGGGTAGAAAGTGAACATACTCTTGCTTTTTATTGCCCGGTGCAGCAGTGGTTATCCTTGTCTTTCAGCCTCTGTGTAGCGATGGGGAAATCTTACTTGGTTTTGGAGCTGTTGAAGAAGAGGTGAGGTTGAGCCTCCCTCAGCTGTGGTTTCTGCACTGCAGGATCTGCAGCTGGGACATGGGAAACTCAGTGATGTCACTTAACTGCTGGCTGGTTAGGATGGATTTTGCTGCATGTGCAGGCAAAGGGTGGTTCTTCCCCCCCAGCTCCCGCTGTTCAGACTCCAGATAGCACGATGGGATTCTTAACCCGTAGTGAGACTTGTGTTTTTTTCTAGTTCTATTTGCATCAGTGTGTCTGAAGAAACAAATGTTACGTTGATCAGTTTGTTTCCCCTGTTTGAAAGGGGTGGAGTGCACTGCTATGTGTTAGCCTAGCAGTCCTTTTATTTACCAGCTGGGAGAATTAGGTGTGCATTTAAATCCTGCAAGTGTGGCTAAGCCAAATATGCTTCCTTACAGTTCCTGAAACTGGTGCTTAAAATAGGCTTCTTAAAAATTCTGGGTGGCTTGGGAGGTGCAGACCAGAGATCAATTTCCCGTGTAGGCAGAGAGCTTTTCTTGCCTGCACTCGGAAACATCCCAGTAGCACAAGTTTAGGGTGACTTTCTAATGTGTGTGTTCCCTCCTGATATTGCTGAGCCCTGGAATAGTCTCTGTAGTTGTGAATTAAGTTGGGTTAGTTTGAGCATACTTGAGTGTTTACTCCAGAATCGCTATGCCGGTTGGTCTGTATGGGCAAGCCCTGTGTTAGGACCAGCTCTGTCCTAACCGGTTTCTCTTTAAGAAGTACAGAGATAGTGGAAATAAATGGCTTCCTTTGTGTCCTTTGAAATGAATGTAAATAACTGATAGTTCTCTTGATCTGGCATAGCACAGTGTCTTTTGCAAGAGCTCTTCCAACTTTCTTCTTCAGAGCAACCTTGCCAAATTCCCATGAGAATGTACAAATTAAGGGTGAGAATCAAATTGCACGTTACTCTCCGGTAGGGTGTTGAAATTAAATAAGGTTACAGTTTTCAGTCATTCCCTTCCCACCACATTGACCTCCCACCGCAGCTGGCCTGCTTCAAAACTTACGTGTATGTCTTTTTTGGGCAGCTCTTGTGATAGTGCTGTTTAGTTGAATTGGTTTAAGGGAAGAGGATGACTTTTTTTTTTTTTTTTTAAGAAGTTTTGTAGTTAGCTGGCTAGGTGGGGATTTTGAAACTCACTTTTTTGGGCAGAAGCAAAACATTTTTAACCTAAATACGGAATGGAGGTTTACAAGGAGAAGATTAAAAGCCGAGCATGGCAGGACATATATTGTTATGCTGGTGTGGAAGAGGAGATGGGTAGTTCTGTACTTGTTTTGGTGCATAGGCTGAACAGCTGGAGGATTTGTGGTGGGCCTGTTATTAAAGTTCTTTGACCACAATTGCAAAATAGGTATCTGTTTCACTTCTATGCTGCCAAGCCAGAAACTTAATTTTGAGAGCTGCAGCACTTTCTCACTCCCTTGCTGCTCTAATCTCTAAGTGTGAATAAACATGATTTCTGAAGCAGTCTACAAACAAGCTTCTCTTCTAAAATGCATGGGTTACTTGCAAATAAATAAACAGCTTTGGAAATAGGTGCAACTTTCTATTCTAATAACAGACATTAAATCTCTATCAGTGCTGTCAAATCCACTTGCCTGCAAGTTGAGTAGACCAAGTGCTTAACTTACTTGAATTCAATCATTCAAATTTAGTGCAAGGAAGTGTAAGGTGCTCTTTACACTGGCTTAAGAAGTTACCTGCCTGACTTTGCTCAGTGCAGAGGTATCTCATTTGAAAGAAGTTTACTCCCAGTTAATCTGATGTTGGACATGGCTGTAAAGGGAAGCAAAGAGTTACTTGTTCCAGGATTGATTTGTGTCCTGGCTCCTAATCTGTAGCAGGGAGCGAAAGAGCCACAAAGTCATCTTTGGAAAGAAGCTAGAAAATTGTCTCCAGTGATCTCTTTTTTTCTTATTTACAAGTGTGTGCAGTTGTTTTGTTTTTTTTCTATTCCTTTTTGACAGTTTTCCTAGGTCTCTGCTCAAATGCTCTCTGGCACTTGCTCTTGGTGTTTTTCACAGGCAGATATCTGCAGGTGTGATCCTCAATCCAAAGCATTCTATTTCTGTCTTCCTGCCTGCTGGAGCTACAGAAATTCAGCTTGAAAAACCTAAAGCTGTAATACTAATATTTCGAGATTGGCCCACTTTCTGCAAGCCTTTGTACATCTGTGTTCCTGGTGGCCTGGGTGGCTTTGGAGGACGGCAGTTTCTCAATTGGAGTCCTCTTTATCTGGGGACTTTGAGTCATATGTTTTGATCTTATTTATATCTGTCTCCACTGTTATTTTATTCTGCAGATCAGAGCTTAAGAACCTGTTGCAAGGAAATCACAATAACTGTGTGCAGCAGTTCTGAGCTCTTGTTTTCTGAATCACATGGCAGCCTTGAGAGAATTCCTATATTTCTTACTAAAATCATTGCCAACTGGACCTTGAAAGATTTTTCTTTCCTAAAAACATTATCAGATTTAGCTTGGTGAAATTCTCTTTGGGTTCTGTTGGTCTTGTATTGTCTGCTTTTACTAATGTGCGTGTTGGGTGGCTATATTTAGTGTGGACACAGGAGAAAAATGTCCATTTCTTTTCTAGTTGCTCTTCTCCCTCCAAAGAAAACCAAGCTCCAGCAGCCTGAAACGTAAACTTCTTACATTTGAGAGTGCAGAGAAGAATACCTAGACCTACTTACTCCTCTTTTGAGCATATAGAGCCTCTTTTTGGAAGCAGGTAGGACAGTAAGTAATTGATATCCCAGGGATCCAAAGTTCTGCATTACTATTGTTGGTCTGAGGTTTTTTTTTCTGTTATTAGGTCACTTGGTCTGAGGGGGGGGGTTTGTTATTAGGTCACTTATCTTTCTGGTGCAGCTTTAATCCAGGTTTGTAGGTGGCTTCTTTCCTGGTTCCTTTCAATATTTATGACTTCTCATCCTGCTGAATCTGAGTCCAATCTTCCCTGAATACCTTTTATTTAATAGATCTGAATGCTCACTTTCTAGTTTATCTCAGAGGTTGTCTGTCTCCTGGGCCTTTTTTTTCCCATGTAATCCTGTTACTGCAGCATTACGAGAAACTGGATGAAACTACATAAATCCTTTCTGGCTTATGAAAGGCACATAAAACTTCTTCTTGGAAAACAATGTCATTTTCCATGCTGCTTGGCTAATAAAAGGCACCTCCTATGATCCTTTTGGGTAAATTTATATGAAGGGGAGGGTGTTGAGGAGGTCCAGTGTGGAACCTTTTTCTGTGAGAAGAGAGTGGGGGAGTGGTAGGTGGGAAGGAATTTGCCACCAAGAAACAGAAGTCTTAGCATGCTATGCCTGCAGATTTATTCCCTGAACAAAAATTGCATGTGGGGGTTGGGGGTTGCCTCGTGACAAACTGTTTCTTGGCTGTGTGACAGCGCAGCACCCGCAGGTACTGCGCTGCCAAGAGCTTTGCTGGCCTTGCAGAGCTCCTGGGGGATGCGTGCTCGTTCCACCGGAGAGGAGCGGATGTGGGTTACTGCAGGCAGCCCTCCTGCTGGTATGCTGAGGGAGAGGCACCACGGGGAATGCTTCAGGGAGCAGCTCCAGTTCTTCCTGGGCTCCCTGCTGTGAACCTCTTTTGGGAACCTGGAGAAGAGATGCCACTTGGAGAGCGGCAGCGCTCCTTCACCCTCACCTGGGTGGGGAGCCCAGCTGGAGGCTCTGCTTCTAGGAATAGAAATGTGTGGTTTGGGTGGCTGGCAGGGTGAGGAGTAAGTGAATTAAATGTCTTGGGCAGTAGAGGTTTGCGCCTGACCCCTGTGGTGGATACAATTCGTTGGTTGCTTTTCAACTGATTGTTTGCAACTCTTGTCAACAAGCATAAGAAGTTGCTTTTTCCTCCCTTGTATGCTAAGTTAGCAAATGCTTGCCTACACTGAAGCTGATGGGGGTGAATTCCCCCACAAGTGACCCATGCTCCTATCTGCTTTCTCTGTGTCTGTAAAGGTTATCTATAATAGGCACCAACGTAAACTTCAGGTCAGGCTGTGCAGCCAACAGCCAGTTTTGGAGTAGAATAGATTTAAGAGGCAGAATGTCAACTTCTGAGCAAAGTCAGTAGCACAGGAAAATGATCAGGTAGTTTAACTGTTGCAGTATTCTTCCAAAATCCTGAACTTTTTTTAAAAATTTTTTCTCGGCCAACATGAGGTTCTGAGGAGCAGAACACTTTCTCAGTGAACTTCAGTTGCCTCTGAGGGTGTAAGGACAATGACAGCGAATCCTCAGCAGCAGTTTGAGTCTGACAATGCCTGTGGCTGCTTAGAGAAAGTATTAGAAAAGAGCCAATTCATTTTGTCCCCCACGGAAGCTTACTGATCTCATCAGATTGGGATTCAGGAAGTTATGGAACTAAAGATACTGTCTTTATTAGATAGCCCTAGATGCTTATTTCTCTCTGTGAACGTTATGTAATCAACGCTGTACCTTTGTCAGCTCTTGCACATAGACAAACACCAATAGTGGGTATCTCCTGTCAGTAGCTGTGTAGTGCTGGTGGCAGAGAGAGGTGGATCTAAAGGCACATTTCTGATTGTCACTTCTGTATGAAGTCATCCAAAGGTAGGTTTTGTTTTGTCAGGCTGTAGTATCACTCTAGCTGGTAATTTAGGAAAGGAGGGAATGAGCCACCTCACACTTCATACATGTTGTGAGCTTGAGACCCCTCCCTTTTTTATTGAAGGAATCATTACAGTGAGTGGGAGTATTGTGGGGGTTACTAAGCCACTTAACTTGCAGCATCAGTGCCACTAGACTGACGAGATCTACTCCTGGTTTTGATTGGTGTCAGATTTTGTCTTGCTCACTTGGCTGGCAGACATTCTAGTGCACAGGAATGAAGACCTGGAGAATTCGAAGTTTCACTACTTCACCTCTTCTAAACACTTAGGAATGGGTGCTTTACAGTAAGAGTGGTAAGTCAGTCTTACAGCTGCTGGTCACCATCAAGTAGCAGAGAATGAAAGCAGTGGCCAAGCAGTGTGTTGAATGAGTCTATACACCATCCAGCTGTGCTTTTTTTCAGTAACACTTAACAAGAACTCACTTTTTCATTAGCTTATATGGCTCTACAGAGCTGTGGTACAGTTGCCAGTCTAGGTAGACCAATTGCACTTCTAGTATTGAGTCCCTTCCGATTTCACTAATGGAGCTTGTAACAACACAGGGTACTCCAGTGCCCTGAACCATACCCTGATGAGTGTGACCTGGCGTTCTTGTTGATTTGATGAGGTGCTGAAATACAGCCTACTACTTCAAAGAGGAGTGTAAATACTTGGTGCTAATGAGCTAGAGCCCACAGCACACGGTTAACAGTCCGGATCAGGTGGTTGATCCATCCTGGTTCCTGCCAAGGTCACTGAGTCATTTCAGGACTATCAAGTGGTGAGATTTTTTTCACTTTTCACCGGTGTATAATCATATAAGTGAGAACAATAAATCTGTCATTAACCACCTTCTGGTGGAATCCACCTTCTCCCTTTGCCAAGAAAGCAGCATGGCCCAATAGTTGCTGGTAGAAGAAGCTATGCTGGGGATAAATTAGGGCTAAGTATGGTGGTATACAAAGCATCTATGAGAAGGACATGAAAAGTAAAGCTGATTAAAGAGCTAAGAGGGGAAGAGATGACCTAGTCATCTCAGTGTAAGTGGTCTTCAAAAGAGGTAGCTGTAGGGGAGAGAAATGGATGACCTGGAACAGGTGATGTGTTCCTTTGGTGTTTTAAATAGCTGTGGAGTAATGCAGTTCTCATTCTGCAACACTTATTGTTGAGTTGAGGCAGAGGACCTGAAGTCTACAGAAGGATTTCCTATAGTTTCTTAAAGAAACCAAAACCAAACCCCAACCAAAAAACCTGCTAATGTTATGATTCCAGGACATGCAGCCATACAGTGTATTTCACAAAGTGGATTTTGAAGAATCAAGTCCCTGTTTGACACTCCAACTTTGAAACACAAAGTTGCAATATCAGAAGAAGAGATGGCAGTGAGATCCATCATGCTTGGAGAGGAACTGAATATTCCTTTGACTTGCCACTGGAGTTGCATGTACCAGATGTGCTCAACATAGTGGTCAGTTCAGCTTATCTTTCCATCCCTGCTTCCCAATAACAAAGAGGCTTTGATTCCTTAAAAATTGTCTCTATTAACTCTTTCTTTTTTGTCCTCCTTTACTCAAAAGGGCTCTCTTCCCTATTTGTGGCTTTGTCTGTAGTAGCTTTACACTTAGGAGAGTTTAAAGTAGGGGCCCTTGGGGACCTTTGAGCCTATGTTCTTGTGTTTCCTGTTAAAATTACCAGGATGTCTTCTAGAGCTTTGGTAGGCAGACAGTTTTCACTGAAGAGAAAATTAACTTTCAGGATTTTCCACACTTCCATGCACCTATGGGACACCATATGGGCTGTCTACCTTTGAGGACTCTGTTGCTGTAGTACACAACCTGTAATGCCAGAGGTGTTTCATTGTCTGGGTTGGCTGGCATGTTGGAAATTGGGTTTCTTACATGGCTGTTTGTGGTTATTTTTGTGATTTAAAGATATGAGTCAGACTTGCTCTTCACCTACTGGTGATAATATCTTCTTGAGAGGACTAGTGAAAGAATACTAGAAAAGTAACTTGTCTTGTAAACAACTTGTCTTAAAATATCCAAGCCTCAGATTAAACAGAAACCTCAAAGCTAAGAAAGCTTGTGTGGTTGAGACTTAATTCTGTCTCTTTATATTGAAACATTTTGCTTGAAAATTGCTTGGTATAATAATTTCAGTGTTTATGGTGCAACAGCCCTTTTCATCAAGGAATACTTAGGAGGACAGTGTGATGCCTGTCAATCTGGGAGCTGAAACCTCACAATTGTGGAGGCTGTAACACTTTACAAGTTAACACAACTCTGCTGCAGTTATTAATTAACCAAACAAGAGCTTTGCTCCAGCCAAAGGTGCAGGGGCCGGAAGATGAGATGAGCACATACTTTTAGTGCAAAAGGTCTGTAGAGTTATGTTTTCTGTAGTGCTTTCTGTTGGGATTGCACCATTCCCTTGCTGTCAGCCCTAAAAGGGTCTGCTCTTCAGATGAGGCTGGTGTTGTAACATTGCTCTCTGCAGGGTGAACTGTGCCATCACGACCAGGCTCCTGCTTCTTTGAGGTTCTTTCCCATAGCAAGTGTGAATAAAAGTTGGGGTTTTTTAATAGTTCTTTTTTATAGTGATATAATCTCTTATACTGATATGATAGAACCGTTTGTGACAGTTGTTCTTCATGGAGGTGGACAAGGCTTTATTTTCATAATTTGTTGGGGGAAATTAGGGAACAAAAGTGCTGATTCTGCCTTATTTGGATACTCTGCTGCCAGCAAACAATTTTAAGAAGGATCTTACCATTTCTAGTTTCCTTCCAGGACTCCACCTCTGGATTTCAGAAGACTGTCCTGCCTACCCTTTGCACTGTGGTGTTCAAAGGGCAGCCCTTGGCTGAAAGTGAGCCTGTAGGACCTCTTTCCATGCAGCAGTTATGTGAGGACAAGGACGATCAGTTGCCTGGTTTTACAGCTTGTGAATTGCTTGTCAGCTATTTCTAGATTCCTACCAAAAGGAAGAAAATCTGCCGGTGTGAACTTGTTCTTGATAAAAATTTACAATCTGGCATTGAAAGTAGGTGTGTCTGTGGGTTTCTGGCAAGTTACAAGCTTAGTTCTTCCTATCTTGCCTGGGACATCTTTCCATTGGAAGCAAGCACAGCTCTCACAGTTACAATTCCCGTACACAACAAGTGCAGACATGGACCTTCAGTTGATATTATGGGGCATCTAGTAAAGAGGCTTCAGTTAAATTTTGTACTGTTTAATGTAGGCTGAAATTATGAATTAGAGTTATTCAGTAACTCTTAACTTGAACTCCAAGGGACATCACAAAGTTTCTGGTTCAAGATGGATAAATTAGATGATATGTTTTGCTGTGTGAATTTTTTCCCCCTTGCTGTATAACTGAGGTGTGTGTACAGATAAAGCTTTTTGACTTTCAGCTTTTACTTTACTGTCTTGACACTGTGTGGGGAGTGAGGGAAGAAGCATCTCTCAAGATACCTAAAGACTTGCTGCCTAGGTCTTCCTCTTCCTCCAGCAGAAGAGAGGAACAAGGGATGCCTCACTGGAAGCTGGGGCAGTGAGTCTGTGAGCAGCTTACTGTGAATTACATGGTTGTAGAGGTATGGGAGCAATCTGGTCTTGTTGTGTGCTGGTTCCTTACCCTCATGGGGAGTAGTTTTTTGTATTCTTGCCTGTAGCCTTTTGGAATGGTTAGACTTGAAAACACTAATTTCAAAACCACAAATTTCAAGAACTTCACACTGTTCACGGGAGTATTTTTTTTTTTCTTCGTGTTGAAGAATTGCTTGTGCTATGTGCATGGGATATCTCCCAGAGAAATCAAAATCACTCTCTGTTTCTCTCATAATAAATACACTGTACAGTGTACTTCAGAATCAGTGCAAGAAAACTGGGAGACTTACTAGTATTGTATGTAAAGGAAAGCCATTTTTTTTCCTTCTGTAGTAGTGTTTTTGTGTTTTCCTGTGACCATTGCAGAGATCACAGCATGCTTAATGCTCTATTCCCTTTCCATATGATGAAGCCAGCCTCTCCATCGTAAGAAGAACTGACAGTTTTGTAGGTCCTTCTGTTCATTTGAGAAAGCCCCAGAGGGGATTTACAACCACTAATGTGAAACTCTTTACCAGTAGCTTACTAGTTTAATTTAGCATCTTACTGGTTTAATTCAGCTTGTGTTATCTGAAGGCTCCCAAGGAGATCCTGGAAATGGAGAAGTTGCACAGTTCACCCTGTAGGCAGTCTTGGTGGGGGGTGAAGCTCCCAGCGTGGGAATCCCCTGAGGTTAGAGCTTGAGGAAGGCAGCTGGGGCAGTGAAAAAACTTAATTACCTACTCTATGCAGTCTCCAAGAACTACAGCAATCTGTTGCTTGATGCCAATCATAGGGTTGAACCTCTGAGTGCAGTTGTAGAGCCAACATGCAAGCAAATAGAGTAGCTTTTTTTTTTTTCCTGCTTTCTTCAATGCCTCTGGGGTTAAGGGAAGGGATGAAGGTTTCCCTGTACTGCGTGATGCACCACAGACGGGAATCCCAATCTCTTCTCTCTGCATGGGCACGCTTGCTGTGCATAGGATGAGAGGTCTTCCAGGAGAACTGTGATGTCAATGGCTCTATTCTGTTAGTGTTTTGGTTTGTTTTGTTTTTGTTTTTTTTTTTTTTTTCTTTCCAGAGCAGCTGTTTTGAATTTTCCAGTTTTTGCTGTAATCTTTGAACAAGCTTTATTTTATTAAGAGAGAGACACCGCGGAAGCGTGTGGGGTGGAGTGAAGACACGCATACATTTGAGTGTCGGGGTCATTTTCATTTCTGATTACTGGCCTGAAAACTGTGTTTAAACTTGCTGCTTGCCTGCTGTTTGAACATGGTCCAGTGGTAAGAGGCTTTAATGCATTTCTTCTTTGCAAATCATCAACCTCACATCTTCCAGTAAAGGAAAGAATTTGAGAGTATAGCTTCCAAGAGTAATAGCCCTCTCAACCCTATGCAATGCACAGGCTCCAACCAAAAAGTTCCAAGGAAAATATTCAGAAAAGGGGAAGTTGTCTAGCTGTCTCCCTGATGGTTTTTCGTTTAAACTATTTGGCTTTGCAGAGAAATCAGTGCACTCTTTTATTCAGATAGACATGGAGCCATGCTGGAACTATATGGACTATTTTAATCCAAACATAGGGTAGAGAAATTAAGAAAATATCTCTTACCTCCCCAGTTTATATTGATGATGCTCTGTAGTTTGCTGTTGTTCCCACTATCCAATTAATCCCTCGATGAAAACATGCTTGGAAGTATTGGAGGTTGGTTCCAGGTACCCTGCTTTCTGCTTACATCTACCTCCTGATCAGAAGAAAGAGCTGAGTGCCTTGAGCAGTGCTTGAAAGCTTTAAAGGAGGATGCTGGGCAAAGAGCTACCATGAGGATGCTGGGAGGTTTAGGGATTTGGGTGGTGCCTGGGTCTACATCTATTTCCTTTGAAAAACATTAGAACAGCACTGTCCTGCCAGTTTTTAGAGTGAATGTTTAGGAGGGAATGAAGTGCTTTAAACTTCTTTCAGCAAATTAGGTTATCTTAACCATCCTGTCCAGAGCTGCAGTTAGTAGTTGTGACAAGGAATGAGTGTGTACTGTGATTAAACATGTACTCCCATAGTTAGAGGGGTTATGCCGTTTCTGGGAGCAAGAACTCTTGCTGTGGTAATGCTTGTGAATAATTCTAACAAAAAGAATTCTCATCTCTCTGTGTTTTCTGTGGCTTTGAGGACAATTGGGACATAAAAAAACCATGAAGATATGACTAGATGAAAATATCCTTGCAGATAGGAATAGATTTTCTTTTTAATCTTATAAAACTGAGTTTAAAGCATATAGGAGACTTAATTTTTCTGTTCCTGTTATTTTTTTATGGAAAAATGACCCAAGGAAATCCAGGGCATAACTGCTTCATGTGAGTTGAGAGCTGGGCAAGGATAAAGTGTTGGGTTTTATCTTTTGGATTTCCTAGAGCTGTCCAGTGTTGCAGTTGACTGTGATTCCTTCTCCTTGTGCTTCAATTACTTTGCTCTATAATGTGGACTTGTGTTTGTCCCTTTCCTGGTATCAACTGAATGGTTTTGTGGGAACTGGTATATTTCAGCTTTTCTACTGTAGTTTAGGTTCTGTAATAGGAATTTGGTTTAATGTTCATCTAACAGCTTCCTTGCATGTTTATTGCAACGTTCTTTAAACTGACAATCTTTCCAGTGACTCAGATTTTGTTTCTCTTGCCCTGAGTTTCTTGTCTTTATTTAGCATTTTCACTCTCCTTTTTCAGATCAATGTGTAGTTCTCCTGGCACTGTTTGTTGGCAGAAGGTGGGGAAAACCAGAGAAAGTCTAGGAGACATTGGAACAGATAAGATGAGGCCATTCCATTAGACAAGTGTGTGGAGACACAGTTGAGGTGAATGGCACATGGTTAATGCTCTGTTCTGTGAAGCTTTATGGCTACTAAAATTGCTGCTGTAAAGTTCATAGTTGGGTGCTTTCTAACCTCCTGCTGACACAGAGGGTTTTAATCTGTTGTTTTTTCCTTATGGTGCCAGATATGCCATTTGCCCTTTTATCCTGTGCTGGTTAGCATTTGTTTTCAGTTGGTTTTAAGGTAATGTTCATTTTAGGAGTAATTATGTACTAAATATTTTTCTGTTTTTCTGGGCTGAAAATCTAGTAAGTCAGTCTGTAAGTGGCATAGCTGTTAGTGCTTAAATTCCCAATCTCGAGGGATATGCAAGTAGCTGTTCTTTTTTCTTGTCAGTGACAAGCTGGTAACCAAAGTATAATTAAATACCTTGGCTCCCTCTTGAACCAGAAGGTCCCGAGCTCTTTTTCCTGGTGCCATTGGAAAGTTGCTCTTGCATCATGGACAGGTCATTACACCAGAGGGTAACACTTCAGTGTTCTTCATTGCAGTCCATTCCAAGGAGCCTTGGGCAAGCTGGCTAAGAGGAATGTAGCGACACAAATCAAGTCTGTTCTCACTATCGGTGAATCCCATTCATTTCAGATGAGAAGAATGGCTTAGTTGGGCTCGTCCCCTTATTCCATGTGGGGTGATGTGATATGGGGAAAGCTCAGCCCACCTGAGCTATTTATCAGCAGTTAAGGGGGTTTGCAAGGTTTGTCCTCGTGATAGTCCAGCTCTGCTCTAGGGTGGTGCAGGCAACCTCCTCTGTATGCCACTCAGTCTGTCCTGCGGTTTTTTTTGAGTGTATTGGCAGAGACTGGGTTCTGCCACTGCTTTGATGCCTGTGCACATCAGGTTCTAGGCTGGACTTGCATCTGTGACACACAGAATTGTCACAGGATTTGTGTCCTGAAGATATCATTATCACTATGTCTCTTGATGCTTCTGTTATTCACTGATGTCTGATTAAAGTGTCTGTTACTGCAGAATTTTGGCACTGACTCTTAATCCAGGGCACAACTTCCGCTAACATGAAGAGTTGTGCTGTTGTGGTCATAATGACCTGTACAGCTCCATCCTGGCTCTTTATTGTTTTCTTTGACATAGGAGATAGAAACAGGATGGAGAAGCTGAGAATTTTCCTGCTTGTCCCATTCAGAAAATGGATGTGACTGGGACAGCGAAGGCATGATGTGTTTTCTCATCCCTCTCCCAGGGGTTAAGCTTGTGCAGGGAAGGGGTGGACAAGGGACTAGTTCATTCTTCTTCCCCTGACTGACTGAACGAAAAGGTGAATGAATGGTATTCTCCAGTAAAGTGTCAATTCAGAAGTCTCATTGGAAAAGTTGCTACCATAAGGGATAGAAGTAGATTTCTACTTTTAGATAAAACTGGTTTTCCTTAATTTTTAATCCCTTTGTGTTGGAACAAGGAGCCAAAGGGAGTGATGGTAGGACTAGGCAGGGCAGCCTTTGCAGGCTGCAATGAGACGGGAGTGTTGCAACCTTTGAGTTGTAATCTTTTGAAGTGGCATGGGGTAGATGTCTCATTACCCTGGCCTCAACACAGGCACAGTTTTATCTGTGACATACCAAGCAAATTGCCTTTTGCCTCAGAGATGGTGAAGGGCCGTTAAACCTGTTTGGCTTCAAGGCAGTCATTCTGTGGATTCTCTTTATCTGTACTGTGAGGTCAGGAGGCCTGCAGAAGCCACCCTCCTCTTCCCATGTCTCATGTCTGCTCTGCAGGACCAGCAATTAAGGCAAAAACTCCTGTGTTGGATGAGGGGATTTTATTAAGTGCTTACAAAAATAATAGTAGACTGTCCCTCCAGGGCCAGTTAAGGGAGCTGCAATGCTTGTGGAGAAATCTGCAGCCACAATTGAATAAGCCAGTGATTGCTCTGCTTGAGTATGATGTTTGAAGATCTTATTAGAGAAAATTGAACATTAACTAGGTCTGATTTTAATTTTGATACTAAATTCTGAAAGCCAGTTGTCGTGTGTTTCTTACTTTCCCCATCAGAATAAGCTGTTTTTAACATAAATGACTGACTGCATTGGTGTCTGTCAAAATGCTGACTTCAGCTTGAAGAAACAGTTAATCTGCACCATGTACCCCTAAATGCATTTTTGGCAGTGATCATGTTTCTTAGAAGTGCATCACACATCTGTAGCAGGTGACAATAATGCCAAACAAAGCTATGAGCATTTCTGTTTGCTTCTCTTTTTCCTTCCTCCTGTTACAAACTCCTGTGAGGTTGCTGAGACAAGCCTGGGTAATGGGGGTGGTTGAGCAGAATCCAGAAGCCATGGAAAGAGAGGGAAAGTGAAAGAACTCTGCTTGTTCAGTGCATGGGAGAAGTTTAAAGCATAAAATAAAAAGATGAAAACTATCCTAAAAAAGACTAAAACCTGCTGATGGAAATAATCATTAAAGTATTTGACCTCCCTCTGCTGCTCCTGTCACAGCTAACATGCTCCCGACTTGCAATTTGTCCTTGCTTGTGTTTTTGGCATGTCTCAGTAATCCCTTTTATATTATTAAAACAGGTGCCACATAGACACAAGCAAAGGAGTTTTCTTCTTACTGTTCCGCCAAAGGACATGACTCGTTGCTGAAGGGATGGTTCATTTAGTGGAGCAACTTAACCAGAAGTATGGAAGTTTTCAGGGTTTCCAGTGATAAGTCTTTCCTTTGGATATTTTCTGTGTTATGGATACAAGAAAGCTTCTGACTGTGGACACTGGTCTATTAGGAATTGACTTGTTAAGTTTAATTTATGTGAGCCTCATAATGCAGGTGACTGCTCAGTAGTGGAAGTTGAGATAGATATGAATCTATAGAAGGTTACTGACTTGATGTTTTAATCTGTCAGCTCATTCTTCACTCCTCTTTTCTGTTTGGATGTTGTAGTATTGAGATGTTTTTGGAAAGAGTACTGGGAAAACTTGCAAACATTTTTCAAACAAAAGATGATTTGTCTTCATGGCTGGGAGGGTTCATTTGGACACTTGCTCTGAATTTTTTTTTTTTTTTTTGTTTGGAAAACTGAAGTTCTTAGAAGTTAGATGGCCTTGGCTTTCTTTGTTCTTTCCTCTGTCTCAGACATCTGTATCAGCTCTCTCACCGAGCTCTTTATCTTACTTGGCTTTTCTGTGGATGCCTGGAGGCCTTGGCTCACATTCTCAAGAGTGTCCACTGGTTCAAGAAGCCATCGCTGCTATCAAATTACCTTGACAGCTGTTGTCCCATTTCATATTTGCCATCCCCTCCCCCTGGCTCCCTTGTGATTTTTGGCAGAAGCTGTGGCTATTGAGCAATAAAACTTGGATCTGAGAATCCTTTTGCTGGTGGGAAAATGGGATGAGAGCACACTAGTTAATGCCTTGCGACTTGACTTCTTGCTGATGTACAGTCAGTAGCATCTTTATTTAAAAACAAAACTTACCACCAGCTAGACTGTGGATTGAGCAGATGGTTTGTTTACTGTTCATCTGCAGTCGTGTGATAGGTGCTGGTCTCTTAAAATAGCACACTCTATACCAAGATGTTTATGACCAGAAAAGCTCTTTGTTTGGAGGCCTTGACAAATGCCTAGGGACTGCAAAACAGCTCAGATGTTCGTGTTAATGGAAGTGATCCATAAGGGCACGATCAACTTTGTCTTCATGTTAGTTTTATTGATGATCCTGCCCCTGTGTAACCTAGAATAGAGCTCCTGTAGTGATATTTAGTAGACATTTAAGATGACCCTGTAAGAAGTAATTAGTCTTGCTTTGATTTGAATTAATAAAATGTAAATATAGCATTTGTGGGCTCTTCTTTTGTGTAGGTTTGGGGATCAATTGCCAGTCTTTTAAATGAAGCCATAAAGCACTTTTGACAACTGACAGGAATGGTGATGATCTTGGGGCCAACCATCACAAGAGACCTGCCATCCCTCTAAACCTCTCCTTTCAAGATGTTTTGTTTGAGAAGTTGGCTGATGCATGGCATGCTTTAATCTCTACTGATCATTCCTCTTGTCCCTGTTGGAACATGTCAGCAACTAATTTTGTGTAACATACTGGCAAACTAGGAAGGAAGGAAGGAGCGGATCTTAATTGGAAAGATGACTGACAGAAAACCATTAATGTATCCGGAACACTCAGTTGTGAGGAACGCATATAGGAAAAACATAAAAATTCTTTTGCTTGCAATGTGTATGATTTACTGGCTGATAACATCAGTGTGAAATGTAAAGCTTGTAAAAGGCTGGATCAAACCAGCTTTAGTGCTTGTCTTACAGCTCCTAAATTACTGTTCCAAAGTGTGAAGACCAGACTCCTACTGAAACATGTGCTGCCCTGTTCTGTATGTGTCTGTGGAGAAGGGCGCTTTAAGGAGTCGGTGGATGGTTCTGCTGTGTATGGAGTGAAATCACGAGATCAGAGTGGCTATAAATTTGAGTGCTGGGCCCTTGGGGTTCCATGATGGTCGGAGTGAATGGATTGTGGCACATGATGTGGTCTTAGCATCTCACGTGCTGTGGAGTCCTTCTGGGTCGGAAGAATGGTTGTGGATACTGTGCGTTCAGCTGTGAAGTCAAGGGGGGAAAACTCAGAAAGCATGGGGTCAAAGAGGATGTCCTCTGACTTTAGAAAATCACAACTACATCAATATTACCCCCTGGAAAAGAAATAGAAGTAAAATAGAGAATGGATTACATCTAGGTAAAAAAGCATGAAGCTGTAATGTTTGAGTTGCAGGGTGGGATGCACGCATTTTCTGTTGACGTGTGGGGAAATAACATTTTACTGACTTCCCCCTCTCCCAAATGAAAACAAACACTCTTAAGGCCTCAATTTGGTTCAAAACTTGATTTAAACTTGTTTGTTAGGTTTTTGTTTGGTTGTTTGTTTGGGTTTTTTTTAAGGAAAAAGGTGGCAATTTTTGTGCCCTGTCCCACATCCCTTGCTATCCTGGCATTTAGCATGGGTTTAAACAAGGTGCTCCTTGGCCTGATCTCTCCATGGAGATTGCAGAAAGCGCTGGAAGGCTTGAGCTTCCTGCGATCCCTGGCATGTCTTCCGTTACGCAGCTACGGTTATTGTAGCAGTAGGGGACTTGTTAGTTTTCCAACTGCAGTTCCCAGCAAACGTGTCCGCTCTGCAGTGTAGACTCCTGCATGTTCAGTGTTAAATAGTTCTATAGCTTTCAGGCATCTTGCATTTCAAATAAGGGTGGAGAAGCAAGTGTTGGCCTTTAAGGCAGGGGTTTCAAAGCTTTCTGATATCAAAGGCCATGTTGACAACTTGGCAAGCGTTTCTGGGCCCAAGTGTGTTAGATCTTTAGGATAGGGGCTGACTTGCTGCAGGCATCGGGAAGGATGTTTCGCATTGTTTAAATGTGTTGTCAGGTGTGTTATGTCCTTTCTGTGCAGTGTGGCTGCTGAAATGTCTCCTCCTTTCGTGCTAGGCTTGGCTCACTTTCCCGTCAGCCAGAGAAGGGGTTAATTTGCTGTTACAGTCAGCTTGTCTTTTGCTGTCCAGTGACTTCTGCCTAAGCCTGCTCTGGTGGGGAATCCCATCTCCTGACCCCTCAGCTGTAGCAGCTCATGCAGTGGCTGGAGAGGGTGGAAGGAAGCATTTGAGGAGAGAGTTAATCTCTGCTGGCAGGTTACAGAGTGGGAGGAAGCATCTCAATCCGGAGTCATTTGCAACCCTCTCCTGGGTGTGGGAAGCAGGTAGGGTCCTGCAAACTTAGGAAAGCAGCCGGTTCTGGCAGGGCAGAGCTTGTCTATCCTGGTCAAGGTCTCAGAGGTCTTACCAGGTTACTTGCTGCTTGTTGACTGTTTGAAATACCAGCATGTGTCGCTTCCGCTCTGCTCTCACGCTTCCCAGCCTCGCTGAGCTGCTGCTCTGCCTCCTTGCGTTGGGTGCTTCAACTGCGTGGGTTTGCTGTGGTATCTGAGCATCTTTGGGTGTTAAACAAACACCTTACGAGTGCTTAATGAACTGCGCTTGCATCTCTAAGAAGGTTTATTTTCAATTCCAATACAGGGCAAGAGAAGTGCAAAGGACAGTACTACAATTCAGTGCAGAAAGATAAATCCAGTGCACAGAGAAGTACCAGAACTTTTCTTAACATCAGCTCTGTTGCAGCCAGTGTAGCTATGAGGTGTGGAGTGCACCAGGCTGATTGTTTGGATCCTTGTCTGGCTCATGGACAGAGCACTGAGCTCTGGCTGCATGGCTGGCTGGCATGCTGGAAGGATGCCAGCTGGCACGGATGTTTCAGCTTTTAAATGCAGTCACAGGTTTTGGTCTGAGGTAGAAGCGTATTTTAAAAGCTACATTGTTTTGCACGAAAGACTAAACAACAAATCCATAGCAGTGTGGAGGAGAAGCCAGTTCTCCTAACTCCTGGTCATGTGCTTTCACCACAAAGACCCCGTTTCTTCTTTTACTTAACTGAAGAATTCCATTAGATCAAAAGCTAGTTAAGGAAAATAGAGCCCCATGTGGTCCTGTGTGGTTACTCAGGCAAGTGCTATTTTTAGGAATCCGAATTGAGTAAGCCCTGGCTCTTGCTGCTGTTAAAATCCGTGGAAGGAAAATTAAAAGGTCTACCTTCATCTCAGCTGCATGTAGGCCACTAGGCTCCAACCATCCGTTTTTTTTTTTTCCTTTTTTTTCTTTTACCTTCGCTTGTGCCTCCCCCAGCACATTTGCTGCCTTGCGGGGATTTTTGCCTTTCCAAATGAGAGTTAATCAGTTCCTTGGGTGTGGGAGATTTGGAATAAGGCAGGTAGGAAGTAATGAGTTGTTCCGAAGTTGTTCCCGTTGTTAATGAGCTCTTGCCCTCCAATCCTAGGGTTCAGCCTAACTCTGCTTAACTTCACACTTTAGCTTCTGTGGCCCATTTCCATTGGTCTGTAGGTGTTTACCTCCTTATCAAGAGCAGGGAGCCCAGGCTTGCAAAATGTGACTTGTTTGCAACACTTTCGCCGTGGTGCTGCTGAGGAAAACTTCTTGGTTACAGTTTTATGTACAGTCCTGCTTGACCTGCTTTGTAGGAGCATTTGGGGTGGTGGGCAGTGATAGAAGACAGACGGTTTGGTCTTGCATAAAAATGTAAGAGTACAGTTCCTTTTCTGAAAACAGATGCCTGACATGACCAGATTCCTCTCCACGACTTCATGTCCCAGCTTGCAACATGCAGAGGTTTCATTGGTTATTTTTGTGAGTATTTTTCTGAGCAGAAAAGCGGCAGAGGGGTAAGGTGGAGGGCATGGCAGGAAAGGAAGCTAAATGCTGAGGAAGCTTTGGTAGCATGGCTCCACGGAAAGCCTGCTGAACCTTTTTGAGCTGGCTGAAAATGCTGAGAACTGTAAGCATTGCTGTGTTTAATTCATACCGTTTGCACAAATTGCTTTTCCATAATTTTTTAATTAATAAAAGTGAGGAAAACACTCTGTCACGATTCTAATACCCTTTGTTATGGCCTGGAAATTTAGCCAAAGGTCTTAATTGAGAAGTGAGAGCAAACAGTGCTTTGAGTTTGAAAAGACCCTGTGTTGGCTGATAGTTTTCTTCAGGTTGCATGATCTCTGCTTGGAGAACCCTTTGTTTAAAAGCAAGAGCAATAACAACAAAAAAGCTCCTGAAATCTTGTGTCAGGGCTAAATTTGCTGCAATACTGGTCTGTATGGAGAAGACGTAGCAATATTCTTTGAAAAATTTGAGATCCTTTTAAATGCTGAGGAAAATAGCTGGTGACCTTTTAAGCTTGGTTGAGGTTAGACACTTGCTAATGTTTCATGTCGGGATGGGAAGTTAGTCAGGGGTGATAGTTGTCTGTGCTGGTATAAATGCAGTTAGATGGGCAAAGACCTAATGTTTCAGTTTCCTCCATTTAGGGATCTGGATTGAGCTTAGCCAGCCAAAAGAGTTGATCTTACTGATACAAAGTGCATGTTCCCTTGGGAGCCCTAGGTATGTCTGACGTGTACAGAACCCGCAGGTGACTTAAACTGAAGCAATGCCTTAAAACAATAATAGGAAAGTATTAGTCTAGGGATAGTTGAGGATGAAAACATCCTTGACTGTGCTTAGAGTATGGCAGGTACAGTGCTACACTGCTGTGACCTTGGTAGCATGAACAAGGCTCAGGGATATTTAACAGATATGTAAGGATCTGTTGGCTAAAGGATCACTCTTCCACATACGTGTGTAGTTGGCTCTTCTTCTCTCCTCACCCACAGGTACTTTAGCTGTGACAGTCAATCAGTAGAGCAAGAAGCTGTTCAGGTCAGAATGGAAAATGCTCATGTGTGGAGGATGTGGTCTTGTGGCTATTGGGGATTGTGCTTGTGACCCCTTTCTGTAGTCGTTCCCAGGACATTGGCTTCCCACTTCATGTCCTGTAATGCTTATGGCAGAGTTGGGATTTTGCTTGGAGGACTCTCATCTGTGCAACTCTTCTACCTAAACACAAGATTTTGCTGAGTATTTGTTCTCAGAACCTCCAAAAGGAGGGTGTTGTTAACTGTTCCTCAGGGTTAGAGTTGTTTTCTGTCTGGGCAATATGGAGGTTTTATGGCTTCCTATTACAGAATGGGAGTGCAAGTAACTAATCCCAAAATCTTTGAAAAATGTGGACTAGATAACACTTAGCTGCCCTTCATGTGGGCAGGGGATGAGAAACAGCATCAGTATGTGAACTGCTGCAAAGACTAACTGTACAGAGCTATAGGAATGGGAGCCAGGAATTTTCATCATTAAATATTGATTGCTTTCCTTGTGGAAGAGAAAATTGAGGTAATGCCTTGTAACTGCAGAGTCTCGGTGCTGCAGCTTAGCTAGAGAACAGACCACTGCCATGCCACAGAATGGAATTAAGGGATGTGATGTCCTTTGGTAACAACCGCTAAACTGACGGGGAAGATGTGACATCCAGTGAAGTGAACATGCATAGCGTTTCTCGCTTGCGTCCTTGCAGTTGAAAACATGCATTTTAATGTTTTCAACCTGTCAAACAAACTAGTTCTCTAAATGTGCTTCCTCTCCCGCCCCCAACCTCACACTTTCTGGGTAGCACTGCAATGGATGACTTTGCTGACTAGCCTGAAAATCTGTTTCTTATTGTGTGTTTTGCTTCCCTTCCCCCCCGCCCTCAGTGTTGTTTCCCTAAAGCTATTTTTTCCCTTTATTAGTCTTTGATATCCATAACCTGTATTTTGGGTGTTATCCTTGGGTGTATTTTCACCTTAAAGTCCAATTGGGATATGGGATGATCTAGGTATACTCTCTAGGATGTCCTTTTAAAAAAGATCATATTTTTAACGTAGTTATTTTGCAAGAGACAAGTGAGAACTGCATTTTCAGAGTAGGTAAATCCCAGTGGTGTTTTTAATTGTTTTATTTTGGCAGAATTTTTTTGTTTGGTTGTTTGGGTTTTTGTTTTGTGGGTTTTGTTTGTTGGTTTGGTTTGGATTTTGTTTGCTTGTTTTTTTAAGAAACAGCTGCGGAATTATTGCCACATTGTGTTTTGGAGCATTCAAAGTGGAATGCAAAAGGTGACTGAATAAAGATGTCCAGGGGCAGTGGTGTCTATTTGACTCCAGCCAAAGTGAGTGGAGAGTGTTAGTCCCTAAAGAGTTGCCTTTGAATGGGCAATAGCATGATTAATCTTACTTTGCTCTGGTCCCAGGTTTCCCCTCTAAGGGAAGGGAGTGACTGTGATACTTGAGAGAGTTACAGGGGGTGTGAGAAGGTGACCAGAAGAGGGGCGCTGTAAGAAGCTGGCAAAGAGCAGTTCAGCAGCAGTGGTTTAACTCCTGCACAGCCACATACTGGGTAAAGCACTGGCAGCTCTTATTCCCCAATAGAGGACATAGTGACCATTAAGTAGAGAAGACTGTGTTGAGAATTACAAGATGAAAAAAAGATTGCCTGTGCAGAGGGAGAAGCTGACTCACGCCAACCTGTGTGACAGAGCAGTTGGAAAACTGTGTCACTTCAGCCCAGGAGAACTGTAAGAACAAAAGTGAGGTAATATATATTTTAAAATTACATCAAAGGCTCTGGGAGATTTTAATGAGTTCAGCTCCATATTTATTTTCATGGTTAGGAACAGAAATAACTGAATCATGTCATGGAAATATTCTGGAATGGGGAGATGTAACAGCCAAGACTGTCTCTAAGCCGGTCAAAGGATTTGTTAACTCCAGGTGGGTTGCTTCACTTTAGGATACTGAGAGCTTGAAGAGAGAGAATTTAGTCAGAGTAGAGACCTGGTGATAGTCCCAAAATGTGAAAATAGGTAAAGGATGGCAGAGTACTCCTTGCCTTAGCACTTGGCATCAGCAGCAGGGCCCAGTCAGCTGTGCTTTGGGCTATAATCTCTCTATATTCTTAGGACTCCTTACTTGTCTGGACTTACAGAATGGATGGATGGATGGATCCAATGGCCTGGAGCTGCTTCTGGGTGTAGTTGGGCCCCAGCTCCCCCTGCCAGGCTGCTGCAGTGGTGGCTCACCCCAGCTCACCTCAGCAGGGCTCTGCTGTTCCCCAGGGCAGCTCTTGGCTCGTGTTTTCCTTTGCAGATAACCAGGTCCTGCAATGGGGTAGCATTGCCAGTCATTTCAAGGCTTAAATTTTTGAGGGTACCCCATATTGCAGGGGAATAAGTGCTTTCTTCTCAACCCCCCGAGTGTGTCAGGGACCAGTGCCAGCTCACCATCCTCTCCTGTCTGTCTTCATCCCCCAGAGCTCTTCCCAGCAGTTGGCAAACTCTGGGCCTTTTCACACACATGTGCCTGTGGCATATTCAGAGTTCTGCAGGAGGTCTGTCGTTGAGCTGAGCGTGTAGAGTTGCATGTGCCTGTGTCAGCAAACCTTTCCTAATGGTTGGGTTTGAGGGGGCTTCTGCATATTTTCCTGCTTTTCTGTGCTCTCCTGGGGCCACTTATGCCACTGCTAGAGCTGCACGCACTGTGTATTTGTGCAAGCGAGAACCTAAGTATTTTCCCCAGGCTTTGCTGAAGGAAAGAGGTATTTTTAAAAATGGCATGCCTTTGTGTTGTTCACTTTGCCTAAAATGAAGGGAAATGCTGCTCTGCTGGTCAGAGGTTTGTGGAAGCAGGGCATGTGCGTGGCTGTGATAGAGGTGAATGTATCTGCTCTGGCACTCGGCTGCAGCTGTGAGGTGACTCTGCAGCTTGTGGAAATTATCTTTGTATGGCTTTTCAGTGGCTGCAAAAGCTTTAGGCGCTGGAGCTTGAGCCCTGCCCCTGTAGTTTTGGGAAATGTGTCAGCTCCCATTGGACTGGATGGGAATATGTCCTGGAAGGAGCAGGGAAGCCACAGACTAAATCAACAGTAAATGCATTTGGCAATACATTTGCATCTCCTTAATTAGTATTGAGACAATCATAGCTTGCAGAGAGGTAGGTGTTAGGCTGGACCCCTCTAGCCCTCCCATTTGCAAGCAAGATGAGAGATGCAAGAAACAGAGACCTTGCAAATTGGGAACCACTTCTCTTTTCCAGGTGACTAAGCTAGGAAACTTTCAATAAGATTATTTCTTAAGAAGAATTTTTAAGGTCCTATTTGGAGAGGGGAAAAAAAAAGAAATTTCTCTAGCATCATATTATTGCCATTATACTAATTTTTTAGAGTTGAACCTCCACTGTATCTGAGAAACTGTCTTTTTTTCCCTCCTTTTTGTACAAATTTTGCCTTGAATAGGTAAATTCTAAAAGCAGTGCAAAGAAATTCTGTCTCTTAGGTATCTGTTCATGGAATAATGCTGCTGTTCTTTCAACTGGCAAATTGCTTGGAAAATTAAGTTAACCAAAACTAGAAATCAGTATTATTCTATGGTGCTTCATAGTGTAAACTTGATTGTCTGCATCCTCCATAAACTTATGAGAGAAAATTGTAACTTAAGGTTCAGTCACCTTTAAGGTCTTGGTGGACTTCATCCTGTGTGTCTGATACTGGTACTTTCCTGTATTGGTGGGTATTGCACATTAGGAAGGCATGAGGCAATTCCCTGATCCTCATGCAGAAGTGATACCTGGTGTTGCCCCTGCTCTGCTTTGCAATGGCTGACATTATACACTGAATTACACCCTTACTGAGCTTTGCATTGCCCAGGAGAGGGCCTATGATGCATGTCTGCTGCCTATGGTAAAGCATTGAGGTCAGTGTAAAAAGAATAAACAACAGACACTCTACCAGAGAATGAATAACATGGGGAGAGAGGGAGGAAGCTTTAGGCACCTGATTCTAATGGACTTTAAAGGGAGTGGTGCATCCTGAAGTGGGTTTGCTACTAAGATGCTTTTGTGGAGCATTGTTATCCCAGGTCTTGTTCTTGTACATAATCACAGAAGAGAATTCCCTCTGAGGACTGCATTATCTTTCCTTTGCCTTCAGATGCAGACAGTGTTAGACATCATACTCTGACCCTGAAACATTACTTTAATCTGCCTTACATCAGAGAGGAGATGCTTTTTGATTTCAAAAATGCTTTAATTGCCTTCCATGTTGTCCTTTTCTGGTGTAAATTGAACATTTAAACATATGACTGCTGAAGATTGAATCTCCGGTCTCTTTAAAGTAGAGCACAAAGGTTTTCTTCATGCTGAAAATGCTGCGTTACACTGTGATAGAGCATAATAAAATGTGACTGCCTGAGATGAGCAGTTGCTTCATCGTGCATGACAGAGCAAATCAATTTTCCTCCCATTGCTTTTCCTCTTGGGAGATAGCATGCCAAAATAGTCAGTACCCTTGTACTATGAATGTTCAGGGATAGACAAATAGTTCACTCTAAGTTAGTGGGGGTTTTTCCCTTCTATTTTTTTTCTCCCCTCCAATAATGGCTTAAATAATTTTGCCTTTAGAAGTCCTGACATAGGATTTCAGATGTCCTAAAAATGTGTTGTGGGTTTACTGATTCACTAAAAGATTTTTGTAGGCTTTTTTTCCCCTGTCATCCCATACCTTCTTTTTCAATTTGGCAAGCAAATGTGAAGTGTGGCTGTTTTAAAAGGTAAAAGGTGGCTGTGGAGAAGGTTTGGCACAGCTATATATGTTCTGTTCATAGAGATCAGTTCTGGAAAACACAAGTCTTTCTCTTGCTTTCTAACCTTAACAGTACAGGATTATACTGTGAGATGAATTATTAACACTGTTGTGGTGAACTGGCAAGCATACCATCCCTCAAGGAGACAGAAATGAGATACAAATCATTTTAATCTGTCAAATTTTGTCTTGTAGAAAGAGTAATGCAATCTAACAAGAGTCACTGTGAGTTGTAAACAGAGATAGTACAAGTGTGGAAGCAAATGGTGCCACATCAAAGAAAACAGGAAATGTACTGGACTTTGTGGATGTGTAGGGCTGTGGAGTGCAGCGTTTTGACAAGTGATACTTTTTGATTGTTTCTGTAGTCCAGTGTACCAGGAAAGGTATCAGGTTTTTAGGAAGGGTTGAGTGCTTAGTACTTGGCAGGTGGGCTCTCTGTGGGGTTGGTTTGAACAACCAGGGCAGCATCTGAAAAATAAGAACCATAGGATGAGAAGGGACTTTCTTGAAATCTGAGAAACTGTCTTGGCCAGTGGTACAGCCTGTAACTCTGGTTGGCTGGGCTTTTGGGTGTTGTGGTTTTGCTTTGTTTTAGGTTTTTTTGTTTTTTTTTCTTCCCTTCCTAAAATAGCCCTGCTTCTGCTGTTCAAAAACGATGAAATAATAAATCCTCCTCACAGACAACATTTTGCTTTACCTGTGGTGGACAACACTTTGATTACAGCACAAAGATGCAATGTACTGAAATTCTCAGGGAAAAATGCATGATCAAGAGTGTTATTACATAACACTTAGGGTTATGAGAAAGTTATAAGAAGAAGCTAAAAGCAGAGAGTTTGAGTAAACTGTCACACAGCTACTCATAAAAGCTCCTATTTAGTAGTCACTTCTGTAGATGGCCAGAATGCCACTGTTTATGCCTGCAGATGACAGGTTTGTAATAATGAAATTACGACAAGGTGTGTCACAGGTGTTGATACTTTAAAATCTCACATTCAAGGCATTGTCTTGGGTTCCTCTGAATGACGTTTCTCACAATGCAGAGAATGATTAATCCATGCTGCTCTCTGGACCTGGTAGGCTGCAGGATGCTGTTGATTCTCAGAGGAAGCTGAATATCAAAGGAGGCTGGGAGGTTCTGCAAAGGCATCAGCCTGAATGATAAAAGCTTAACAAAGATGTTAAAACCATCTGGATTTAAGGACTAGAGTTTGGTGTGTTACAATGATGCTGCATATTGTGGTCTAATCAGATCTACTGGAAAGCGGCAAAATGAGTCATGCAGGAGTCAGAATTTGGCCTGTCTTAGAAAAAAAAATCCATGTCTTGAAGACTTGTCTTGATCTTTAGATGGTAGACTTGCTAAATGTGTTAATTGACAGCATTTCAGTCACACAGATTTTTCCTAGATTGAGGGGATGGGCATCACCTGGTTTTCTTGGTGCATCAGGTTTCATACAGACTCTTTTCAGATGAAAGTGAAAACCTGCCTAAACATGAGATGGAAAGATGTTAAAGAATGTGACATCTATTTAGTGATGCCTCTGTGGTCAGAATGGTGCAGCAAAGGACAACCTCTGCTACCTCCACTAAATTGAAAATTTGAGACATCAGTCAAGTGACTTAACATAAAGCCTATTTAAAAGAGCTTCCACTTTCCCAGATTATTACCAAATGTCTGTTTAGAGACATCTGAAGCCAGCGTAACTGCTGAAACAACATGTGGATGTGTATTATCTATGTTAGGTTGATGGTGTTCTGGTCTGCTTTGGTAGTGCTTGGTCCTTCTAATCCAGCTGGAAGATCTCTGGATCTAGCTCCCAGTACCCTGTTCAGTTGGCTTATCAAAGTAAACTTTTAATGTTGCTTTCACCAGAGGAGGACCAACACAGCATGAGGATAAAAGCTGCTCTTCATTTGTTTTATCTATAGCCATTAATGAGAAACTGATGAAAGAAACAGACTTTGTTTCAAGGCTGATTAATTCTTCTTTATAATTCAGGCATCCTGAATACAGAAACACTGCTGCTCTATAGCCAAGGAGAGCACATGGATGAAACTCAGATAGCTGGATTTGTTCACACAGTGACTGAGGATTTATACAAATTATTTAGATGCTGTGCATCTGGTTGCTTGCAATCAGAGATTCTTGCAGGGATTTTGGGAGTTCATACTTTATATATTTGCATGCCTTAATTCTCCAAATGGCTGATGGTGTAACTGTGTTTAGAGCCTTGGGGTATCTAAGTGTCTGCTACCATTAATTACAATTACTTTTCCTAAATAAAAAAAAATTTGAATCCTGAGAGTGGGGAAGGAAATGAATAGATTAATGCAGTTGATTTGGTTTGCATCTTGTTGTGTTATGTTGATAAGACTTCTGCTGAGCCTTTCTGGCATGAAAGGAAGGAATTGAGTATGTGTTTCCCTGCTTGTATGCCTTCTCTAAGTAGAATAGCCAGTCTGTGTTGAAGGTCTACTTTGTGTGTCTCCACAGATCAGTCATGGTGAAGATAACTCCATCATGTGCTCTCTAATTACAGTGATGCATTCAATATTTTCCATCCCTTCACAGTCATACAGGCGGGGAAAGTAGACAGTTTATCTGCACAATAAAGGAAACTCAGGCTTGGAAACAGCATGACATTGTTTCTCTGTGGTTCATCTGCTTTCCACCCTGACTTCTCTCTCATCATCTGCCTGCTACCCTTTCACTCTGAATTTAGTTGATGAAAAGAATTTGCAGTGGAATGAGGCAGAAGCACAGAATTACCTCTTGCATCCCCACTGATGCCCCTGAATTTGTGATCTCTATTCTCTGCCTGTAGTCTCTCTGGTCTGCAGAAGCATTTTTCTTTTTCTTCAAGGCGTTTACCAGAGTGTGGCCTCTGGACGACTGAGTTCAACCAATCTGGAAGCATGTTTTTCACTACTGGGTGTCAGAATTCTTCTGGAGAGGTTAGATTGGGAGAGATCAGGGGATATCCTATGAGGATGCAGCCACAATCTAGTCTGAAAAAGCGTTATCTAAAATAGACAGAACCTGTTATCCTGGAGACCCTTTCTGTTTTTACAGACTAGAGAATGGGTGCAGCTTTTGTAAATGTGGGTTTTAAAGATAACTAACTAGACTTGATACTTGCATGGGTAATATATTGGTTCCATTGCCATTTCTTCACAGAGATACCTTCAACCTAGTGCATTTTCCAGTTCTGATACCTTGGGTACTTTACAGCAATTCTTCATGTCTATGGAAAATACAAAAGCAAAGCCAGGAATTATCTGCTTTCTTTAAACTGAGGATAATCCTTCAACAACCAAACCATTACTCTGAGCAGTTGTGATCTTGCTGCTGCTTCTTGACTGGAGTAAAAGCAAATACTCTGTGTGGCCATAGCACACCACCTGTACAACACTCACACACCCTTGCACAATGCCTGCTTCTGTGGGACTGTGTGACCTCCTCCTGCCAGGTGACACGTGGATGGTCAAATGGGAGAAGTTTTTTTGGTGTGTTCTCTTCAGAGAGACGGATTTCCAAATCTGCAGAGCTCTGTGCAGCTCCCTGTGGTTGCCAAAGGAGCGTTTGTGCTTCTCAGACCACAGATGTCACAGTTTTAAGAAGATAAATTAACATACCTCAGAAAGGTTTATGCATGCCAAGCTGTTCTTTTCTACATAGTTTAAATATCTGGAAATGCTATTGTGGCTTATTTCAAACTGAACATATCCTTTAACCTAGGAGGTCTAATCCATTGTCTCTTAAAATTCTCCTGAAGCCTGTCAAAAGCTGAGTGTAATCAGTCCAGTTTGGTAATTCCTACTGGAAGAATTTTAATTAAATGGGGGTTCTTCAAGATGTCTAAAAGTGTCTCTGCTTATATTTCCTCTCATTTTTTTTAAGCAGCATTAAGAGTGTTTTGGAATAAGATTCTCATCTAATTCCCTTCTGTGCCTCTTTCTAAGACTAGATAAGAAGGGAGCACAGAAACTGGCACAATATCATAGAAACGTAGAATAGTTTGGGTTGGAAGGGACCTTTAAAGGTCATCCATTCCAACCCTCCTGTACAGGTACATACCTCCCCTTTGTTGTTTAGCTGTGCTGATGCTTTTGAAAGCGTGGATTGAACTTTTGTTTACTTTTAATAGCCATTCAGTCTGCCCTTTCTGAGGGTGTCCTCTGTGGTACCTGGTGCTCAGCAGACATCCATGTCTGCTCTCTGCTGCTCCTCCTACTGCAGAGACACGGTGAGAGGGGACCACGGCCTGCACGTGATGGTTCAGGCAGAAATCCAACTCATTTGTTGTCCTTCCATAAAGGTGCTTTGCTGGGTAAGCAAAACATTCTTCTGAATAGTCACGTATCTGGTAGGCACCCAGAACCATTATGCAGGGGATACTGTGCTGTGGCAAACAGTTCTGGAGGTTGGGTATATCCTTTGGGTGGCATTCCCTCTAAGCCTGCAGATTCAATTTGTTACCATAATGTGGTAGGGAAATAAAGCACAAAACCCAAACAAAACTCTTCTTAGGCTAGTATAGAAGAGCGGCGTGGTTTAAGGTTAAATGAGAAAAGCTCAGTCTGTGCTGTTATTTTATCTGTGTGGTCTCAGTAGTGCAGAAGATTATCAAGAGTTAGAGAAACTGTACACCAACAGTTCCTTCTCATGCTGGTGAGGAGGAGCTAAACACTTCTAGGGTTACTGGGCCAAGTAGCAACATTTTGAGCAGTGTGTCCTCTTCTTATTTCACGTCAGTGACTGGCCTAAGTTTAGCTGGCCTTCCAGGGTGGATGGGAGATGTCACCTAGTGTATGATTTTGTGTGTCTGCGTTGAGAACCCTGTGGGAACTGGGGCTTGTTTCAGCAGAGGAAGACTAATGGGAAGCTTCATTTGATGCTGTTGATGTCACTTAAAGGGCAGCGTCTGTTGCTTGACAGGAAGCGTTTATTTGACCTTTCACAAAACTATGGTCTTCATGCTAGTGGTCATTAATTCCACTCCTTTTAAGGCAGTGGTGAGATTATCTTGATGTCTGAACCTTCTTTGGCTCCTGCTGGATAGCACTGACCTGGGTGTAGTCTGGAGCCTGTTAGTCTGACTGTAACTATCTTCTCCTGGCAGTCTGTGGAGATCCGGTGTCCACTCTTGTATTGTTTGTTCTTGTCAGCTGTCTGTGTAGCTGTCAGGTTGTGTTGACACACCTTTCCTTTTCTCTTTGGTGATCCCCACGGGCTAGTGTGGAGTAACTCTGCTGCCCTGAGACTGCCTGACGCCACGGTACTGTCACGTACCTGAAATTGAAAGAGGGGCATAAACCAGACCTCTCATTGAGCTGTTCCCTCTCCTCTCTTTTTGTACAGCTGTGCTGTACAAAATTCATTCTCCTTAAGCTCTGAAAGCTTCTTCTGTATTAGATGTGTTGTATTCCTTGGTTTACTTGGCTAGCTGGCCATCTAGGGATGCTTAGCTGAAATTACCTTACGGAGTCTGTTTCTCTTGTCCTGTGTTGGAATGAATCTTACTTGGAAACAGATTAAGCAAGTTGTGCATGTAGAGAAGATGGAAGTTGATCCCTATTGTCAGGGATAACCATTTTCTTTTCCTCTGAGCCACTGACATTCAACTGCTCCTTCCCCAGAAGCAGTGTTTGCTCAGTTCTGCCGTGGTCCCTTTTCCCTCCAGCTTGTGGCCTAGTCAAAACGGTAGGAGGTGAAGCCTCAGGGTTTGGTTGACAGAGGTGACAAAAACTGGCACCAAGACAAGCCTATTTTGTTTAAACTACATGCAACAATCCATTGAAATAACCATAGTACTGCACCATCTCTCACTGCAAGGGGGATCTTTTTTTTTTTTCCATATCTGCAAGATTGTTTCTTGGTATTTGGAATTTTTCCAGAGCTTCAGGTTATTGTGTTCTGCCTATAATTACATGATAACGATATCAGTTAACACTGCTTCCTTAGAAAGTGACCTCTCCAGGGTCCAAGTGAGGGTGAAAGTGCATTTTGCATGTTTGCATCCTGTACAGTGCAAGTAGCTTCTCATAGGACTTAAACAGCCAAGTGGCAATGTGAAGGCTCAGAGTACAGCTTGCCTCTTTCAGAGCAATTGATGTGTGTGGGAAGTGTTTAGAAATGACTTTGAACTCGAGTAAAAGGCTGCTGATATGGGAAAAAAGGCACTTGCCCCTCTATGATGGCAAATACTTGGAATCCTGTTCCTTTGGGGCAGCTATTCTTTGGCAGGTCATTGCCAGAAATTCCTTGGCACTGTAACATGGTGTAACATCGTAAGGGCCTTGGCTAAGGTTAGGAAGAAGCACACCTGTTAAATCGTTACCATGTTAGAAAGCATCTTGACAACCTGCTTTGCAAGTACTGACCCTGCTGACTCTGCTGTCCTTATTTTGCAAGTTCAAAGCTGATAACATGATGCTGACTCTGAGTTCCACAGAGATGACTCTCTATAAATCATCAGATAAAGTTGATATAGTGGCTATAAATAACCCCAAATCTATTTTACTTAAAACAGAGGAATTCAGAGTTTGAATCTAATTGCTTATCTTGGAGCTTTGCCAATGCCCTAGGTACGTCTAAATAGAAATGTTAACAAATATTGCAGGTATAAATGGATTTAACCCTAGGTACAAGATGGATTATTGAGGGTGGGAAAAAAGAGCCAGTTGCAGGAGCTTGGGGGTTATTCAGACATATGCTTATTGGAGAGGTGGAAAATTTTTATGAGAATATACAGATATACAGCTTTGGTGCTGTAAGCTGCATGCATTGATTCAGTGATGAAGTCAGGCACTGAGTTTGGGGCAGGTTAGTAGGGGACCATCCATGTGCTCAAGGGTTTTCATGGAATTACTTGTGCAAAAAACATATCCATGGAAATGATGAGGCTTAGTCCTTCCCCCAGACTTGCACAGCCAGTCAGGTCTCCCGTAGGAATAAAGAAGTGTTCTTACTCTGCAGTCTTCATCATTTTCAGCTAAAGGTGTCTGGAGTATCTTGCTGTTCAAGGTTTTGTGGTCAGTCAGCTCCCTTTTCATCCTAAAAAAATATTGCAAATTAGTAAGTCATATTTTGTCTTTTGTTTGCAAGTAAAGTACAGCATGTTACAGATGTCTTAATTTTTGTTGAGTATTGTTCAAAATCAGGCCTCTGCCAAGCAATTACCAAACTTTTCTTCTTGTCAAAACCACTGAACTCCATAGGCAGCCTTCAAGCAGCTCATCAAGCACTAACTGATCCTGTTATAAAATACGTTGACTAATGAAGCTAAGCTGAGGAATTAAGAATTTTACTGGAATTCTACTAAAGAGTAATGAGGGATTTTTGTTGGGTTGTCTTGTCTGCGTTGTGTTATACAAGAACAGCATAAAATCCATAGCAATGTCACCACTTTGCCAGACTTGGTCATCTACTGCACATGATTTCCTGCAGGGAGAGCAAGAGGTGACTGCAAGGTCGCTAAAAACCAAAGCAGTCTTAAGTGGTGGCTTCTGCATAGTATCATGATGTTAAGGAATGAGTTCATGTAATAATTACACTACAATTCAGAATGGAAAAGGTCTGGTGGTCAATTCTGGAGGTTAAGGATGCATCTCCTTAGCTTACAGCTTGACTATTGATAAGGAATTAGCAGGGAAAACTGACCCTCTTTAACTATTTATTCCTACTCTTTACCCTATAACATTTCTTTGTGGCTTCACTCGGGTCTTTTTGCTCAGTGAAATACTGCCTACAGACTTGTGTTGAGTAGGAAGGTAAGGGAGGGGAAAACCTGGTGTATTTTACTCGCTGGGATGTTCTTCAGGTGATTTAATGGGTTGTCTTCAGCAGTTCTTCCAAATTGTCCTGGTGCTTCAATGGTAAGGTTAGTACTTACCATTAGGAGAGGAAAAGTGCTGATGAACATGTTACAACTTGCATCTATTCTAAACCTATTGGAATAAAGAAAGTTTCTCTCTGCTTCTAGTTTTCTGCTCTTTTGAACCATTTGGAGCGAGTTTTGTCAGTCATGCACATGTACTCATGTTTAGAACCGGGCTGCGGTCATATATATTCATGATCATATTCTGTTGGGGCAGCTTGTAAATTAACCCTGCTCTGATATCCCACATCAAATAGGAAGGCATATTTCATGTCGTTATGGACATAAGTACAGCAAATCTCCTTGCCTTCTTTTCCAGCAGGGCTGAAAATCCGCTATGACAGAAGCCTGTCCTGTAGCGAGGTTGTGTTGTGTTTCTGGCAGCTGGGAGACCGGCTCTTTTGACCTCCTTTGCTTAAGAGTCTGGAGGTGTTGTGAATTTTTATCTGACTTGAAGGCAGAATCAGTACTGATAATATTTTGAGATTATACACAAGAGAAAAGAGGTGATGCGTCTTCACCCTGATGCTTCTGATCTGCTTTCACATCAGACACATGGGTTCTGAATGCAGTTGGTGTGGAAGCTGTGGCAAAACGCTCTGTCGCCTTCTGCAGTGGACGCCCTCATTTGCTGAAAAGGAGTTGTTAATTTTATTCTTGTAAAATTCTTGTGCTCCTGAGAAATAAAAACATTTCTTTTTTTCTCTGGATAATGACCAACAGGCTTGTGTGGATACTAAATATTAAGCCTTACTCAGAACGGAATGTAGCAATGACATGTCTTAGGCAAGAGTTACCATCTGCTCTTTCCCCCTCCATTCCCACAAATTCCTCCTCTGGTAAAGAATTAGTTCTGGTCACAGTGCTTGGAGGCCTTTTAGTCATAGCTAAAGTGCTGTGGTGACAATTTCTGTTGTGTCTGTCCAAGCTTATGTCATTTTGACAACCCAACTCACAGAACACTTACATGTGAATCCTCTGAATCACTTAAAACAGCTCATCTTCATGAAGCAATGGTTATTGATTAAAATAAATAAATAAATAATGGTAATTCTTCCAAAGGGGAGGATTTATCGAAGTCACTCAGCCTACATTGGGTTTAAGGACGTGTTTTTAGACAGAAATAGCGCCATGAATATTCACTTCTAGCATCTGGTATGTTGTCCCTCTTGTATGCCCAGACACAGCAGCTTGTTCTTGTGAATTGTTTGAATTTTGCAAGAGTTATGGCTTATGTTTTTCCTGGCTCCTTTTCTTTGCCCACCAAGCACTCTGCAGCAGCACCAAAGTACAAGTCAGACCCCTCAGAAGCACTGCTGCTTTATGGCTTGGCAATGGTTGTGCACAAGCCAGCAGGAAAATAAAGATGACCTTTGAGATTTGATGCTAATAGTACATTGTCCTGACCTTGTAGTTCCAAATTTCAGAACAAATACCTCTAGTCAGCCTCATTGTTAATTGACACAATTGCTGCTGGTATGATCTAGCAGTAATAATTGTCTCATGATGGGTTGGAACATCTCTGCTAACATCACTGCTAATTGGGGACCGGGTTAAGCGGAGAGCTACCCGGCAGTGTGTGCTCAGCGGAGTGTGTCTGACACTGACAGCCATTCGGGGATGGTAAGAATAGTTTGCTCTCCCCGAACATGAGTGCATGCTCCTGTCCACTTCTCCTGGTACCAAAATTGCTTCAAAGGGGAGGGCAAGCAGGAGATGATCCCAACACTGTTAAATTTTCCCTTTGTAGATTGACTGCCCAGTAACATAAGGACAGCAGATATTAATCTCTGTGTGTTGAACCTCTTACTGCACTGATCTTTATAAACCACATTATGTTCCAGTTATATGTGCTGAGCTTCCAACGCAGCTAGTTGGCTTATTAGCCCCAATCACAGCCTGATAGGAGTAGGCTTCCCTACTGTACAGGCTAAACTTGTGCAACATACCTGGGAAATGCAGTTTCTGCCTCTGTCAGATCCCTTAAGGAGAAGTCTCAGGTAATTAAAGTTCTACCTAGCTACTGATTTAAGAGCCATGTTGGTACTTTAAATCTAAAAAGACATTTGAACAGGGCTACAAATTGCACGAAACTTACTCTGTTATCTGTTTGTACTGTGCAAAACTTTAGGTGTGTGAGAGAAACTGAGGAAAAATGTGTCTGGGGATCTTTGTTACACTTCTGGTGCTACCAGGGAGGCCTTTCTGCCCCTGAAAAATAAACTTTTACCAGTTCTTTAAAGAAGAAAAGAAGTAAATCTGTAACTCTCAAACCAGCTTGTCAGTTCTTCCTGGAAAAAGCAACTTGTAGATGAAGTGTATATCCTGCACAGCGCATCTCAGTGTGTCCTGCCTGATGCATCGTGCAGAGAGAAGCCCATCGGATGTGCCTTTGGTGCAGTGGCAGCGCTTGCTCAGCGCCTGCTGCTGGCCTGGCCACAGGTGGTGGCTGCACTGAAGCTCCCCAGTGTCCCAGTGAGACACTTGGGTGTGGGGGTTTTTATGTTTTGTTTTGTTTTTCCTGCTTGGGCTGTCTTGTCTCTTCCTCTTCCTTCTTGTGTCGTACTGGGGAGCAAGGTGTTTTATTTTTGAGGGTAAAGAGGAAGGAGCAGAACTGAGGCTGGTTTATCAAAAAGTACCCAGAGTGCTCAAGCTTTGCCACCATTGCACTATTTGCTGTGCCTGGTTGCATTCCCACAGCTTAACCGAGACTGTAGAGCTTTTATTAGTAATTAGCTCGTTGTGGCTTTAGGGCTTTCGGACGCGAGTAGTTGTTTTCATTGGGGGTATTAATTATGAATCACAAACCTGTAAACAGCTATAGCCAAGAATGTGCACGTTTGCAGATATGACTGTTTTGCTGTTCAGCCCTGGGTTAGCTCTGCACTGCCCTCATTGTTGTTGCAGAGAAGTGTATGGAAAACATGTTTTTAACCTCCTAGATGCTATTGAATTCCTGCATAGCAGTCTGTGAAACTGTGGGAAAAACGGCCTATTCGTTTGCTTTCTAAGCAATCTGGTTTAAATATGATGGTTTGAATGGGGTGAAGCAAGGACTTTGAGAGCCCACTTTTCCAAAGACCCTACTTTTAAGATCTTCTTATAAATACACTTAAAATTTATTTTGATTTGTATCTTTTGGGGCGGGGTGGGAAAGAGAGTGTTTACACATGACAGTCTTACCAGCTTGGTGTCTCTGATACTGGCTTTATTTCCAGCATTATTTTCCTGATTTTCTGCAAGCAGCACTACTTGATCAAGAAATCAAATTAAAGTCTCTTCCTATCAAAGTTGATAACAAATCTTCCTTTTAGTTCAGTGGAGCTTAGTTTTTCTTCTTTAATGTGGGATGGGCTTGCTTGCCACTCAAAAAAATAGGATCCTGATATAGCAGGGGTCTAGGAAGGCTCCTAACAGCCTCTTGTGGCTGTTGAGATCAAGAAAGATAGAGTGAATAGCAGGGACTCGGGTGAGAGAGGTAGCAGAGATGAAGAGATATCTACATTTCTGCTGTGGAAATGTGACCCACATGGTCAGAGACCATTTTCACAGAACCCCAAAAACCCAAAGTAGGATAACTGCTTTTTATAATTCTCTGGTCGTGAATTGTGTGGCCATCAACAGGAAGAACTGTTTTAATGTTAGAGTTGTTATGTCTGACAGAAACTGCTGCTGTTTGGGGAAGAACTGCCCTGTGCTAGCTGTTCTTTTGTCACGAGAAAAGCTGTATCTTCCTGTCTTAGACCCTGCTTCATGTGTGGTCCATGAGAAACTCTGTACCAGACTTTGAGGGAGACCAGAAAACAAATTGGTAGTGCTAGGCTTGCATTTTTTCCCAACAGGTTCCTTCCTCCCCTCCACTTGCTCTTCTTTTGATTTTTACTAACAACTCTCCCAGAAGCCATCTAGCTACAAAAAAACCAAACTAAAACAAATCCAGCCTTGACAAACTAGTTTTGTAGAGATAATGAAAACTGAATCATGAGCTGGCTTTTGAGAAGTAATTCTTTTGGGCAGATTCTTGAGGTGCTTTCATTATTGCTGATTTCCTTTCTTTAAATATGTTTTGTAGTGGGATGTAGGAGGATGAACATGAGATAATTTGGGTTTTACTATGAAATATTTCTCTACTTTAGATTTATGTAAAAGGCTAGGGGAATGTGTTTTTATCCAGTTTTTTCTCCTCCCCTTCCAAGTTAAGAAACAGATGGTCTGACCTATGTAAGGCTTTAAGTGTTGGAATTGGCATCAGTGTCTTCTTGAGGATTATTTTTAAAAAAACAAAAGCCAGGAAGCATAGTGTCATTGCTCAGTGTGAAAGCTGGTCTGTACAAAAATAGCAGGCTCACAATATGTGACTGAGATGATTCCCCTGACCTAAATAAGGAAAATGATTACCTGATATTTGGAACGTGGCTTTGCTTCTAGCGTTTCCTCCTGCTGTCAGTCAGTTCTTGCACCTGCCTTCTCTTCCCCTGGCCCATCAGCACACGCTTCTCAGCAGTGTTGCAGCTTCAAATCTCTCTGCGTGCTTGGATGTACGTACAAGTCTAAGCATGTCTCAGTGCTGACTACTGAGTGGTACCTTGCAAGGTTCTTGTTGGAAGTGGGGCTGGTTTGATAGTTACACATTCACCAGGAAGGAAACTGATGGAGAACTGTGGATAGTGGAAGGTACCTGCCACATCTAATCTAGATATAGAGGATCAGCTGTGTTTGTAAATTAAACCTAGATTTTCCATTTAAAGGTAACATTTCCTGAATAAAAAGGTAAGCTTATTGCTATTCTTGATCATGGGTAGTTGATTAATAATCTTCACAATATGATGGAGCCCAAGCCCAACAGAGCATAGATTGTTACTGCTTTCTGTAATGAGTATTTCCAAGAGGGATATTTTTGGTGAAGAAGAAATGATCAAAACTGAAATCTGTTAAACACAGCTGTTAAGTTTTACTGGTGTTGTCTTTTCAGTTAATGAGATTCTGGATTGGATCTCAGAGTCAGATCAAACCTTCTTGGTGCAGTGTAGCTAAGGAGCATTTCTGTTATAAAATAACTACAGTGGTTAAGAGAAAGGAGTCCATGAAAATAGATCATAAAACAGTGTGCTGAGATAAAAAATGAAGATGTCAGCCCTGCTGAGCAAATCCTGGTGGAATATCTTGAGCGTGGTCCTTGTTTGCATTTGTCATTATGCTTCTTGGTAGTCTGTGGCTGTGTTCCTTGTTTTTACTGAATGAAATTATTGTAAATCTCACTTCTGATTTTTATTAAACTTTTTTGACCTTATTTAACCCCTGCTCTCTGTATGGAGATGTTTGACTTTTGTTGGCCAGTGACTAGGCTACAACATACATTATGAACCTGCATTTACTCTTTCCACTTGCAGCACACTACAGAAAGGCACAGGAGAAATTCTGTGGGCTCATTTCTACTAATAGCCAGGCATCCCTGTGGCCTATGAATGAGCTGCTGGGGGCTTGAGGAGCATCCTTGGGAAGGCTGCTGACTGCTTGCTGTGTGCTTCTGTTCCCTTGGCATCTACTGTTGGCCCTGGGGAGAGAAGAGATTGTGGGTTGGGGGATCTTTGATCTCAACTTCTTACAGCTATTTCTACATGGAAACCACTCAGCTCTGCTGAAGCTTTGGGCATAACTCTGCTCTGTTATTGTGGTTTAAAAGTGATGTTATATGCTTGTTAATTAAGGCTGTGGTGGTGGTGCAGGTGGAGAATAGGGGTAGTTTGCTCAGTATTGCTGCCTTTCTAGAGGAAAACCTGGGAACACTCCACAACTGGAGCAGTAATAGCTGCTTCCTGTCCTCTAGGATGCATCTTTAGCTTACTGTAATCATCATGCTCTGTTCTGAAAAAAGTCTGTCACGTCACTTCTCATGTCCTTCTGCATGCATGCTGTCTGCGGACAACTGTATTGCCTGCAACTGCTTCATCTGTTGGCATTTCCTTAAAAGAGGAAGTCTATGGAAGAGTGTTCATTTTGTGGCAAATATTCCTTTAAGAAAGGAATTTGCCACATCTCCAACTGAAGCCAAGCAGTTGTTGAACAGGATGAAAATTGTTTGATCTCGCTTATGTTACGATATGTGCTACCCCGAGCTGTTATGCTAAGAGCAACGTTGGCTTTTGTTTCTAGGTGGCAGGCCTACACAGGCAGCTCGAATAGTGGATAAATAACATGGTAATTGCAACAGAGCTTGACCCTTGGGCAGAAGGTGGAGCTGGCTGCCTTGTGTGTACTGCAGGGTAAGAGTTTCCATATAGGCAGTTACTGCAGCAGAGTTAATGAGCTGTGAACACACACCTACCCTGCTTGTAGTTCATTGCTTGTGTCACCACAGCTCTCTTCGTGTTGTGGGCGTCCTAATTTTCTCAACTCTCTAATCTTTGGGGTCACATCTGTGCCAGTATTCCACTTGCATGTATGTGATCAGAGTTGTTTGCAAGAATCACTGATTTTGGTGAGATTTAAAGCCAGTTGTAATAATTTTTGGGTTGTATGTGAGAAGTCTTTCTTAGTCAAACAAGCAAACCCTTTTACCTGGACTTCAGTCATTCTGAGGGTTTAATTTTGTCTTCACCTTAGGATAGTAAGTCTTACTGAAACCAAAAATAGCTTTGCTGAAGACATTTAATTTAGATGCTACTCTATTTCAGATGTGGTGGTGAAAAGTAGAATTCTTGCTTCTACCAGTTTATATGATTCTGGTTCCTAACTTTAGAGACATCCACAACCATAATATATTAACTTTGAAAGGAGGAGTACAATTTATTGCAGCATGTTTTCATCTAGAAACATCTGGGACTGTTGGGGTATAGGCGGTGTTCATCCACAGTGATGCCTGGTTGCGTATGGGAGGCTTTCAAATGATTATCAGGCCTATGTGGTATTTTGAAAACCTGTTTTGTCCAGCTTTATAGACTGTGTTCCTGTGTTCCTTGGGCATTTCTATCTGTGAGGGCATGGGGCTTTTGCATAGTTTTTGGTGGTGTGGAGTTTTTTTTGTTGTTGTTGTTTGTTTGCAAGTAGGTTTCTCATTACTAATGCGAAAGCACTTAGAGGGCTAAGGAATAGCTGGTATATTCCAATGAATCCTGTTCATTAGGTGTTCTTTAGTCTCATCAGGCATAGCTAGCGGGTCTGATTTGGCAAAATTACTATTTCACCAAGACTTTAAAGACACTAATGGTTTTTCTTCTGTCCTAACTAACCTTATCACACTTTCTGTAGTCTCATTGTGCATTTGTCCAGACAATAGTACAAAGAGATCATCCACTGTGGAAGAGCAGGACCCAGAGTCATCTAGGATCAGGAAAGGCACAGCGAAGAAACCAAGAACACTTCGGAAGAGTTGAAGGATTTAGGAGCAGGTCCTCTGTGAAGGCTCACAAGGAGATAGAGCTCTTCGTGTCTGTGTCTTGAATTAAGCGTATGACATGAACTATCAAGGGACGATGAAAATGAGATGAAATTGTGAGGTCTTTCATTTTACAGTTGATGTGAGCTTTTCACTGAGTCTCTTGGAGGTGGGCCAAGGACAAACCATGAAATTTTTCAGTGAGGCAGACTCAGCTTTTCTTCTGTTTTGGTGGAGAAATGGTTCTCATGCGCAAGGCTTCTGATGTATAAGTTCACAAAGCTTTCCTGTTGGAAAAGAGCTAAGAGTGTCACTGTCTAATTAGCTGAAACACTTTAATTCTCCTACTAGATGACCTGCAGATAAGCCTTCAAGCAAGGTACATGTTGAATTTCAGCTAGGAGTAGGTGTTTGGGAAAATTAAGAAGATAAAACCAATATGGTACATTGTTCTAACATATAGAAACTGAGTCCCTTCCTCCTCTTGCTCTCCAGTCCTTCTGTTTGACTCCCACTGTTTGAATTATGGTATGTTCTTACAGAATTACTACTTAATTCTCCAGCTGAATTTACACCACTGTGACTCTTAAGCATTTTATTGGGAAGTACTGTTAACTCACCTCTGCAACAAAGATTCTCTCCCCTCAGTCCCCCCAAATATTTGCGTCCTTTTAGGAGGGCATCACAACTGCTCAAATTTCAGTGGGAAGCTGCAGTGCTACAACTTCTACTTAATTTCCATAGGAGCTACTTTCTAATGCTAATTTCACGCTTGATAAATACAGTCCCTTGTTGCCTAGGCAGCAAGTTACGGCACAAATGTTCATTACTGCACTGCTGGTTAATGAGTCTCTAGTGTTCTGAAAAAATTACAGACAGAATTAAGTGGGTTTATTCGTTTTAATCTTAAGTCACCCCCAACCTTACAGAGTGATCTGCAAAATATTTCCAGGTAGATCTGGTACCCGAACACAATACTGACAGAGTGGCCGGAAGAACTTGCCAAAGTGTTTGGTACAGCACTGCCACAGTAAATACACGTGTCTATCTTGATGGTTCTTTTAAAGGTCCGCTGGTTTAGGAGGATGTCTTTGCTATGAACAGCAAAATATGTAAAAGTCTACAATTGAGATCTCTAGAAATACACTTCTTGCCAACATTCATAGTCTTTCTTAGTGTTGTCTAGCTTGACCAAGTGAGCCTGACAGTCTCTAAGCAATTTCAGAGTCATGTGTTTGCGTGCTGACAGAGCTTTGCGTCCTGTCATCTCCAAATTTATTGTAAAACAAATGAGAGCATATTTCATTTGATGTCTTGAGGCAGCATTAATATTTTCTGATATGAATGTGTCAAGGGACCTCTTGCCAGTGGCTGGTTATGCACCAAGTTCTCAATTTCCTTTTTTTATAGAAGGTCTCATTTGTAAAGATTTGTTCAACTTGATTCAGTTCACATGTAATTAAGGCAAGAATTCCTTGGTGCTCAGTTGGTTGAGAGGGGGGCTTTGCTTGTTGACCTTTTCTTTGGTGACTCAGCATGGAGAACTCAACACTTCCCTGCCAGGCAGAGACCATTGTTAACTTCTATCCCATTATTATTTTTCATTTAAAAGCTAATTTACTCTTTTGCCTTCAATCCCTGTCATACACATTATTCCAACTGTTAAATAATATGAAAGTTTGTCTTTGGCAGGCTGCACATGTCATCTTGCCTTGGGAAATCAAAGGGGAAGATTACGTAACAGCTGACAGTGAATTTGGCTCCAGAATGTCATTAAACTAATGAACGTTAAGTTTTTTTCCCCAGTCACAATATTCTTGAGTTCAAAACTAAAAAGTCTTTTAATGTGTAACCTTGAGTGCATGTAGGTGAATTGCAAAACTACAGGAGCTTTCTGATCCTACACTGTTAAACAGAATGTAATCCTTGGTTTAAAAATTGAAAATACAGTCCAGAGATACAGAACGTAGTTGTCCCTGTGTGAATTTAGAATAATTTAATTTTTAATTTCCCCCCTTTTCCATTGATAATTATTGAAAGAATATATTTGGCTGCAGGGGGTGCTGGCTTTGTGCTAGGGCTACAACAGCATAGTTAAGTTGGCTGTTCACTGTGTTAGAGTGATGAAACTGCTGTAATATCAGTACAAGTCAGAATACATTTTTGTGCGAAACCCCCGAATGTCTTACAGTGCTGTGTTGACTCTTCTTATGTTTGAAAATCTGCAGTGGGCAGGGATTTGGGCTTTTGTCGTGTCAGGCTTTTGAGTTTTGTTGGTGGGCTGTGGAGATTTTTTTTTTTTTTTAAAATCTCTTCTTTAGAGAGGCCTTTACTGAAAACAGGTTTCCTAGTCAGAGGATATGGTAGGATGCATGGGTGTGGACCGTTGTGTTCAGGATGCTGTTTGCTATAATGCACTTGATTAATCCTTAAGAGAAGAAACTTGTCCAACTCGTGTCATGTTGCGATTTTTGTTGCTGTCTGTTATGAGAAACAGAATACTCAACGCATTTAAGGACATTTTCCTTTTTAAATATATTGGATCAAAATTGAGATTCTAGTTCTTAAAAGGAGCCAGTTCTGAATCAAGCCACATGCACGATGTGAATAGTGATGATGCAATGCAAGTGGTCCATTAAACTACCAGTTTGAGTAATCTCTTAGTGTAAGTGGTTTGCATCTTCATGTCTGTGCATTTTAACAACCCGTATATGAACAAAGTAACTTTGTTTGAAGTGGTGCCCTTGTTAATTAGCTTAGACTTTAGACTTTTGTTGCGCAGCAGGGAAGTCTATTTTGCAATCAGGATCCCAGGGCAGGTGAGATGCTTGAAATGTACGTAATTACATGTGTACTGGCTAGTGTAGCCCAGATATCAAGGGCAGATGATGGAAAATGCTGAATAAAATAGTGACATCAAGGGTAGCCAGATTTGTTAAAAATAGCTGGACGTTTTAATAGCTCAGTTAGGGTAATAAGCCTGATGCAAAAATGTAGCCTATACATGAGTCACAACCATTCCAAGAAGCTGTGTATTTGTTTTTCAATTATAGGGTAATTTTCTTAAAGGCATCCAATTTTTTCTCGGAAAAATGTGGCAAACTCTCCGGGGTTCCTGTGGCCATACCTGCTTGTTGATCTTATGGTACCTTCAAATTTGCATTGAATCTTTTTCAGCAGAACTTGTCCCCATTCCTGCTTCTCCATCAAGAAAGTGTTTTGTGCAGGATCAAGGCAAGTGACTAATGTCCCTTGAAAATCTATTCAGAATCTGCTTAAAATTAAGAGCAAAATAAGCAGCACATGCTCCTTTTGGATAACTTGGTGCTTGCAGTCTTGTGCTTGTGCTGCACAGGCAGAGTGGGTCAAGCTGGAACTGGAATTACAAGTGAAAAATATATGGTTCTATTCACTCAATATTTACACCTGTATTAAATCTGATTTGGTATTCTGCTTGCTTTGTGTGCATAGCCTACCCTGCTCAGTATTCAGAGCAATAAGTATATAACAGTTATATAATAAGTATGTTAACACTTATATAAAATACTTCAATCTGGACATGGTGTTCAAGGTGCTGGCCAAGTGAACAAAGTGTTTTGTTAGATGTTCAGGCCCACTGCCTCAGGGAAAATGATTCCAAGTGTACTAAAGCAGGATGGTAAGATGTGATGAGCTCCTCTGCCTTTGGCACTGCCACCCCTGGCACCAGGTTAGCAAGTCTTGGTGGCTGGATCAGACTGGATGAAATCAAAGTCACATCTTTGTATCTTTGCTGTGCTGAGATGTTCCCAGTCACATTGTATGTACAGTAGTAAATTCCCAGTACACTTTGTCTCCCTCCAGGCGCCTGTGGCTGCAGGCTTTCTAGAAACAGAAGCAGTGTCCTTGTTTTTAGCTGCCTTCAGCTGACTTATTTTCCTTGAATCTATCCAGTTTGTTCTTTTAACTCATTTATTTTTATCACCACAGTATCCTGAGTCAAGACATCCTCATCCATGGCTTCAGTGCATGTGGCTATTTACCTCCTTGATTGTTTTGACCTTGCTGTTGTTCTTTATTTTAAAAACGTGAGAGTAATAGGAGTACTTTTGGAAAAGCACTTAGGAGGGCAGGATTTGCAGGTAATAGAAAGTGCTATCTTGGCTCAAGATAGCTTCAGCCTGCTGCTTGTACAATGCCTGCTTCTTTAGACTTCTGTACTGGACAGCTAGATTCCTTTGTTAGTCTGTTCTATTACCACTGAATGTGAGTAAAATGTTATTTTAGAAATAATTCCAAGATGTGCTTTAAACAAATATCCAAATATGAATAGTTTTAGTGTCTTAGGTAGACAGTGCCCATTACTGTACAGATTCAGTCCATGTATATGACCACTTAGACTTGTCTGGCTGAATTCCTGCTCGCCAATTACTAAATGTTGCTGAAAAGAAGGTGAATACTATCTCCTTTTTTACTAATTTCCTTCCCCTTCATTTTCCATGTCTTTAAATATCAGTGTTAGTTAATGGTGTTCATTAATTAAAAAAATTCTTCTCTCTGCTTAGTCATGTCTTTTGTCTTCCTCAAGGACTTCATGACTTGTCTTGAAAAATGCAGACCAGGGACATAAGACCATAGTTGAAAGGAATATGACACAACCTATAACAAGGTTTAGCTATGTCTTATTTGACAGAAGATGAGTTATTTTTATACCAACAGTTACAGAGAGAGCTGAGCTGACTTTCCTTGGGCTAATCTTAAAAAACTAAAATGCAGGAGATCCCAGTGCAGAGATTTTCCTGACTGCCATGGGCCTGAAGCTAGCATGTCCTGTCTACTTGTGCTAATCTGCTGCTGTATTCAGGCTAACAAGCTGCAGGGTCTTGCAGATCTGTTCTGGGTTGAATTGTCTCTATGCTGTAGCCTGTTTTCTGCTTTAGACATGCTCTTTGCATGTGCCTGATGGGTACTTCTAGTCCTCATGCAGGATCTGCATCTTGGGAGTATGGTATTGCAGGGCTTATCTCCCTGGCTGGAAGCAGATGGTGATGATGATTTCCCTTTTGTCTTTTTCTCCCAAGATTGTATAGTTTTCTGATGAACGGAAAAGTGAGGGTTAAGTTCTGGTAAGTTTAATTTAATTTATGGTGGTTTTCAGTCTCCAAAGGACCGTCCTCTACCTCCCATCTTGTAGAGCTGAGAATAAACTTTCCTTGATGTTTATCAGGTGTATTCTCTTGCTTTTCCTGGCATCATTCTGCATTTTTCAGGATGATGCTTTGTAGCTTTGAAACCAAAGCTGGCCATTTCTGCTACGTATTTTTACCCAGTTTGCATTATAGTCAGGGCAACTCAAATGATGTCTCATCTTTCTACCTGGAAATACTATTCTGGTGAAAGTTGACACTGACTGTTTAATCTAGGTTATCTGAAGAAACGCATTCCATCCGTTCTGGATGTCTCTGTATTTTTTTTTTTTTTAATGATACTGTGCTCTTTGTGCTTTAATTGCTCACCTTCTCCAGTGTTGTCCCTAAATGATGTGGGCCGTCCCGGGATACTTTGACCTCTGGGCAACCTTTGCCATCTCCGTGGATTTTGAATGTGTTCTTTGTAGTAATTCTGCTGTTGGGATGTTATTTCATCCTCTGGCAGCTACTGCAACATTAAGTATGTAAACTTCTTTTAGCGTCAGAGGCACATGGGCACTGAAAGCAGAACGGAGAGGTCTCAGGTGCACGTAAGGGAAAGGTGATGCTTGGCTTCTGCATAAGCCAGGTTATGTTTCAGTGGGAAAACTTGCCTTGGACCTGATAAGTTCTGCTATCTCTTGAGCTATTCCTGAGGCAGCATCAGACCACAGTGCTATTCCAACTGCGTGTTGTTGTTTTCAGGCAACTGAGAGCTCCCCTGATTTGACGTGTGTACTCGTTCTGCTGCTGTTGGGTTCACTGCCTGACATCTGAGAGCCACACTGGAGGTATTGATAAAGTCAAACCACCTCTGAGGGCACCTTTGTGTTTATTACAGCGGCAAGGGTTGGTTACTCTAGAATAAAGTCTCATGCTGTAAAGGTACAGCACGCAGAGCAATGGCCTACCTTGCTCCCCGGGGTGTAGTCTCAGTGATCTGGGGAGTGGTCAGTAGTATTTGACACAATAGCCGTGAGGAGGCTTTTTGGAGCAACAGTTATCAAAAATAGGGATGATGGAGGATGTGATCAGAAAGACTGATCACATGAGGAAAGAGAGGAGACAAGCAAAGATGAGGATACTGCATTCAATTAAAGTAGAAGAAAATATGTGAAGCTGCTTGAATTGCTCAGCTGGCCTCTAGTGCTAGGACAGCCTGGTGTCTTATATGGAGCCATAAGGTGGTTACACTTGTTTCATTCAGAGTCCAACGATAGCTGAAGTGAGATGCATAGCCAGCCTCCTTCCCTCCTACGCACCAGTGCAGGGACACGTGGACATATGGCCTGTCTGGGCTAAATGTGTAGTACGAGGGACAACTTTCTGTGTCAGCAAGCATCTCTGTTCTCCATATTTTGCACACAGAGTCACATACATACAACCTAACTAGGCTCTGAACCTGAGGTGGCATCTAGCCTGGCCTCACTGTGCCTCATATCTTACCTGCATGATGTTTTGGTGAGCATATTAGACTTGAAAGTTGTCTGCAGCAAACTGGCTTTAGTGACTAGCCTTGCAAAAAAATATAGACTGGACTGTGACCAAACTTCTCATTCTGGTCATTCCATTTCCAGGAGAAGTAGGCTGGGATGAATACGTGCCTTGTCCAGTTCCTCCCCTCCTCTGCAGAGAGGAACTCTGTTTGAGGGGGAGGACATGGGATTGCTGGAGTTTAATTTCATGGGAGGAGGATCTGACCTCATTGCGAGCTCATGGGGAAAAAAACATCAAAACCTAGCAAATTTAGTGGCCCTGTGGAAGGATATTGAATTTGCTTTGCTGTCTAGAACTGTGCTGGGGTTGTGGCTCTGCCTCACTTCTGCCCAGTAAGCTCAGGATAACTAATGAACTTGAGCAGAAATGTGCCTGCAGGAGCTGCTGCAGCACTTCTTGCATTTTACTGTTAATATCAAATTACTTCTTGCAACCTTTCTCTTCCAAGGGTCTTGTTCCCATCTCTATCCCGCCTAATTGCTCCTACACCTTCCATTTTTTCCTTGCGTTTTCTTTGTCTAAACCTTCCTTTTATATACTCCTGTTTGGTATTTTTCAGTTGGCCATTGCCTTGTTTCTGTCTTGTTAACTTGTTCCTTTCTGCATGTTGCCTGTTCCTCTGTGCCTTTTTGCTGTGCAGTGCTGATAAAAGTGGGACAGGCAGAAAAACATGCTGTGGAGATGTAACTGTGATGGTTAAAAAGCCGAGACCTCATATACTTTAGTTTTGTGATCAGTAAGTTTGAAGTGTCCGCAGCTGACACTGTCTGCAAGTTTGCTGCCTGTTGAGTTTCCTCTAATACTTTTGCTATTTCTTCCTCCTCCCAGCACCTTTTTTTCCTCCTCAGTATATAGGAGTTAGAAACTTTTGGGACTGAGGATGATCTTCTCTGATCTGGCCAATAATTAGCATTTTGGCTTGAGCACAGTGCTCTAATTGGCTGTATCTCAGATTCTCCTAATGTAACAGCTCTCTCCATGTTCCTGATCCATGACACCC
>NW_020955220.1:0-2438 GCF_003031625.1 Empidonax traillii | reverse complement strand
CTCCCAGCACCTTTTTTTCCTCCTCAGTATATAGGAGTTAGAAACTTTTGGGACTGAGGATGATCTTCTCTGATCTGGCCAATAATTAGCATTTTGGCTTGAGCACAGTGCTCTAATTGGCTGTATCTCAGATTCTCCTAATGTAACAGCTCTCTCCATGTTCCTGATCCATGACACCCCCTTCACCCCCTCTCTGCCCAGTGCAGCTGAAATCCAGTGGGTATCAAGGCTGTGTGAGGCTGCAGGGGAGATCTCCTGTGCTAGCTGTTGTGTGGCCAGCTGCACAGCTTGGTTGGGGAGATCTTAGAAGGATCACAGTCTCAGGTTGGGGGCTATAGGCGTGTTCTACAGCACAAGAATTTAACAGTTATGACTAGAAATCCCTATAGTATGTAATTTCTCCTATAATTGCTTGTGGTTCCTCTAGCTCTTGTTGAGAACTGCCATTTAAGAGCAGCTGTTTTACATGGCAAAGTCCTGATGTTGTATATTCAGGACGGAGCATCTCCTGCTGCAAACTTTCTACCTGTTCAAATCATCTGAACCATCCAGGACTTCAGTGTGAAAATTCTCAAGAATTGTTTGTGCTATCTGTAAATGATGTTACATGCACTGGAGGAGCACAGGACTCCTTGGGAGATAGGGGAATCATGGCAAGGGCAGCCCATCTATCTCAGGAGGCTGTTCACTTCTCTTCCCTGCTGCCTTGGTGACACAGCAGTTAGCAGCCACCAAGCAGCTGCTGACACAGAACTAGTGGCCAAATGCTTCTTTCCCTTGCTCCTGTATTAATCAGCTGTAAGTTGTGGCCGCAGACCACAGCCCCTGCTCCCGCGTGATCAGTGGGCAGCTTTCAGGAAGGGACTGCTAGAAGAGAAATAAAACCAGTGTTACAGGGGAGAGGTGTGGAAAGAAATTCCTATGCCTTCCTGTTACCTTCATGTTTGTGGCTGCCTGGCCTGGACCCACAAACCACCAAATGAAAATGTACCCAATCTACTGAATCCCTTCTGGAGGGGAGCAAAAGAAGGGACAGCTTCTTTCCATGGTGAATGGGTACTCATGGCTTGGGAGTGCTGCTATGTCCCAGAGGATGCAAACCTGAGAAAGCCTCTCCAGCTTGTCTTGCCTTCTGCCTGGGGGAAGGGAGCCTGGCCTGTGAGTAATAGCATTAGAATCACTTTATTGAAAAGAAGATTTTGGGGTTTTTTAATTGCCAGTTGTCTGTTAATGGCTTTCTGTAGTATTGTGGTCGTTAGGTGGGAAAGGTTGGAATGGATCCTCTCTGTCTCCTCTAAGCATCCTGGCCTGAAATTGCTTACATGGTTTGGTGCTGTGGTTTCCAAACTGCAAAATAAGGTTTATCCTCGCTGCCACGGGTCCTCTATTTTATCAAAGGCCATTTGTTTTTGTCATGCAAAAAACAAATTGCTGTTCAGTCTGATTGAAATACAGTAGATAAACAGCACAGATGGTGGCAGAAGTCAGGTCTTATACCAGCTGAGAAGGAAATAAACGTTTAAATGTTACAGAAATATAGTTTGGAAATTCTTCCTAATAGATAAATAGAAATCCCACTCACCAGTAACTTAGTGCATCTGACCAAACACTGCTGATCAGAGAGTGAAAATGCTGGGTATCCAAAGGACCTGCTGAAGTCATGAGATCCAGTCTGGCTGCTCTGTGACCGTTTTGTACTCAGGCACATTAGTTGCCAAATCTGGACTCCTTGTTCTGTAGGGGAAACATTGCGCTCTCTGGAGTGACAAATTCCTGGTGCTTGAGATTTTGCATGTGAGCAAAAATGGCATGGAAAAACAGGCCAGGGCTTGTGTGTTTTACTGACATTTTACCTTCACAGTATGCATTTGAATGAGCATTTAGAAGTGTCCCAAAAAGGCAGTGGAGTGCTGTCAAAGGCATCTGTGTGGGATGTGAAGTGGAGAGCACTCAAGGCTTGATCCGGTGAATATCCAAATGAAACTGCCATCTTCAACCTCCCTGGAATAAATATTTGATGTGAACAGCACCTTATACTTTAGGGTTAGCAGTTTCCATTTCTCTGTGGTGTTGAATACCTATCTCTGTAACTGTACAACATGATAATGTGTCATATTTTGAATTCCTACCTCATTAGGCTTGCTGTGTGCAAGAATGTATGTTCAGGTGGGCTCTGTGGCTGTGCCTAGGGCTGGATTTGGCTGGCTGGCCTCTGGAGGAGCAGCACAACCATGTGCTTACTCCCCTGTTAGTGCAATAGGAGCGTGTGCTGCAGGAGGAGGTGCTAATGCAGAGACTTGAACTTCAGTTCTGCTGTCCTCATGCTCTGTGAACCTTGTCCCTAATTATAACCTGAAAACCACAATGTGAAAAGGCTGTGTAATCAGCCATTTTGTCCTGGATGTGCCTTATAGGCTGAAGCTAAGGCATTGGTACAC
>NW_020955219.1:2355995-2357266 GCF_003031625.1 Empidonax traillii | reverse complement strand
GCTCCCCCCAGAGCAGAGCTCAGTCCTGCCCCTCCTCTGCCCCTGCCCAGGCACTTGGAACTGCAGGGAGGTCTCCCCTCAGTCTCCTCTGCTCCAGCTGAACACACCAAGTGCCCTCAGTGTCCTCACACGCCTTCAAATCCAGGCCCTTCCCCATCCTCGTTCCCTCCTTTGGACACTCTCCAATGGCTCAATCTCTTCTTCCATTGTGTCCCCCCAAACTGCCCCAACATTGAGGTGAGGCCCCAGGGCAGAGCAGAGCGGGACAATCCCCTCCCTGCTGCCCCCAGCACAGGGATGTCCCTCCTGGCTGCCAGGGCACTGCTGACTCAGGGACAACTGGCACCCACCAGGATCTGCCACTGGCGATAACCAGGGGCTCTGTAGCAGGGCCACTGTGACCACTGGGCTGTGGGGGGGTCACAGCAGACTCTGGGAACCACCAGCCTCCACCTGGGACTCACCAGTGACGATTCCTCAGGGGCTGAACAGACACCCCAGGAGATGAGGCCTGTTTGGCACAGAACAGGGAACATGCTCATCATCCCAGCAGGACCCACCTGCCCTGTCACTGTCACCCATCACTGTGCCACTGGGGACAGGCTGTGGTGGCTCTGGTAGGGCAGGACCTGACATCAGCCTGGTTTTTTCCCAACATCTCCATAAGAAGGAGGAGAATGAGGAGCAGTTCCTGTCACTGCTCCTACTCTCCGGCCCAGCCCCAGGATCTGGCAGGACATTTTCTAACCCCCCACAACCTTGGCTCCTTTCAGGCAGACAACAGTTCAAATTAAAGCTTCCCATTGAAATGCTTCTGTTCTTTCCCTGCACCTCTCAAAGCCCAGATTAACTGGAAGCCGGGATTTAACATGACCCACATCTCACATCAGGGTTGCTGTTCAGCTGAGCACAAGAGACAGGTCTGATTCCTTCCTGACACAGTGGAGTTATTAACTTGTTCATGGTCCTGTTCCTGGATTTCCCATGTCCTGTCATTCTTTCAGGTCTTGTCTGATGGACCAGACACAAGGCACTGAACTCCCAGCACCTGCTTTGTAAAACAGATGTTAACAAGGACAGCAACAAATTACCAGCTGGGGGTTTAGAACAGGTTGTGGTGTTTCAAACCCCTCGATTTGGCTGCTGAGAAATTTCTCTAATTTCATTTATCAGCCTGAAATTCTGAAGGGCTCTTTGAGCACTAACACCTACTGCTTCGAGGTTGCTGGGGAAAACACAAAACCAGGATCTCTCCAATGGCGGAAGAAAAC
>NW_020955219.1:2348017-2353108 GCF_003031625.1 Empidonax traillii | reverse complement strand
GAGGGAGCTGTGCCCCTCTCCTTGCTCACCACCCTGGGTGAGCTGCACCCTGATGGGCTGTGAGTGAGACCACCAAGGGTCAACACCCCAGAGGCACTGCCAAGAGGGTTAGAGAGCTCAGGAGAGCCTGGGAGGGACAGGGGGCACAGGATGTCCCCCACGTGTCACTGCTCCCACACACCCCCTGAGCCCTCTTTCTGCCCAACACCCACCGACCCAAATTTCTGCCCCCACCCCACTGTCCCTGTACTTGGGAAGCTTTTGGCCAAGGTCAGGCACACACACAGCTGAGGAGACTTGGAATTGCTCCAAGTCCCTGCCCTGTATTCCCTGTGGGAGAGATGGGAGTACCCCTATCCCACACAGCACTGCTGACTGAGGTGTCAAACACACCAATCTCCTTCCAAAACACTGTTAGTGGTTTTCCTTCAAATTACCTGTGCCTGGAAAATGCCTGTTTGCTGCTGCCTGACTGGAAACAGCATCAGCTGCTCACAGCAGGGGTGGCTCATCCCAGCTGAGGCCAATCCATGTCCTTCCCCCACTCTCAGCACAGCAGGGCTCAGGTTGAGCCTTGCAGGCTTTACACTGGGGTCAGTCACCAGACGGGCAGGAGTGGGGTGAAACTCCCTCAGCTAGGCAGGGAGTGTGTTTGCTGGGGACAGGGGACACCCTGAGGGTGCACAATGGCCTGTTGACCCAGAGCCTCCCAGCAAGCTCCAGCCCAGCCCAGCTGGATGCCGTGGCCAACGTGGGATGGGAAGAGGGATCCACACTGTGACTTCCTCTCCAACTCCATCCCCGGCAGCAGAGCTGGATGAAAAGGTTTCGGCCCCCCAGGCCTCCTACCAGTGTCCATAGTCCAGGTGCTGCCTGAGCAGGGTGTGGGGCTGCACTGTCCCATACGTGTCCACCTGGGGCATGTTGAGGTCGTCGATGAAGTACACGAGCCTCTTGGTGCCCGGGGGGCCGTAGGTCCTGCCAGCCTTCTTGTCCAGAGGCTTCTCCAGCACACCTGTGTGGGCAGAGGGAGATGGAAATGACTCCTCAGCCCAGCCCACTGTGAGCAGCTCCAGCAGGAGCCCAGCTCTGTGAGGGCAGGCAGGGCTCAGGGTGGGCACAGGGAGGGAGAGCTGGCCTTGGCACAGCACTCTGCTCCCCAGCAGGACAGTGGCTGTCCCCAGGCTGTGCCTATGGAGCAGCCAGGAGCCCTTCAAGGGGCTGGCAGGATGGTGGCTGTCCCCAAGCTGGCAGGGACCCTCAGGCAGATTTTTGGTCTGACTCAACCCCCAAATCACAAAGTTTTCAATTCCTCCTTGCAAACAAAACCCAACAACAAAACTCTGCTACAAGCCTGGTTTACTTCAGAGCAAACAAAGCTTTTCATGCAAGATAAAGCCTTTTGAATCCCTTCTGCATATTTTCTTAAACTCAATCCTGCTGTCTGAGATTTATTTTGATCCTTTACACGGAGGCAATGTGTCCCCTCCCCTGCCCTGCCCCAGATGTACCACAGTCACCTCCTGAGCCCAGGCAGAAGTGACTGGGTGGAACCAAGGAGGTGCTGGGGCACCAAGCCCACAAGCAAAGCTGATTTTGTGAATGAAAATGCACTTTTTATGTTTGTTAGACAAAGGAAATGGGTGTTTTCAGGGCGAAAATCCTGGACAACTTTAGAACAAACAAAATAATATTATTTAATTGAATGCACCAAATATAATCACAGACTCACAGGATGGTTTGGGTTGGAAAGGATCTTAAAGATCATCCAGTTCCAACCCCCTGCCACGGGCAGGGACACCTTCCAAGCCTCGTCCAACCTGGCCTGGGACACTTCCAGGGATGGGACATTACATGCCCTTCTCCAAAGTCCCTCTTCAGCTCTCCTGGAGTCCCTTCAGACACTGGAAGGTGCTAGAAGGTCTCCCTGGAGCCTTCTCTTCTCCAGACTGAACAACTCCAAGTACCAACCCTCATCCCCTCCCCAGCACTACCCAAACCTCCAGAAAATGCAACAAGACTCAATTGCAACGTGAGCTGTCACACTCCCACCCAGTTCTCAGTCAGGTCACCCATGGGCAAAGGACATCACAGAGAGAAAACTTCTTATTTTGAAGCTCTGAAAGGTTTTCCTTTGTTTTAGCAGAAGGCTGAGGTTATATGTTGCTCTAGACTATAACATATGGGGAATATTTATGATGCTGGGCTGATATTTAATGCAAATCACCCAACACGGCTGCACATAATGTTTTACAGCTTATTGATTCCTTTCACTGCAGCCCAAACAACCTTTCCTGCCTCAGTAAGTGGCAAAGCACACAGCAGCACCTCTCCTCTGCCCAGATCCTGGGGATGATTTTCCTGCCAGCAGCTTTCTTGGACATCAGGGAGCTCTCAGGGGCTCCCTGCCCTCCTGGGGACAGAACCAGAACTTGTTTCATTGGCTCAGCTTGGGGTTAGCAGCATGGCAAGGAACACTTCGTAATTAGGGATGACTAGCAATTTCAATAAAAATCTCCTTGTGCAAATGTTCACTTCAGCCATTGCTTATCAAGGGCCAAAGATATTTTAAAAAATATATATTCTGGGTTTTCTTTAGACCATAAATCTTTGAAGGCCCCATTTTTGTCCTGCAGACAGCCTGGCTTGCCCACTGCTCAGAATTCAGCTGTTTTCTTGCCATAGACACCTGCTACGAAAAGGCATGAGTTGTGCTCAGAAAAATGGTGGATTTTTCCTCAGCAGAGCCTCTCTTCCCCTTCAATAAAACCACAATATTTGAAATTTCTGGTAGCACGTCAAATTAAGTGTTTCAAATAAGCATTTAATTTAAATTTAATTAAGCCTTAATTAACATATAAAATCAGCCCTTTTCGAGGTTAAACAAGGATGCAGGAGATTCATCATAGTGAAATGCAATTACTGGGGATGAAGTGACATGTTTGTGGAAGTTGCATTTTAATTTAGAGCCACATCCCACAATAATCCTGGAGGGTCCCTGTCGCTGCCTCTGAGCTCCTGAATGGAACACTCAGTGCACACCAGACTTGGCCAGTGGGGCTCTTCTTGCCACAAAAAGGGGTAAAAAAACACTCAGCCCCAAAAAACCAACACTGACTGTCATTTTCTTCAGGCAGACCTGGAGTGGGAAGGTGTGGAATGACACCAGGGGTAGGGCTGGTGGAGCAGTGAGGAGGAGCAGAGGTCCAAAAAGGGCACAAAGCAGCAGATCAAGGTCCACAGAACGAGGTATTTGGTCACAATACAGCAAAGAAAATCCCTAAACTGGTCCCAGGTTTGGGCACAGAGAGATTCTGGCTCCTTTTAACCTATATGCACGTGAAATTCTGTGAGCCACAGGCCTGCAATTATGGTTTGAATGACAACCCTGTGCTCCCCCTGAAGGATATAGCTCTGCACCTTAAAACTCTGTCCCAAAAGGCACCTTCTCTAAGAATTCCTGGCTTTCAGGCTCTTTTTAAAATAAATAAAAATAAAAATCCCAAACTGCTTTGTATGCACATTTTACAAATCTAAAGAGGCACCTGCTGGAGAGACAAAAAAAGCAGCCAACTCCAAAAAAAAAGGGAAAAATTAAGTCTGAAAAATGAGGCCAAGCTGTATAAATCACACTTCCCAGAGCAGATCTCCCTCCCCATGATGAAGATGTGCTGTGCTCTGCAGAGGAAGGAAGTCACAGGCTCAGCTCAGAGCTCAGAGCAAACAGGGACACCCTGCCAGCTCTGCTTGTATCAGCCCCTCACCTGCACACACCCACCTGGCCAGGTGGGCATCCACAGCTCAGGTGCCCCCAGGCAGCTCAGCCCACTCACCAACCCAAGGGCATTTCCCAGAGACCCCAGGCTGGGAGGAAGGGGGAGCTGTAACCCACAGGCTGGTTGGGCACTGAACAGGCTCCCCAGGGCAGTGGGCACAGCCCCAAGGCTGCCAGAGCTGCAGGAGGCTTTGGATGATCCTCTCAGGCAGGGCCAGGAGCTGGACTGGATGATTCTTTTAGGTCCCTTCCAGCTCAGCATATTGTGGGATTCTGTGATAACCATCACACTCCCCAGGGCTGCGAGACTGGCCAAAAGGGGAGGCTTTACCCATTTTTTGGCCTGAAGGACAAGTAACCCACATAATTTGCCTTCTCACTGTGTGCAGAGGCACAGGCACTGCCCTGTGGGGTGATGAGCTCAGGCAGGAGGCTCCAGCAAACCCAGAAATCCTCCCAGCCTGTCCCAGGAAGCAGATGTGGCCCCACAACACTCAGTTGGTCAGAGCATGGTGCCAATAACAACAAGGTCGTGTCTGATCCCTGGATGGGCCACTCACTTAAGAGCTGGACTTGATCCTTGTGGGTCCCTTCCAACTCAGAGTGTTCTGTGACTGTAACATGGTCCCAGCCCACAGGGCTGGGCCTGTGCTGTCACCTCTCTACAAAACCTTTCCTAAGAAGTTTGCAGTGTTGGGAGCCTGGCAGAGCAGGGACAAAGCCCAGGACACTCCTGCCTTCAGCTTTGGCCCTGTCTGGGAGTTGTCCCCACCTGGCACCCTCAGCCAGGAACAACCAAACAGGGAAGATTAATCTTTGGTCTCCCTGCTGCTTCACGAGCCATCATGGAATCATAGAATGGTTTGGGTTGGAAGGGACCTTACAGTTCACCTCACTCCAACCCCCTGCCATGGGCAGGGACACCTCCCACTGTCCCAGGTTGCTCCAAGCCCCGTCCAACCTGGCCTTGGACACTTCCAGGGATGGGGCAGCCACAGCTTCTCTGGGGAAGTAGAAGGATTTCAGGACTTTTGGGTCAAACCAAGCTGAATAGAGGAAGCAGATTGGTATACAGTGACCCACAACTGTTGTTCAACTCAAAACAAACCAGGTTGCCTCATTACTGGTTAATAAATACATGTAAAATTATTTACCTCTCTTTGGACACCATTCCAAAATGAGCCACTTTTCCAGAACTACATCCTTTCTCTTCATCTCTGAAGAGACTGCACAGCAAAATGACCTTATCTCGGGGTCAAACTTAATATTTCACTGATTTGCCAAAATCCCCATCAGAGATATCCTTATGGACATTC
>NW_020955219.1:2328296-2345777 GCF_003031625.1 Empidonax traillii | reverse complement strand
AGAGCAGAGCTCAGTCCTGCCCCTCCTCTGCCCCTGCCCAGGCAGTTGGAACTGCAGGGAGGTCTCCCCTCAGTCTCCTCTGCTCCAGCTGAACACACCAAGTGCCCTCAGTGTCCTCACACGCCTTCAAATCCAGGCCCTTCCCCATCCTCGTGGCCTCCTTTGGACACTCTCCAATGGCTCAATCTCCCCTTCCATTGTGTCCCCCCAAACTGCCCCAGCATTGAGGTGAGGCCCCAGGGCAGAGCAGAGCGGGACAATCCCCTCCCTGCTGCCCCCAGGACAGGGATGTCCCTCCTGGCTGCCAGGGCACTGCTGACTCAGGGACAACTGGCACCCACCAGCACCCCCAGGGCCCTTTCCTGTCACTGCTCTCCAGCCTCTCATTCCCCATTCTGTACAAAGATGTCCTGGGGGAAAGTAAAACTGGGTGAGCCAGGAATGGGTGTGGTAATCCCAGTTTCCAGGTTGCAGTAGGAAGGGAAGGATATGCTGTTGCCAGCCATTAAAATCAATCTTTGCAGGTGAATCCCTGACAGCTGGCGCTGCGAGCAGCAGCTGGATCTCCCCACGAACACACACTTTGCTAAAGCAGTGACAGTTTTTACAAGTCATCTGCTCCCAGTGGCACTTCTGGAAGGACAGGGAAGCACAGCTGGCAACCACAGTTCATCACCTGAGGAACCCTTTTTTTGGCCAAAACATAAACCCATCTCTATTTCCAGGCACTCAAAGCACAGTACAGAGGATGGGTAATTTAGCTGTCCCCATCCTCAGTGTGCAGTGCCTGACCTTCCAGCAGACTACACTGAAACCCCCACATGCAGCCACTAAAACACATCCTTCTCCCAGCCAAACAACCACCCGGGGTCACCTACCTGTAATGGCATCTCTGGATCAAATTCAAACTGGGGAATAAGTTTAGTCCAAGGCTCAAACTTCTTTGTTTCTGGATCAATGTAAAAGTCAAAGACTGTGCCCTGAGAGGGAAACTTGATTGTCTTGAATTCTGCCACCCACCACTTGCTGAACTCCACTCTGTAATCCACAAGCTGCAAGACAAAGAGAGGAGAAAATATGCTAATCTGGAGAAATTCATTAGTGATGGAGAATGTTATCTATCCCTGTCCAACAGAGTGGGATTAGTCCCTAAAATATATTCCACAACATAACAATCTTATCCTTTTTCCTATTATTAAGCCTAATTTTTCATTTTCTTCGTTTCTTCTCATCACTCCTATTTATTCCCCTAAATAATTCATCCTCTGTGTTGATCACTCCTAGTCTGTCTGAGATGAGATAGATGGATCAATTTGAAAAAGAGAAATACGTGCCTATGCCTAAACAGACACTTGATTGATTCTTGGTGCCTACTTCTTCCAACAGACAAGGACACCACATCCGTCTCCATCCGTGGCCATGGATAGTCAGAGCATGCATACCAAAGCCCTTCCTCATAAATCACACCACTCTGCAAACACTTGGTTGTTGTTTTCTGGCCTCTTTTCAAGCAGGAGCAGCAGCACTGCAGACACCAGCGCACCAAAGCCCTGGAGAGGGACTGTGCTCCTGTGGCTGTTTCCGTGCCTGAGAAGCACCTGCTTTCCTGCTTTTCCCATTCCATCTTTCTGCATGGAGATTTTGGAGCATCTGAATTCTTGACAAGAGCTGGGGTGACAGTTTTGGCTTTAGATGTTGAGTCAGGACTAGCACATTGGGCTTAGTCCCCTCTCCTGCCCCAACTTTCCTCTGTGACACTGGGCCAGTCACTCTACCTTCCCACACAGACCACAGGGACTGCAACCTTCAGCCCTGTGGAGAAGTAGAGGAGGGAGGGGAAATGTGCTGCTAAAAAAATGTCTGTGAATGACTAGATGCATAACTGAGCCAGTTTTAGCAGCACAGGTTCCTCCTGGGGCACCTGTGGGTCCCCACAGCCACCCCATGGGCCAGAAGCGCAGGGGTGGTCAGGGGGACCGCCAGCACACATGGATTGCTCAGCCTCTATCAGTAGTCCTGGGTTTGAACTGAGTGTCCTCTGCAAATCCCCTGAGCCACCACCCCTCAGAAGACCAGAGGATCTGCAAGACACGTTATTAGTATCCAGGATTTTGCAGTCTTGCGCTACCCAGAGGAGCATTATGACTGTAATCTCCATTCTCCTGTTGTTACAACCCCCCAGCCTGGCAGTGGAGCAGCAGAGAGGGACAGGCAGCACTGCTAAAAGCTTTCTCACAGTGCTGCCCTTACCCTGCCTGCAGAGCAGTGGGATGGGCTGCCTGCCTCCCTGAGCCCTCAAGTGGAGCAGTTCCAACCCCAGCTCTACTGCCAGAACAGTGTCAAGCTCAAACTGCTTCCTTAACAAAAACCCCATATGGATTTCTGCTAATTTCAGAGCCTGGAAATGGCAAATCTATCATCTGTTTTTATCCAGGGCCCCTCTCCTCAGCACCAAACAGAGCAACAGGAAGCCTTCCAGCCTGTTTGCCCTGACATTTCAGCAGCAAAAGGTCAGCACAAAGGGCCCCCCTCAGCGGGGAGCAATGAACAGCTTTTACACTGGCTTATTTTCCAGGAGGCTGCCCCTCTCCCGGCTGCGGTGCTGCGCTCTCCTCGCTGACATTCACAGTGCAGCAGCGCCCTGCCCAGCCTCCCAGCCGGGCATCCTCCCAGCCGGGCATCCTCCCAGCCCGGTCCATCCTCCCAGCCCGGTCCATCCTCCCAGCCCGGTCCATCCTCCCAACCCGGCCCATCCTCCCAGCCCGGCCCAGCCTCCCAGCCAGGCATCCTCCCCGGGGGATGCTGTGCCTGCACGCAGCTCCTGTGCCACACACCTGGCTGTGCCATGACCCTGCTCCGGGGCAGCTGGCACAGCTCCTGTGCCACACACCCGGCTCCGGGGCAGCCGGCACAGCCGGCCGTGCCAGGCACTGACTGCCACACCATGGGAACGCTGTGTCCATGTGCCACTCCCCCCCGCTCTCCAGGGAACCCACCCCAGGAACCGGCAGCTCCCCCGAGGAGACAGCAGCTCACACTGTGGGTCGGGGACCAGGCGTGCTCTCCAAGTTTGGTTTGTCGGCTTTTTAACTCACCCTGCGCTGACGACACTAAGGGTGAGTTTTTCCCAGCTGGCACACCAGGACTGGAGGGGAAAATCCTCCAAAGGACCTAAGGAAAGTGGACTCATACAGGTCATTCCATGGCCCCGAGGTGTGATGGCACCACGCTGAGCGTGACCAGTGTTTATCCCTCCCTGAAATACCTGCTCCTTGGCTGGGAGCAAACACAAGGAGTCCAGCAGAGGTTGTTGGTTTAGCACTGAGGAACACGGACAAAACACACTGGGACCCCAGTGAGCACCTGAGCAGCCCCTGAGAACAGCAGGGGGAACATGTCTGCTGTCAGGTTCATGGAGAGACCTCCACATGTTCCAGACAACACAAAGCCTACCAGACACCAGGTTTGGCTCTCGGAGCCCTCGACAGCAGTGTCCTGTCACTGGGCAGACCCATAGGCAGGACAAAAGACTTTATCCTCTGACCAGGAGATGTTACCACCCAGCAGGTCCCAGCAGGGGCCAGGCAGGACCAGACTGAGCAGCTCCAGCCAATGCCAAATGTGCCTCCAGCAGCAGGTTTCACAGACACTCCCACTGCTCCCTGTGCCATCTGCTGAAAGCCTGGGACTCCAAATCTAGGTCTTCACATACCACACGTGCTCTTAGATCCCTCTACAAGTGCTTTAGGTTTCTCCTGCCTGCCCTGAACCAATAACATGACAAATTTCCAGCTTTCCCAGCCATCAGTGTGGAAACAGCAATGCCAAGGGAGGTTGGAAAGGCATCCTGCAAGCACAGGCATGCACACAGCCCACTGCCCTCTTGCCTGTTATCACTGCTAACAGCTGGAAGTTATAAAACAGCAGCAGCTTTTCCAATTGCTTAGAAGTCAAGAGACAGCCCTGCTGTGTCCAGCTGAGCCATGTGGCCAGAAAACAAGGCAGAATGGGACATAGGGTGATGCCTCTCAAGGCATCGGGGCAGAGAGAGGGGCAGAAAAACAACCCTGCCTTTCCTAGGCAAGTCTAGATCTTTCCCAAGATCCCTGTTGTTCATGTACTCCAGCTTCCACAAGGCAGCTGGGATTGCCTGTGCTTCTCCCATGTTTTAAGGACCAGGACCTGGGAGGGGGCTGGAAATGTGCAGTATCCAGTGCTGCCTCCGGGGATACCTCCCTGGCAGAGATCACACCCACCTCCTCTAATGAGGACAGATGGATTCTGAGCTGACAGCTGCAATCAATCCATGGCATGGATGTGCTGTGGGAAGCAGCAAGGACAGGGGGGCCCTGTGTCCCTCTTCCCCGTGGACAAGAGAGTGCTTTGAACATCAGAGGCGCCGCTAACGAACCATGGGCTGATTAATCCTCAGAGCCCAAGAGGAGCTTGGTCTCTGGACTGTGGCATTCTTTTGTATCTGGATTGTGCCCTCCTGTGCTGTGGGCATCCATCCACCAGCACCCCAACCAAGCCCAGCTCCTCACTGCAGAGACCCCCAATAGCTGCCCACCCAGAGGGGAGGTCAACTGAGAGCTCCAAGCACCCACCTCAGCCTCACCAGCACACTCAGCCAAGGCTGCTCCACTTCAGGGGGAGCACGAAGCCCATCCTGCCCTGCCCTGCCCTGCTGACCACCCCTTTCTTGTGTAATTCTACCAGAAACTGAGGGCAGTCAACTCTCAACATCCACCTAGTAACAGTCAGAATTGGTTTGTGCTATACCTGCACATTTACCTGCACAGTCAGGTGGCTGGATAAGGCTCCACTGATGGATTCATCTGATCAGTCCATCTTAACTTGATCACGTTATGAACATCCACACACCTCTATAAATTAACCTGATGTTTCTCCCCAGTGAAATGTTTCTTCATAAGCAAACATGCCCCCACCTACATCCCATGACCCCCCAGCCATTCCCTGGTGTTACTCCCTGGATAACAAGGCCTTTACTAAAAGGGATTGTTCAGTTGAGGTTTCTGGGTCAAACAGCATCACTGACACAGCACTGGGTCTGGGAAGGTAGGAAAAAAATTCAAAAAGAAAAGAAAGATCTGTGTGAAAGGTGCTGATGTGCCACCTTCCTTCTTACCTGGTCCTGAAACATGGATCCACCAAAGGCCCAGACAGCAGCAAAGACAAAGTAAAGCTCATAGAGCTCCTTGGGACAGTCAGAAGGTGTGTTCTCCTCGGTCAGGAGGCATTCCAGGAGGTAACAGAGCGTCTGAACCATGTTCTGCTCAGGAACGGGAATAATCTTCTTAAATCTAAGGGATGAAAATCGAAAGCATGGGGAATATAATTGGGTGAAGCACCAGGGTTGCTCCAGCCCGGGAAGGCAAGGCAGGAATGCCTTGTCAGAACATCAGCAGTTTCCTTGCCAGCAGTGTGTGTGTCATTCCCTTTTCCCTGCCTCATTCCCTGGAACAGCACTAAGAAGAACACCCATCCCTTCCCTGGGCTCTCTGGCACTGGCACACACACACATAATAACAGCAATCAGAAGTTTCAAGCATTTTAAAACTTTGATCCTCTTGAAAGAAGTAAAATGGAAGAGTTGCTGAAGGCAATGATTTCCTGGGAACACGAGGAGTTGAAAAGCGGTCACATAGAGGAGTAATAAAACCAAACCTTTCATCTTGCCATTTTACATTCGTTTAAGCTACACTTAGAGAATTCCAAACTAATACTGTAGCAGCACTGAAGTCCTCCATAAAGTAATTACAGCTATTTGAAAGGTTGGTTCTACAATTTCTGAATTAAGCAAGCTACCGAAATACTCTGCTCAGGGCTGCTGCAGCTAATCCTGGGATTTCACGGGCTGACACAACGCTCAGCAAAGAGGGGGGGAGGTGTCAGATGGACTTGGCTGCTGAGCTTGGCACCCAGAGAACAGCTCCCTAGCAAGATTCCCAGCTCCCACTCCCAAGGAGCACTGCCTGCATTAAAGCATCTCCTCCTGACCCCTCCTCATTGGGGCTGACAACGGAGTTGCACATTGACTTTTCTTCTTTTTTTATATATATTTTTTTTAATGCAAGTGTGACTATGGGGAACAAGCAGAAGATGGGAGAATCATACAATCATAGACTGGATTGGGTTGGAAGGGACCTTTTAAAAGTCATCCAGTTCATCCCTCTGCCATGGGCAGGGACACCTTCCTCTAGCCCAGGTTGGCCTTGGACACTTCCATGGATAGAGCAGCCACAGCTTCTCTGGGCAACCTGTGCCAGGCCCTCCTCACCCTCACAGCTAAGAATTTCTTCCTAATACCTAATCTAAATATCCTTTCTTTCAGTTTAAAACCATCACTCCTTGTCCTATTGCAACAGGCCCTGCTAAAAGGTTTGTTCCCAGCTCTCTCACAGGCTCCCTCCAAGTACCAGCTCCCTCCCTCAGGGTCTTTGGATCTTTCCCTTGGCCAGTCCTCACCACTCTATGGGTCAGAGAGCTGTGTCCCATCATGATAAGCAAGAACTGTGGTCTTGCCCAACTTCTCTGTGGGCACCACTTTGAGAGCAACTTAAGCCAAGGAGCACCAGGACCCTTTCAAATATCCAGGATCTCTATGTTCATCAGTCTGGTGTCCAGCAAGGAAACATGCCCAGCTGGATGTTCACACTTGATTGTGTTCAAATGCAGGAAAGAAATTCAAGAGAAGACTGCCTGGACAGCAATCCACCCTCTTCCACAAACACCAGCTTCCTTCTCATCCCCAAGGGGCAGGAAAAGAAGTGGGCAGAGGATAAAAGAGGATCTGCTCTCTCCATCTTCCACACTGCACATGGAAAACTTCCCTCCAGCAGTGGTCTAAATCTGCTCTGCTGAAAAATAACTTGTGAACTCAGGTCTGGGCTGACACAGCAGGAGACTGGAAAGACTTCCTCTTTAGGACCTCCTGGATTAACTTTCCAGGAGATACAGAATCAATACAAGTACAGGAACAATCAAGACACTATCCAGTGAGGAATAGATGTGCCCAGACAAGGATGGGCAGGAGTGTCAGCTGCCCCCTGATGAGGAACATCACCCTGCTGTTCCTCTGAGCTGAAGCCAATGACACTCAGGTCTCTGGGCACACTGGGCACACACGCTACACAGAGCACAACCCCAGTGCAGCTGGGCTGGAGAGCACTGAGTGAGCCCCTGCTCCAGGTGGTACCTTGTCCTGAGGGTGTCCAGGCAGACTGGCAGGTATTTGTCAAACAGGATGGTCAGGTTGGCTCTCTCAGACTCGATCTCTCGCCGGTCAATCCAGCTGCTCACCGGGGGATTCCAGCCCAGGTCTGATGGGTTGATGTACAGGATCCCTGCAGGCCCAGGGGAAGAGAGAATTTACAATGAGGACACAGCAGAGACCACAATTTCCCAGCAGAACTTCTCAGCTACTTTCACACAACTAAAACCCTACCAAACACACCTGGTGCCCCATTACCTGCTCCCTCCTCCTGCCCCACTGCAGAGTAGAAACATTAGGAGTGAAGAGACAGAAGTCAGGAAACCAGGACACCTTTCATGACTCTGCCCCAAATTTTGAACATGATCGTGTCTGAGTCTGGTTATTGCTGTGGGCCCCAGACATGAGGGGACACCTTCATTCCCTTCTCCCATGTACTTCTCCAAAGATCAGGAGCATTTTGGGATGGAGACTGGCCCTCTCCTCATCCATCAGAGCTGTGCAGGAGCACTGTCTCAGCAGTGCTGGAGCCATGGTCACACACCAGCAGTCAGAGCACTCAGGGTACACTCCCAGCATGGTGACAGGTCCCCACATGGATGCAGGGTCAGGATCCTCGGTTTGTCCGTGTGCTTCAGGAACTGACCCTGCACACCAAGGGCAGCTGTGTTCCCAAGCTGGCAGCTTTCAGGAGGGACCAAGCTGGCCAACAGAAGGCTGACTAACAGCACTGGCTGTGCTTGCTCCGTGCAGAATCCCAAGTGGGACTGATGCCAAGACTCACCCGCCCTGGACACGGTGGCCGGGGTGGCCGTGCGCAGGTGGCTGATCTCGAAGAGCAACCTCATCGTCGGCTTCAGAGGGATCCTCTCATTGCTGGCCAGGGTCAGCACCTGCACGTGGCACAGACAGACAGACAGACAGACAGCCTGAAGCTCCCCCAGGCACAGTAATGAAGAGCATTCAGCGCTTGGCTGCTGAGCCCAGCTTCCCGAGGAGCTGTCTGGCAAAGGGCTGCAATCCCAGCACTGTGTCTAGCACGTCAGGGGAGGAGATTCTGCCCCACTGCTCTGCTCTGGTGATACCCCATCTGCAGAGCTGCCTCCAGCCCTGGGGGCCCAGCACAGGAGGGACATGGAGCTGTTGGAGTGAGTCCAGAGCAGGCACCAAGATGCTCCAAGGGCTAGAGCACCTCTGCTGTGGGGAAAGGCTGAGAGAATTGGGATTGTTCAGCCTGGAGAAGGCTCTGAGGTGACCTAATTGTGGCCTTACAGTAGCTGAAGGGGCTCCAGGAGAGCTGGAGAGGGACTTCAGACAAGGATCTAGAGTGACAGAACAAGCAGGAACAGCTTCAGACTCAAAGAGTAGGTTTGCATTGGATGTTAGGAAGAAACTCTTCCCTGGGAGGCCCTGGCACAGGTTACCCAGAGCAGCTGTGGCTGCCCCATCCCTGGAAGTGTCCAAGGCCAGGTTGGACGGGGCTTGGAGCAACCTGGGCTGGTGGAAGGTGTTCCTGCCCATGGCAGGGGATGGAGTGAGATGAGCTTTAAGACTTCCTCCGACTCAAACCATTCTGTGAGTCTACAGCATGATTTCCAACAGACAGTAGAATGACCCTTCTCCCTCAACACAGATTCCACAGCACTCCCCCAGGGTGTAAAATTATGCCCCTGCTCTATTTTTAAAGGGCCTGAAGTCACAGTCAGGACATTTGTTATTACTCACAAGTGTAACTCTCCAGAAAAGGGAAATTCCAATGAAAACAAACTCTGAACTATTTCCCTCATGCACCATTTCCTTTATGCAATATTGTTTGGTTTCCCTGAAGGAACACAACTGCATTATTCCAGTAGGTGTTATTTAAGCATCTGCATTTCCCCTGGGCTGAATCACACCCAACACCTGCTGCTTTACCTTGTATGCATTACCTTATTGTCATCCATCACAGTATTAAGAGATTCAATCCACATTGGATCAATATCTCCATCCAGTACTATCCACTTGGGACCATCATGTGTGAGGTTGGCCAGCTCTCGCATGATTGATGAGAACAGTCCTGGGAAGGTGACAGGAATATGTTGATGAACACTGAAGTTGTCACTTCCTTTAACAGTTTTTCTAACAACTTACTAAAAATTATGCCTTCCTCTTAAGCTTTCACAACTTCTTTGCATCTGTACATAAATAATACCATATCAAGATATCTACTTTGAAGAAAAAGGACATTATCAGTTATTATCACTGAAAATGACTGCAGACCTACACAGGCTTCATTCCCACTGCAAATCATAAGGGATAAGAAAAATGAAGAGCAAATACTCAGAGACAAAAGAAGGCATGAATTCCACAATGCAGAGAAAACCATCTGAATATGCCTTGGAAATTCTTAATAAACGTTTTTTTGATTTTTTTTTGTGTGTGGTTTGAAGTGTATCAGGGAAATCAAGATGCATTAAATGCTGGGTCATGGCTTCAGTGAGATTGAGGGGAGAACAAGCACAGACTGACATTGAGTGACAGAACAAAATGTCAGTGAAATCAAGGAGACAGAGAGGATACAGTGTCTCAAGGGGAGTAAATAATGAATGTTAAGAAGAGCAAGAAGCTGGGAACAGAGCAGCAGCACTGCAGGGCAAATGAGAGCTCCACAAAACCAGCGCTGTCCTCCACATGAGGAAGTACCTGGGGAAAGACTGGGCTGCATGAAGGAATAGCAGGCAAACACTAAAAAAAGCCTCTCTGATGGTGAATTGTGACAAGCATTCTCCTTTTTTTTCTCCAGCACAAGCTATTCCCTTGTGATCCAGGTCAGGAATGGCCGGTGGTGTTCTATGACTGAGACAAAGCTTGCATATAACAGATGCAGAACAGCTCATCAGACACAGGCACCTGACTCTGAGAGCAGGTCAGAAAGTAACACTTCCCTGGCTCTGCCCTGACTCCATTCCTCACACTGGACATGTCTTGGCAAACACTTCAACCCCATCAGTGTCAGAACAGCTCCTGTCTCAGAGCGTCAGTGCTTCCCTCACAGACACCACCACAGCAGAGGGGAGGGAAGTGCCCTCTCCCAGCCTGGTGCATCCACACCACAGAGTGGCCTTGGGATTTAAAGGGAGAGTTTGATTCTAAAGAAAACACTTTTAGGATTCCCTTGTGAGACCTTTTCCCATCTTCCACGTACAAACTCTCCAACTGCTGGCAATGAAATGAGTGACAGAATGAACCAGGGAAGAAGAAAAGGAGGAGCTGATTCATAAGGGAACACATCCTCTTGTCAGGCTGTGGTGAAAATGGCCTGGCTGGTCTTTGACATCAGGAAACAAAATTTTCAGGAATGGTTAATGCAGGCAGTATGTACCTTAAGCCCTCAGGGAGGAGTCATGTGAGCTCTCTTGAAACATTAGAGGCTTGAGACCACTGGGCATCCACCTGCCAATGTCCCTCCTGCTGTCCAGTGACAGTCCCTGACCCTCATTCCCCACTGCAGCCCTTCTGCAGGGCTCTGTATCCCACACTTCCCTCTGTCACTTTGATTTAGGGTCCCCAATAACAACTAAATAGAAATTAACCCTGGCACTGGAGGAAAGCAGGGGGGCAGGAGAGGCTGTGGCAGGACCAGGGTTGGTGGGGGCAGCTCATCTCCTGGCCCAGGATGATTTATGGTGACATCCCCCCACCTCTCCCCCTGCCACCTCCCAAACCAGCCACACACAGGATCAAAGCTGCCTTTCCAGATCACTCACAACCCAACGTTTTCACTCCAGATCTCTGTAATCTTTCAGCAGGTTTTAAATGCTCAACCTGTCCTTCTCAGCAGCAATCAGGATCAACGGCCTGGCAAGGGCCGTTGTCTGTATGCTGGAGATCAGACAGTGATAGCTGGTGGAAAAACACCACTCAAAGGCTGCTGTGAGTGTGCTATCAGGTATGGAAACCTGGGGATGGCACATTCTGGGGGACCACAGTGCACACCATAGGGCAGGAGGGAACTCTCTTCCATCACTAGCCCAGCCCCAACCTGCCCCAGTTAGGAACTGGGAAGTGTTGGTGTTAATGGACAGGATAATTATCCTTATGGCAAAAGAATAAACTCCCATTTGATAATCAAAAACCTAAAACACCCTCCATGTCCTTTCAACAGCAGCCCCTCCCATGGCTGGAGCAGCACACAGGCCCCTGGGCTGCCACTCAGGAGGTCCATTAAAAACATCCTTTTTATCTGCAGATTCAGCATGAAAAGGCATTTACCATCCTTCCACTCTCTCGTTGCTGGATTAATGATGCCAAAAAGCTCATCACTGGTGACTGCCTTGGGGTTGAGGTCTGTCCACACAGGACGTCTCTTCATTATCTGGTGGGTCCTGTGCAGGGATCTCATCACCTGGGACTTGCCCGTGCCCGCGTTTCCCACCACGAACACGGAGTGTCGGACTGTCAGCAGCTCCTCCAGCTGCACCACCTGGGAAAACACTCCCACAGCTTAGACAAAGATGCAAAACTGAAGTTCAGATCTAAAAAACCTGGTCTAGCAGAAGGTGTCCCTGTCCATGGCAGGGGATTGGAATGAGATAGCCTCGAAGGTCCCTTCCAACCTAAACTATTCTGTGGTTCTGTGATTGTATGAAATGAGCTCTCCTTGGGCCTCTCCTTTAGGAAGCTGTGACCCAGAGACGCAAATGGACTTGATACTGAGTTTGTTTTGCTCTGGGCACTCTAACCATGATATGTGGGCAGACAAACCTCCTGGAAATACCATCTGACAGCCATCAAGTGAGGAGCCTCTGCTCTCCAGGGCCACATGTGCATGAGCCTACGAGAGTCAGTTCCTTGGCCAACTCAGGGACGAGGCAGTGCTGGTTTTAGGGGCAGCTGCAACTGCATCAGACCCACCACAGCTGACTGTCCTCCATCAGGGTCTGTCTACAAAGGGAATATTGTGGCTGCTCCAACCCTGTAAGTGTCCAAAGCCAGGTTGGATGGGGCTTGGAGCAATCTGGGCTAGTAGAAGGTGTCCCTGCCCATGGCAGGGGCGTGGGACTGGATGATCTTTAAGGTCCCTTCCAAACCATTCTGGGATTCTGTGACTGTGCAGAGCCCTCTTTGTAGAAGCAAAGAGTGTTGGGAAAACCCAAGTGATCTGATGCTGGTGTAGGCAGAGAATATCGCTTGGTCTCACTTTGAGCACAAAGTTGTCCTCAGGCTGCAGCCGCAGCTCCAGCACAGCCTGTCTCACCAGCGCCTCAAAATCCAGGTCACGCTTCCGAGGCACACCCAGGGCGGGGAACAGATCCCCAATGAGCCCCATGAACACGGGCACATCATCTGTCACGATCTTGGGGATGTTGAAGTCGCGCAGGGAGCGCATCAGAACCTGCTCCTCGGGGCGCTCGGGGTCGGCGCGTTTGAGGGACCCGGCGACAACCAGCACAGACTTGATGGCACGGAGCCCCCAGTCATAGTGATCCTGCAGGGGGGAAGGGAGACATCAATTAACAAGAGTTTATGACCACCATGCAGGGGAGGATCTCAGCTCCCAGCTGTCAGACCACTCAGCAACAGAAACACTGAAAGTCAAACACGCCATCACAGAATATTCCGAGCTGGAAGGGACCCACAAGGATCTTCAAGTCCAACTCTTCACTGAATGGCCCCCCCAGGGATTGAACCCACAATCTTGGCATTATTAGCACCAGGCTCTAACCAACTGAGCTCATCTCAGGGTTATCAGTGTTGTGAGCAGAGACCTCCACCACTCCGAGTTACCTGATCTCCATTCAAACAGGTGAGCTTCCCATCATGGAAAGTATTAAAGAGTCATATAATTCAGCTGTTTATGCCATGCCATGGGCTCAGAGCTGGCACTAAGTCAGCAGTAGGATTTGCACTCCAGAAACCTAAGCAATTTTTTCCCCCTAAATCACAAAGCAGTTTGTTTGGCCTTTATGCAGCTCAGGCAAGGCCAGCCAGAGCCCTGGATCAGCAGGAGCTACTGAGCTGAAAGGCTTGTTAGTCCATTCTGAGGCCCCAGATACCCAAGGTTCTCCATCCTGCCCATACTAGGCTGCGAGGCATGTTTGGTCCTGGGGAAAGTCCACCAAGCAGATACTGCTCAAAAGGAATCACAAAGAGGCCTGAGAGGAGCTCAGGCCAACAGGCAACCCCTTCTGCTCTGTTAAGACCTGTAGAGCCCAGCCTGACAGCTGAAAGCTTTGTGTAGGAGGCCATGGCTCCCATCAAGGCCTCCAGAGCACAGCACATAGTTTCTGTGACAAGGCAGCCCCCACCAAAGCTCATGCTGGTCCAGCCCAGATCAGGTTTTCCATCTGGAGTCCTGATTCAACTCATTACTGGACCCAGATTTGATCTATGCAAGGAAAAATCTGATTAACTAGAGTTTTGCTCTGCAAGTGACCCTGTTATCAATACGTGACATGACAGGGAAGTGGTATTTTGGACTCAGAGAGGGACAGTCACCATAAACCCATTGCAGCAATAGGAGCCAAAAAGCCTGGAAAGCACTGAATACCACCCCGACCGTGGTGTCATTTGGTCCCTTTGAGAAATCTCTCCCACTAATGCAGTTGGTCAAGTGCTTTTGTCCCTGCAGATCCTCCAGGAGAGCAGCTTGATGCTCTGATGGTCACACACCTTCCCTTCTCCCAGCAGCTGCCACCAACACAGTCAGTAAATCGAAGCTGTGAAGCTTCAGTCATGGAGGTGCGTGGCAGAGCGCCACATTCCTGATTTTGGGAATGCACAGGCACAGCAGTGGGCTCACCTGCTTGGACAGGAGCTCTTTGCAGAGCTGGTAGAGGGTGATGAACTTCCTGGCCAATGCTCGGGCCTCGATGAACCCCTCAGCCACCAACATGATCTCACAGATCAGCTCAAAGTCTGGCACAACCATGGCACAGGGCCTGGGGAGACAGCAACAAGAGACTGCACAGCAAGTACTGACAACACATCTTAAAGGCAGTGGGTCTGTAACTTTATCTTCCAGGTCTTCTCCAGGGAGGCAGGTCACACACTGCCTTCCCCAGGCACAGAGCTCCTCTGCCCTCCCTGTGTGTTCCCAGAGCCAGGCTTGGTGCACAAGGCTGAAACTACCTGTGAATCCCCAATGCAAGTCAGTGTCCCAAGAAAACAAAGCCAAACCTGGATGTTCCAAAGGATAATTTCTGCTGCTCTTATAACACAGGTAACAAACTTGACCTCAACTCACCTGAATAGAGCTTTCAAATTCTCGGGTAATTCAGTTCGTCCTGCATAACCAGGGTTCATGGTGATGAAAATGCCTACTGAGGGGACCAAGTTAATGTCTTCTCCAAGAAAATTAAAGGATTTCTTCTTCTCCCGTATGGCATCCTGCACACTCTTCACCTGGGAACCAAGGCAGTGCTTAGTGCTGCTGTTCAGTTATGAAACCCCCCCAGACTGTTGTCCCTACACTTGGCCCATGACAACTGGGGATTATCAGTGCTCTGGTTTGGTTTTTTGCTAACCAAATAAAGCTTTATACACTGTTTAGAGCAAATTTGTGTGGCAGTATCAGTCTCCCATCACCGTCATCTCCATCAGCACATCTCACAGCAAAAACACCACGAAAGGATAAACCAGCTCTTCCAAGTTCCCAATGCAGCAGGAAACTTGACCTCAGCTCAGTTGCAAACAGATCACTTGATGTTGCTTTTAAAGGCTTTGGGACATCAGATGCCTAACTTAAAACCAAACCCACAAAGCAGAAGCTCGAAGACCTCCCCTGACACCTTCACTCACTAACATTGGCTGGTCTGTTCTATTTGCCTGATGGCAGCTTTGTTCCTCTCACTCCCCACTTTCCAAGGGAGCAAATTCACTACAGCCAGACCATCTCATTCCCAATGGGAACGAGTCCATCACAGCCAGATCACCCCCTTGCAAACAGCACTTGAGCGAGGGAGGACTCTTCCTGTTCGCTGCTCTCACCTCACTTGTGTTTGCCATCTTACAGTTAAGCAATTAATGGAGTCTCTCTGCAAGGCCCCACATGGACATTAAGCTGCATGACTAAGACAGCCAATTAACCATCTCCATGGTTACCCTCCTAAGAGCAGGCAGGAGAGGAATGATGGAATGACAGCCCTGCCTCCGACACAGCTCCAGCCAGGAGCCAGGGCATCATTAGCAGTTGAGTCATATCTGGGCTTCTTTTGTTCAGCTTCCCTTTTTATTTTAAGATCCTCAAAGATGTTTTTCAACGACAACTTTAAACTAGAACCCAATGGAAGGGAAATGGAGAGGGAATGACACACAAACTCATGTACCCGCTGGGGACTTCCTTGGGACATCACGTGGGGTACAGTGATGAGAGAAAGACATGAGAGGAGTGCAGAGTTCATGGAGGGGTTCAGAACAGCTTCTTTGACCAAAACACTTACAGAAGTGTAAAAACTTCTGGGCTCTAGATCTTTCTCTCTGCAATGAGATGGGATCTAGGAAAAATTCATAACCCAAAACCTTCACTCAGCTGACACTTGGTTCCAGAAGAACTTGGATACTTCACACCTCAGTTTTCAGCACTGAAGTCCCCCAAGACTCAAAACCTTCAGTTCTGCCTAAGTGGGAGCTGTCTGGGTCAGATAGTGCAGTTGCCATTCCAACTCCTCTGGCAGCTGATTTACCAAGCATTTTCAGCAGATTCCCACGAAATTTGGGATCTAGACAAATCCCAGATCCAGCTCTCCCTCAAAACATGGGCCAGAAGCTGCAGCAGTGCCTGCTCTCATCCTGCTGCCCTGCGGTCATACCTGGGCTGCCCAGATTTCAGCCCCTGCCAGGAGCAACTCACACCCACGGGGCTTTCCTTGGTGCTCCCTCCTAATTTCCTGGACAGGGGAATCTCCTCCCATAGTTCTTTCCCCTCTGTAAAACATTCCCAGATTTCCCCATGAGCCAGTGAGAGGAAGGGGAGGAAGGAAGGAAGGAGGGCAGGAAGAAGTTGCACAGCCCTGGGGACGGGTAAGGATTAAGAAAATGACTTTTGAGTGTATTCCTGTTTGTTGAACATGACCCACAGCCTGTGTCTGACTGGAGGCAATAAGTAACCCCCCAAAGTCCAGCAGCACGTGGCTCTGCCCCAGACACCATCGTCCCCTCCAAGGAAATGGTTCCCAGGTAGCATTTGCAGCAGCCATCAGTCAGGGCAGCTCTCCTCCCTGCAGTGATACGCTGAGATTACCCCCAGCACATCAATGCCACGAGGGTCTTGCTCAGGAGGAGCAGGTAGAGACATGGTGGGTGCTGATCTGGGAGAAAAAGCTGTAAAGAATTGCCTCCACACAAGTGCTGTGACCAGAGGAAGAAAAGAAATGGCAAAAATACTTTCAGCACGTCACTGCTGCATTTTGCCCATGCTGTGATATTCACATGATTAATCTTGGGATATATCCCTCAGCTGCCCTCACAAACTGAGACTGGCAACAGGCTCTTCCCATATTTACCCTCATGCCAAAGGCTGCAGCACAGCTCTGCCTCATCTGTATTTATTCACTTACCTGTACAGCAACCACCGAAAGGACCTCAACTGAGATCCTGTTAAATTCATCAAAACAGCCCCAAGCTCCTGTCTGGGAAAGGCCTTTGTAAATATTCCCACAAGACTGAAAAGAAAAAAAATAAAATAAAATTACAAGAGTAAAATCACAAGTGGAATCAACTCCAGCAAAAAAATGGATTTTATTTCCCAGCCTGTTTATTTATAGCAATTTACAGCCTATTGTGGGCATTCAGGAAAGTGCATGGGAGCAGCAGGCACCACTCAATTATAATATTTATAGCTCTGCACAGTTTGCCTCTTGATTTGCTAATTGCCCTCCCTGACATCTCTGTGCTCCACTTCCATTTAAAGGTCACTGGGCTGAGTTACTGACTCAGTTATCCCCCTTCCAGGAGAGACCTGAGCTGGATAAAATATGATGCAAGGCCACAAACCCACTGCACCGTGGCAGAGCACAGGGCTCAGCCCCACAAACCCAGCTCGAGGTTCAGGACACTTTGGCCCCATCCCAGGAGAGGATCCTGGGAAAACCAGGAGAGGTCCCTCCCCAGTGGCAGCCTGGAGTGTGCTGAGAGGAAACAGCCAGGGTGGTCTCAACTGAACAGGTCAAAATTTTCAAAGCATTACAGGTGGAATCTACCTCCAGAAAGGAAGGGAAGAGCTCAGCTTGGCTCTCTGCCTCCTGAAGAACCTTGTGTAAGTCTTAGAG
>NW_020955219.1:2323474-2326345 GCF_003031625.1 Empidonax traillii | reverse complement strand
AGGGAGCTGGGGGGGCTCAGCCTGGACAGGAGGAGGCTCAGGGGGGACCTTCTCACTCTCTGCAATCCCCTGACAGGAGGGGGAGCTGGGGGGGGGTCGGGCTCTGCTCCCAGGAACCAGCAGCAGGACAAGAGGGCACAGCCTTGAGCTGCCCCAGGGCAGGTTTAGGTTGGACATTGGGAAGTTCTTCCCAGAGAGAGGGATCAGACACTGGAATGGGCTGCCCAGGGAGGGGGTGGAGTCCCCGTCCCTGGAGGGGTTTGAGCAGAGCCTGGATGTGGCATCAGTGCCATGGGCTGGGTGACAAGGTGGGGTTGGGTCATGGGTTGGACTCGGTGATCTCAGAGGTCTTTTCCAACCTGGTTGATTCTGTGATTCTGTAACAACAGGTGAGAGCTGGAGCTCTGCCAGAGGATTGCTGGGACACAGAGGAAGAACCAGAGGGGTGTGGGTGTCCAAAATGAACCCCTCTTTAGCTGGCAGCTCTCCCTCCAGCCATGTGCTGGTGTTTTCCAGGGCCTCACCTGTCGGTCAGGGGGGTGATGACAAGCCGAGGGGTGTTGCCAAGGTACTCATAGGAGTACAGGAACTGGGCATCACAGATGTTGGCAAAGCAGTGCCGCTCCTCGTCCGACCAGCGGTGCCGGAGCTGCGACAGCCACACGAACGCCTGGGCATTGTCCACCTGCAACAAGCCCACAGGCACCATCAGGGGGGCCACACAGCTCAGAGACTGCAAGGGAGCTGTCACTGGGGGTGGAGTGGCCACTGCAAAGGCAGGGGGGTGAGGAATGTCACCTCCCCACCTCCCATCAGCACAGAGCAGGACCAAATTAGCAAGCACTTCCCTGGGAGAGGAAAAAGTGAATGTCCAAGAGAAAAGGCAGCACAAAGGTTCCTGAAGAGATTTAAGAAGCAGCATGGCATGAAGAGGCTTCAGCAATGCAGGGTGAGCAAAGGGGCAGAGGCTGCTTAGCCAGGGAAGGGGCCTTAGACAGCACCAGGGGACAGGGGACAGGGAGCCATGGCCAACACTCTGCACAACCAGCAGCAGCCCTGCAGGTGGACAGACAGACACCTGCATCCCAAACTGGGCCAAGACACCACCGAGGCCAGCTGTGCCTTGAAGCTGCCTCTGGGAGGACACAAAGGAAGGCACAGCCACAACCCAGCATGCCAAGGGCACCTTCCCACCCACCTGCAGAGCTGGACATGAAACAGTGTCAAAGACATTGTGATTAGATGGATGGAGCCCCTCTGCTATGAGGAAAGGTTGAGAGAGTTAGGATTGTTCAGCCTGGAGAAGAGAAGGCTCCTGGGTGACCTAATTGTAGCCTTTCTGTGCCTGAAGGGGTTCCAAGGACAGATGGAGAGGGATTTTGGACAGGGAATGTCACTTTGGACAGAGTGAGAGGACAAGGAAGAGGACATTGACAGAGGGCAGTGTTAGAGATATTGGGAAAAAGTTCTTCCCTGGGAGGGTGGGCAGGCCCTGGCACAGGTTGCCCAGAGAAGCTGTGGCTGCCCCATCCCTGGAAGTGTCCAAGGCCAGGTTGGACGGGGCTTGGAGCAACCTGGGCTGGTGGAAGGTGTCCCTGCCTGTGGCAGGGGGTGGAATGAGAAGAGCTTTAAGGTCCTTTCCAAGCCAAACCATTCCATGATTCTGTGATGGCAGGGCAATGGTGGGGGGGAGCAGTGACAGACAAGGGAGTCCTAAAGGGGTCCCTGTGGCCCCACACCAGAGCAGGGGACCGATAAGAAAAAAGAGCCCAAATGCTTTTCCTTATAGCCATGTGCCTCCCACTGAGTCAGGCAGTGACCTGTACCTGCTCTATCCCTCCATAATCCCCACTCCAGTGCCCAGCACGGGACCAGCTTGACCTGTGAGCACAAACCTTCTGCGCGACCATCTTTGCCACCACATCCCGAGCGTGCACGTCGATGGTGCAGATGGTCATGATCTTCTGCCTGTCGCCCTTGGAGAGCTGCCCCAGCAGCATGGTCACCAGGGTGTTCAGCTGGGCCACCTGCTTCTTGTGGTACTCCTTCATGGCCTTCTCGTAGCCCTCCTTCATCCTGGCAAAGGCAATCCCCACCTCGGTTGTCCACCAGATCTGGGTGCAGCAAAGAGCCACCTGCAAAAACAGGCTGCCTCAGTATCGGGGACACACCAGAGCTTCCTCACATTTGGATGTCTGATCCACAGGGAGATCGAGGATGAAGATCTGTGACATAAGATTAAGTGTTTTGTCACACGGTGTCACAGCACACAGGAAGTGGGGACCAGCCCCTCGACATCCATGTAACACCCTGTTGGGGGCAGACAGGTTTGGCAGCTGCTCCTCAGGAAATGTGCCCCTTTCCCATGTCTGACAACACGGGAGGCTGAGCTGGAGAGCACGAGGCTGCCAGAGGGTCATCCAAGGGGCTCTTTCCTCTCATGAGGCCTCATCCTTTGTTCTCCTGTGGCACCTCTCACCTCCCCGGGTGTATGGGCTTCCCATGACCCCCAGGATGCAGCAGCCACTGCCCAAGCCCCGGGACTGCATCCTGCCTGGAGCTCCAATCAGAGCATGGAGCTCAACCTGGGAAACCATCAAGAGATTGCCAGGAGAAAGGAGAACTCGCCCTTCCTCCTTCCTGGACAGCACAGCAGTGGCCAGAAACATCCCCAGCCACGGTCAGAGGCCACCACTGAAAGCAGGGAAGGGCAGGATGGAAGGGGAAGCCACAGCCCACCTTTCCTAGGAGCGCTGGCAGGTACCTGGGCAGGGTAGTCAAAGAGCCACTGCTCCCTCGGCTTCTCCTCGTAGGCCGTGACAGCCGCCGTCATCTCATCCCTCACCGTGGCCCTCATGGTGTCCAGCAGGT
>NW_020955219.1:2309606-2321684 GCF_003031625.1 Empidonax traillii | reverse complement strand
CTGCCTGGGCAGGGGCAGAGGAGGGGCAGGACTGAGCTCTGCTCTGGGGGGAGCAGGGACAGCCCCCAGGGAATGGCTGGAGCTGTGTCAGGGCAGGCTCAGGGTGGATCTCAGCAAAAGGTTCTTCCCCCACAGGCTGGTTGGGCACTGAACAGGCTCCCCAGGGCAGTGGGCACAGCCCCAAGAGGGTTTGGACAACACTGTCAGGGACAGGGTGGGATTGTTGGGGTGTCTGTGCAGGGTCAGGAGTTGGACTGGATGATCTCTGTGAGTCCCTTCCAGTTCAGGTTGTTTTATGATTCTGTGACTTGTTTGTTCAGTTCTCACTCACTGAGCCCCAGAGGGTTCCAACCTTCTTCATGAGGTCCCAGTGGAGGACACAGCTCATCAATCTTCTTACCTGTGATCAAACAGGGCCCAATCCTGGAAGATGCAGAGCGGATCAAGAAGCAACAGGGAGTCAGCCGCCTCCCAGAGAAGCACATCTCCTTTCAAATCTCACAGAAACCACAGAAACCTTTTCTTATGCCTGGAAGTTTCTGCTCAGCAATCCCCAGTGTCCATTGCCAGCCCCTGGCCTGTCTCAGGGCTTTGGCTGTGCTCCAGCATTGGAGCATTCCTGCCACTGGAGCCTGGAATACACCTGACTCTGCCCCAGCTCAATATCCAGTTCAAGTGGATAAATATCATTGTGTATTTAATCCTCCTTTAGGAATTATCAGGCTTTGAAACTACAGTGGAAAGGCTGAGAGTGTATCCAGGTATGATCCCACTTGACATTTGCTTTGATTTTACTGCAAATAGTTCTGAATAACAGAAAGCACCAGGAATTTCTTCTTACTCCACAGAGCATTTCACCACAGTAGCTTTCCTCTGCTTCCTGTGTTTTCTTTCTCTCCATTTTAAGTATCAATCAGCTGTGTATTTATGACACTCTGTGGGCTGAAATCACCCAGCAGCAGAAAACAGATCCAAGCAGAGCTTAAGTTTAGTGGCAACAACAGAGTTTTTAAACCCGCCCCATTCATGTGCTCATGTGAACATAGAAAATGGGGAAAAGCTTAAAGGAGGAGAGATTACTCACTCCTGAAAGGTGGGATAAGGCATTGTTGATTGGGTTTACACAGCAATGATGCCTCCCAAACCAGGCAACAGCACTGCCAGGCAAAGCAGCTGAGGATTCCTGGCACAGCTCCAGCAGCACCAATAACCAACCCCAACACTGCTGTGCTCTATGTGGAAAAGCACCCTCAGGATTAAACCCTCTGAGCTCTGCCCACGGGGGATAGAGGTGCCTGATGCTTGGGAACAGCAGGAAGTTTCCTACCAGTCCCTCCCCAGGATGGCCCAGCAATGTCCCCCCAGCTGGCACTCAGGCACCATCCCAGGAGCCCAGCCTGGGGCACAGCAGCCTCCTCAGTCGGTGGTGCAGAGGGTCAGACACACAGCCTGGCCCTGGGCCATGGCCAGGGTCTGACCAGCACCTGCCTCACCCCCTCCAGGTGCTGTGCCTCCCTCCCCCTACAATCAGTCACCCCAAAGCGCTTTGCAGGGGGAAGGAAGAGGCAGCCACCAGCAAATGCCTCTTCTGCCCTAAAAAAGGACCTCTCCAAGCCACCAGTGATTCAACACTTCCACATTGGAGTGGACAGTCTGTGGCTCTTCCAGCAGCAGATGCTGTTTAGTGGCATCCCAGGTTGAGATCCAAGGTCAGCAACAAGTTTTGGATGAGATCTTCGAGGTGGTTTCCTTCAACCTCGCTGTGTCCCAGCAGAAACAAACCCCCAGTTTTTATGGCACCAAAAGCACAGCTCTGCTCAGTGCAGAGCTCCCAGAACCTTCCACAAGCAGCACCAGAGTTAGATCAGAAAACACCCAGGCCATGTGCTGCCTATCCAGAACAGATGAAGATCAGCTATGAAAGTTATTGGTTCACATCAGGGTGGGAGAAAAAGCCCTCCAGAAAGGACACTGCAGAGTCCCACGACTGCATCTTCCACTGTGACACTACTGATAGCTGCAAAATGCAAAGCTGATGCACTCCAAGACTTACCAGGTGTGGGTTAGTGCCATTGGAAAGGATATCCAATAAATCTGCAGAAGAAATGAAGTAAAATCTGGGAAAGGCCAACCTCTTCCTGTCCAGATATTCAGCCAAAGCCTTCTCACACAGAGACAACCTGTGGAGACAGAGCAGATGAACAGAGCCCAGGACAGGGGGGTACATATCTTTCCATGCTTCATGCTGCCCTTTGGGTTATCAAGCAGTTTCTCCCCACCATGGGGAAACCCAAGGCATGAGCCTGCAGCTGCCTTCCAGCATTCCTTGAATAGATCAACACAGCACAAAGTAACTCACAGCTCACTCTCTGCTCCAGGGTCAAACACTCAAGAGCCAGGGCAGCCTCATAAAAAAGCAGGAACACAGGTGGAAGAAGAGGTTGGAAAGATTTGCAGTCTGACCTACTGTTTTAGACAAGCTCTTAACTGCCACAGGTGGTTTCACGCTGGGATGAACATTTCCAGAACGGCTTTTATTCTAATGAGCCACATTTTAAAGTCTGATTCCAACCAACTCAGCTTTTTGTGTTTGCAAAGCATGAAAGGAAACTAGTTTGCTCCGATCTAAAATGAATCTTGCAGTGTTCACATGCTAAACTGCTGCTGAGCTTACAAAGTTCCTAAATAACATTCACTGTGAGGAACATCAGCCTTATCCAATTGAAAATAAAATCCAATCTTTATTTGAAATGGAGAGCTGTTACTGCCAGAACAGCTCCACGGGAACTTTGAAGGATGTTTCAGGTGCATTCATATGTTAAGTGAGCAGTGACTCCATCTCGGGACACTCAGGTCTTTCCCAGGGAGCTATTACACCTTGTGTCACACAGAGGGATAATTCTGTCAATTAAAGAACATGGGCTCAGCTCTGCTGCAGTTATCATGGAATCATGGAATGGTTTGGGTTGGAAGGGACCTTTAAAATCCATCCAGTCCCACTCCCTGCCATGGGCAGGGACACCTTCCACCAGCCCAGGTTGTTCCAAGCCCCGTCCAACCTGGCCTTGGACACTTCCAGGGATGGGACAGCCACAGCTTCTCTGGGGGACCTGTGCCAGGGCCTGTCCACCCTCAGAGGAAGGATTTCTTCCCAGTATCCAAACTAAAGATTCTTTCCTCACACCCCTCTACAGCTGTTTCAGTCACTGTATTTGGGTAGTAGTGAGGACATGAGCTGCTCAAACCACCTGGATGGCCCTGATCGTGTGCAAACCAATAGTCAGGATGAGAATTTGCCCCTAAACAAAGCCAGACTCCACTCAGGGGCTTCAGGGTGATGGGTCACAAGTAAAAAGACTTGAGAGAGGTCAGAAGGGCTGAGATTTGTGAATGCAGATAATGTATAGCCTCAGAAACAGCCTTGGAGCACAGTATCATCAAACTTGGAGCTGATTCCCTCTGACACATTCCTGGGATTGACCTTCTACCTACCTCCTCTGAATGTCCTCCAGCTGTTGGGACAGACCTGGTTTACTGGTGGCCTCAACTACATTTGGGGTTTTCTGAATTTCATAGGCCAGTTGTTTAAAATCCGCATCAATCCCTTCAAAGCACTTGGAGTCCTACGAAGGGATACAAGGGACACAATCACAGTGACACTGAAACTGTGCTGAGAGATCTCATCCTCTGGGTGTGGCTTTGGGATGAGGGGAAAGCTCCTCTGCAGAGTCTTCTGGACAGTCTATTTCCCAAAGGCTCTCCCCACCACGTGCCTGGAACAATTCCCCAGTCAGGCCTTTGCCTTGTCATTGTATTCCAAAGGGGCTGTGGATAAAGTGATCCTGTGCAGGAGCCAAACCCTAGGACCACCCATTTCCAGGGGATTGAATTCCCCTTCAGCTCCCATGTCCAGATGAAATACCCAGGAACCCATGGAACCCCAGATCACCAGCAGAGGAGCTCTCTGACACCCAACAGAGACCCTGAGTTTCTGGAGCTAAATAGTGAAAAATAAATAAATTATCTTCAAAACGTCCCTCCTCCTCCTTTCTTCCCAAGCTGAGCCTCTTGAGTGAGACAGGACTCTGAATAAAATTGCTCCAAGCTCTCCTGGGAACACTTCCACATTAACCTGTGTTAAGCCCCTAAGCAAGGCTGTGGCTGAAGTCATGCATGGAATCATAGAATAATAGGATGGTTTGGGTTAGAAGGGGCCTTAAAGATCATCCAGATCCCCTTCCTTCACTAGACCAGGTTGCTCCAAGTCCCACCCCGCTGAGAATTCCATAACCTCTCTGGGCAACCTGTGCCAGGGCCTCAGCACTCTCCCAGGGAAGAATTTCTTCCCTAATATCAAAACTAAACCCACCCTCTGTCATTTTGAAGCCATTTCCCCTTGTCCTGTCCCTCCATCCCCAAAATCCAAAGTCCCTCTCCAGCTCTCCTGGAGCCCCTTTAGGCACTGGGAGGGGTTCTAATGTCTCCCCAGATGCTTCAGTTCTCCAGGCTGAGCACCCCCAGCTCTCCCAGCCAGCTCCAGATGTGCATCCTGGCCCTGTCAGCACAGACTCCCCAGCCCTGGATGCATCCCAAGGAGGTTCAGCCTCCAGAGGGTCTGAGCTTCATCCTGTGCTGTGGAAGGGACGTGGCTGCTGGTTCGTGGCACCTGCTGGGTGGGTGTGGAGGTGCAGACGCTGCCCTGTGAGACGCAGGTTAAACCATGCTGTGGTTTCTGCCCCACCCCCAGAGAGCTGGTGGATGTCACATTGTGCTGGCACACGGGACAGCCCTCAGGGCTCTGGGAGCAGCCCCTGGACACAGAGCCTGGGAAGCCAGGCATGGCCAGCACTCACCAGAGCAGAGGGGGAACAGTCCAAGCAGCCCAGATGGAAGGGATGGGGACAGGGCGAGCCACTGTCAGGTGCACACCCTGTCTGGGGGCCAGTCCCCCATCAGTGACCCTGCACAGGCACTGGGACAGTGGGGACACTGCACCTGCAGTGAAAGCACATTCCTCCTCAGCACGGCCCCAGGCTGGAATAACTCTGGTAGCTGGACTCAAAGCCAACCTGAGGGGTTCCCCGGCGACAACTCTGCTCCATTTCCCAAAGCAGGAGGGGGAGAAGAGCTGCCCTCCCCCTGCACCAGCCAGGGAGGGGATGCTGCCTGAGCCACCTCTGGTTTGATAAGTGGTCACAGCACCAAGGCTGACAGAGCTCAAGGAGGGTTTGGATAATCCTCTCAGGCACAGGGTGTGACTCCTGGACAGTGACAGGTGGGCCTGTGCAGGGCTAAGAGTTGGACTCGATGGTCCTTGTGAGTCTCTTCCAACTCATTCTGTAACTCTGGGATTTGCAGTGCCTGAGTAATTCTCCCAGTGCTCTCCCCTCTGAGGGAAGAGAGAACACACCTGCAGCACTGAAGGAACAAGCAGCCTCCTGCTCAGCCCCAGAAACTCTACATTTGCCATGCAGCAGTGGAGGGGAGAAAATCAGCCCCTCATCACAGCTCAGGCACAGCCTGTGGTACAAAAACATCTCAGGGAAAACCACCCCAGCACTAAGGGAGCCTGCAGAGAGCGAAGCAGCAGGAGAAAAGCCCTGCTTGGGGCAACTTGGCCCTATAGATAACCCTATTTAATAATGGAGGCTCTTCTCCAACGCTTTCCAAAGAGGAAGCAGGATCTGAGGTCTCCTACCTGGGGCAGCTGTGCTCGGATGTCCTCTGAGCCTATGAAGATGCCCTCCAGGTGACACCACGTGCGCTGCACCTCGAACCAGAGGGACAGGACAGCATCGGTGGTGGAGAGCTGCCTCTGCCAGGCAGACACCTCCTCCAGGAAGAAAGCAATGTATTTGGATGACATCAAGTTCTGCAGCTGCACCTGGTTGTCTTCCAAAGTTTCAATAAGCTCCTCATCTGACCTCAGCAAGGGGACGTTGGTGCGGGAGTGAGGCTCGCTCTGGAACTCCCTGGTGCTCCAAGTCACTCTCAGCTCCTTCAGCACTTTCTCCATGCTCATTTCTCGCACTGCTTTGTCCACGATTCCATGGACCTCACCCTCAAATTTATGCAGGTTGAGCTTGAGGAGGTCAGCCAGCGTGGTGTCCGAGTCCATCACAAACCTCACACCCGTCATCTGCATCAGCTGGTTCCAGTGCCTTTCTCTGATGGCAGAGTTTTGAAGTTCTGCCACTGCCTTCAGGGCTGTCAGCATGTTCTTCACCTTGCTCTCCAGCCCAGTGAAAGCATCCCATGCCCTCATTTCTTTATCCAGATTCCGAATCTCTCTTGCAAACTTTCTACACTCCAGATCCATGTTTTCCACATTAATATCCACCCACTTGGTGGTCTGCCAGTCACTGAGGCTGGTGTTCACCAGGGAGATCATATCCCAGAGCTCTTTGAGAAGACACAGCTCCTTCCTGCACTGCTTCAGTTGTTTATATTCTGGCACCATGACTTCAAACAGATCAGCTGATTCCGAAATCGAGGTCATGGCTGACTCCATCTGTTTAATCTCCATGTGCTTTGTATCTAGCAGTTGATAAGGCTTCTCAGTGTCAAACCTAGAAATAAATGTTTGTTATTCATAAGTGATATTGTAACAACTTCTAAAGAAAACATAAACCAAACAGTGCCTCTGAGAGACAGGGGAGAGATGAAAGGTCTGTAGTACACCTTGATGGTACTCCATGGCACTACTGATGCCACCTTAAAGCAATAATGTCCCCTCAGCATCCAAAGTGCTAACACTGGACAGTGTTCCCAGGGACACAACGGCCCAGGCACAGCACTGGGAGCAGGTAAGGAAGGGCTCTGCATCCTCAGGACGCACAGATACGAGCACATAGAGCTTTTTTTTCCCCCTTAGGGTTGCTCTGATGGTATAACCTGTCCATACCTGAAGGGAGCTTCTCTCCCAAAGCTCTCCCTGAACTGGAGCTGCTGGGTGTCGAAGGCAGCGCAGCTCTGGCGCAGGGCCGTCATCTCGTTGGCCTGCAGAGGAGCCACGTGCTGCCTCACAGCCAGGGCCAGCTTCTTCACCTGGTTCCACTTCTCTGGCAGCTCCTGTGGGCAAAACAGAACTGCTGGGAAGCAGGACTTGCTGTTCAGTGTATGATGTGCCTGATCTGTTCACGGGTAACCACAGAACGGGAAAAGCAACGGATTCCGTGTCTAGGACTGTAAGAAAGTTTTGTTGGGATGCCTCAAGTTGTGCCTGGAGAAGGTTAGATTGGATATTAGGATAAAAAACTCATAGGAAGGGTTGCAAAGCATTGGCACAGGCTGCCCAGGGCAGTGGTGGAGTCACCATCCCTGGAAGTGTGCAAAAAACCCTGTGGATGTGGCACTTGAGGAGATGGTTTAGTGGTGAACATGGTGGTGGTGCTGGGGTGTGATTTTAAAGGTATTTTCCAACTTTAACAAGTCAGTGATTCTTTGAAAGGCTAAAGACACAATTTGGGATAAATATTCCCACTTATTCAAAATTTTGAACACTAATGAAGACCAAGACCCTACAACTGACTGTTCTGATTGTAAAAACATGTTCATAACTACCAAAGAAGATCCCAGACTCAATCCTGGGCTCATGGGATGGTTCAGTGCTTAAGAGAGAACAGTGACTCTGACATCAAGCCCATCAGGGCCTGGAACCTGCTGGGAGCAGCTGAAGGCAGGAGAATGGATGTGGATGCAAACTCCTCTGGCTTCCCAGAGCTAAAGGAACAGAGCCTGGGACAGTTCCTGCCAGGAGATGTTATACCAGGAGGACTCCAGGAAGCCTACAGGGCAAATCCCTCCAGGCTGTGCATACAACATTAGTACCAAATGAGACTGGTTTCTTTCTCAGTTCTTCATCCAACTCTGGGTGCACAGCACTGCTGTCCATCCTCCCTCCAGACCTGGTATTTTCTTCAGGAAGGGATTTTATTTCTCCTCACTGGGCTTCTCCTGCCATACCTTCAGCCCAGGCACTGACAGCAAGGGCTCTGCTGTCCCCAAGCCCCAGTGCTGTGCTCTCCCCACTTCCCCGTGTACTGTCCAAGCCTTAAGGAAAGATTTTGAGTTTCTTTTCAGCCCAGTTCACATACTTGGAGAGATTAATGGAGACCCACCAACAGTATGAAAAGAAGGGAAATAACTGAAGACAGCTCTGAGGCAGCAGAGATGGCCAGAGTGGGGCTCCTGAAGGGCCTCTCCCTGGCACATCTCATTCCAAACAGAAATCACTATCCATGACCACAGCAGGGCACACATGGAGCTGCTTCCTTTTCTCCTTCTGCCTACCAGCTCCAGGCTCATCCATCTCCACAGCCACACAAGGAGCAGTACCTGCAGGAACTACTGGCTTTCCCTCCACATACAGTAACAAATGAATCATTCCCACATGTGTTGCTGCCACTTGCCAGAAAGGACAAGTGGTTTTTGTTATCTCCTGCATCTGCAAGCTGTCCCATGTCCTCGTTTCTTCTGTGAGGAAAATAAATCAGTTGTTCGAATGTACTTGGACAAACAGACACCACAGCAGCAGTTCCTGGGCAGGGGGATTAGCAGAGCCAGGTTCCAGCTTCATACTGGACTGAAATGCTGCAGCAGCCAGAACACCCATGCAATGCAGCCCTGCTGGTATTCAGGGGTCTGTAGGACCGTGGGTATCTTTAGGACTCTTAACTCTTCCAGATGTGGTGACTGACCCCCCACAGATCACGGCTGCACAAGCAGAAAACCCAGGGATTGCTAAACCCCCTTTGCTCCACCTGAGCCTGCAGCAGGGAACAGGAGCCTTTGCAAGGCAGGAACTCCTACCCAGCAGCTCCTGCTTTAACCTTGTGCCCTGCACAGACCCTCTGCCCACAGGGGTCCACAGGGCACCCATCAGCAGGCAGCCACACACTTCTCCACTGCATCCCCTGGGCTGCTTGTCTCTGTCCCCAAGGCTGGTTGGGCACCTCACCATCATTACTAACCTTCATCTCACGGTCCCCTTTCCAGAAATGAAAGGGATTCCTAAAAGAAAACTGACTCATCATAGCCACATGTGGAAAGGTGCCAAAATACTTTCATAACCTGCTCCCAGTGATGCCCCCTGGGTCAAGCAGATCTGGTGGTTCAGACACAGTGGAGGCCTGAAGTCCTCTGCCAACATTATCCTTCCCATCTCCATCATTGCCAAGAACCAGCTTATTTAAAAACAATTATAATTGAACCTAATTAAGAGATGTATTTGAAAATGCATTAATTTCGTTCAAGAGTAATCGCTGGGAGTCAGAGCAGGCAATTCTATGTTTTTCATACATAACAAAAGGCTTAATCTCTGATTTAAAAGAAAAATCTCAATATAACTCCAAAATTTAGAGCTATTAAGGAGCATCCTTCAGTAGCAAAATACTATCCACTGAGGCCCTCTAATGACAGGGAGCAGGGCCTTAAACATTCCTGTGATGCTCCTCGGCTCCTGCTCTCCTCACCATCTGCAAACCGTGTGTCCACCACAAGTTCTCACCCACCTCCAGTTGCTGGTGGACTTCCCCTGGCACCTCCTGCTCGTAGGCTCTCAGCAGGTCAATGGTTTCCCTCAGGGGCCCAAACATGGCATCGGTGGCACCGTGTCGCTCCTTCACAGCCAGGAGGTGCCCCATGACCTCCACCAGGCCCTCGTAATCCCCCTTCTCAACCTTCCTGCTCAGCCCTTCCTCAGCAGTTTGGAGGAACTCCTCAAGGTCAGCCAAGCTGTGGAGCACAAAGCAGGGAGGCACAGGATGAGAGCAGTTCCTGTGGAATTATTATCCAGCCTCCCACAGGCAGCTGGGCTGGCAGGGACAGGCACAGCCTGGCTATCTTTGCCCACTGCATGCCAAGGGCAGCAGAGCTGCAATTCATGCTCAGAAGGATCCCTGGATGTGGGACAGCTTCCTGCAAGGAACAGAAAGACAGGGTGGGACTTCTCAGGCTGGGGACAGGGGAGCTGAGCAGGAGTGTGACAGGGACATTGAGCTCAGGGGGGTCTGGAGAGGTGCCTTTGAGAGGACAGTCTGTCCTGTGAGGGTGGGCAGGCCCTGGCACAGGTTGCCCAGAGAAGCTGTGGCTGCCCCTGGATCCCTGGAAGTGTCCAAGGCCAGGTTGGAGCAACCTGGGCTGGTGGAAGGTGTCCCTGCCCATGGCAGGGGGTGGGACTGGATGATCTCTAAGATCTCTTCCAAACCAAATTATTCTATGATTCTGTGACAGTGTTCACCCCATCTCTTCCAATAGAAGAATCCAATCTTCCCAGATGAACCTGGCAGGTTGCAAAGTTCCAACAAATGGGGATTCTCTTTCATGCACTGCCTCACTTCACAAGGCAACTCCCTCCCTGCAGGTGGAGGGTGCAGGTGATACAGATTCACAGCAATTCAGAAAAGCAACCAGGCATTTGTAAAAGGAAAAAAATTCACCCAGGTCTTTAAACAAAAGATGCCTCTCAAAGTCCTTGAGCCATAAATCATCAGAGACAAGGAGAGTATTTAGAGGATGTTCCCATACCTGTTTACCCTGTTCTTAACCTCACTAGCTACTGGGTACTTTTAGCAGAAGCACAATGGGCTTCCATGTCTCTGGTCCTTCCCAGCACATCCATTGTCCACCTCTCAAAGCACTTACTTTTTAAGTGCCCACTTCAATTCTGTGGATGCAGTTGGGCCTAAATGCATCCTTTAATACTTCACCTAATAAAGACTAAACTGCTGAGTCAGGGACTCTCAATAACAACTCCTAAATGCACCTTCACAGCTACACAAAAAGCTCTTTGCACAGAAATTATCTAACAGAATTATGGTGCTGGGAAGACACAAGAGATCATATCACCACCCCACGCAGCTGCCTCCACTGCAGATGTCTGTGAACACTTCTCTGGGAGCAGCCAAGGCCTAGGACACCTTCACGACTTCACTGAAGTCGTGACCAGTAAATCAGCTGGGGCATCATCCTGCACAGACCTGGTGGCTGAGCAGCTCTTCAAAGCAGGGAATGTGTTCTTTCTAAACTTACAGCCCAAACTCCTCTTTGTAACCTGGAGCTACCTCCTCATGACAGGTTGCCTGAATTTGGATGCTTTCAGAAACAGAGCAAGCACCTCATGGCATTAATGCAGCTCTACTGATGGCCAGCATCTGATCCAAAAAAGCAGGCCTGGAACCCCAGTGGAGATGGGATTATTTGGCTCAGGATAAGCTGGCAAACACATGCCCTGTCTAATGCCACACAGCAGGTCCCAGGGCCACTGGCTCAGAGATGTCAATGGTACCAAGTCCATGTCACTGATCCCAGTTTACATGCCAGCAGAGACCAGAGGATGGAAGACACAGGGATGTGATGGAGCTGGCATGAAGCATGGACCCTTCTCCTGCACTAGCTATGGGAGTGGTCACAGCCCCAAGGCTGCCAGGGCTCAAGGAGCATTTGGACAACACTCTCAGACACGTGGTGGGATTGCTGGGGTGTCTGTGCAGGGCCAGGAGTTGGACTCGATGGTCCTTGTGGGTCCCTTCCAGCCCAGGGTATTCTATGACTCAGCTGGCTATCAGTGTGAAGCAACAAAGCCCAGTCAAGACAGGAGGGATCCCCGGGCAGGTCCCAGGAGCAGAGGCAGGAGCAGCCCTCACCTGTGCGTGACGTGCTCCAGGAGGTGCTGCTTGAACACCAAGCTCCACCTTTTAACCTCATTCAGCAGGGCCGCCTTGAAAGGCCGAGCGTCGACCCTCAGCCAGCCCTGGAAGGTGCTGAGGGGCTCCATGTGAGTCACCTCCTCGTGCAGCCCCTCGTAGAGGTCGATGTGCTCCCTGAACTGCTGCAGCGTGGGGAGCGCCTCGGGGACCGCGTCCTGGGCCTCGAGCTCCGCGGCCGTGAGGGTGCGGCCGTAGAGCAGGAACTGGCGGCTCAGCTCCCGCCGGTCCTCGCTGTACACGTGGGAATAGCGCTCCAGGGAACCACGGAACGCGCTGCACCAGCACACCGCGGCCTGCACGCGGCACAGCAGCTCCTGGCGCAGCTCAGCCAGCCCAGGCATCTCCTCCAGGTCTGCCTGCAGAGGGCACA
>NW_020955219.1:2279196-2308627 GCF_003031625.1 Empidonax traillii | reverse complement strand
GGGAAGGGAAGGGAAGGGAAGGGAAGGGAAGGGAAGGGAAGGGAAGGGAAGGGAAGGGAGAGGGGGAGGATAGGAAGGGAGGATAGAAGGGGAGAGGAGAGCACAGTGAGGTGGGAGCAGTGGGCACCTTCTCACCCTCACACAGCATGGGGCAGTGCCACGGCCACAGACCTGGTAGTGGGGGAAGCCGCTGTGCGTGGCCAGCCGGGGCACCAGCGAGGAGATGTGGTAGATGCCGTTCAGGAGACCTTCCACCATGTCAGAGAAGCCATCGTGTGTGCCAGGGTCCAGGGATGGGTGAAATACCAAATCTGGGATCACCAAATCCAGCTGCACCTCAAACAGCGGAGCAAGCCCTGCCTTGGGATCTGGCAGGAAGGAACCAGGATCTTTCTCAAGGGGAGAAAAGGGATGCTGAGCCCCCACTAACATCCTGCCAGGAGATGCACACAGAGCAGCAGGGACAGCAGGCAGGAGGGATGGCAGACACCCACTCACAGGGTCCAGGGCTGCTGTGTCTGCACAACACGAGGAGATGTTGACAAAGCAGCTGGTGTGGTGGTACCCACCAAAGACAGTGAGGAACTGATGAGACACAAGTGATTTAAGGACTGGAAAACATGCTGAGGGAAGCTTTAAGGAGACCAGGCTCTTCAGCTACCCCAAAGGGAGTCTGAGAGCTGAACAATTACAGCAAGTAAGTACTTGCAGACGAGAAAAACAACAGGAACCAAGAGGCTCTTTAATTTACTGGAGAAAGGCATGAAAAAACCCTCAGCAACCAGAAACTTGAACCAGATGCAAATGTGACAATATGTGCAAATTTTTAACAAGATGCTGAAGAACTGGATGCGATTCTCCAACTCAGTGTGCCAGGAGGGAAGCATTCCTGGAGATGTTCTTTAGTTGGACACAAGCTTCTCTCAGCAGAGGGAGAGAATCTCCCCAGTGGTCTTAGGCAGGATTTCTGACCTAGTGGCTGCTGAGTCCAGCTCGTCTCCTTGAAGGACTAATGCTCAGGGACTGAGGTTTCTTGTTCATGACTTTCATGAGCAGAACCAGCTCTTGAGACTCCCCACAAATGAAAGATTGTGTCACCTCGATGCTTTGGGCATGGGAGGGTGGCAGATTGCTGAAGCCCAAGCCCAGACTTGGGAGGATGTCTCTGTTTTGTCTACCCATTAATCCCTGCAAATGATAAACATTCATCTCTATCCCTCCCCTCGAGGAATCCAGTGATGGAGTCACCCTCTCTGTCTGGAGGCTCCCCCAGAGACAGGGAAGAGACCCAGTGGAAAGCCAGGAAGGAGAGAACAACTTGTGGGCGTGAGGGAGAGCACAACAGGAGACCTTCCCTTGGAGAGGCTGAGCAGCCACTGTGCCCAGGGGACAGGAACCAGTGTCACCTGTGTTCTCCAGGAGGTACTTGAGCGAGCACTCAATGGCACTGAAGAATCCATCCAGGACTATCTCATCCACATAATCCACATAGGCCTTCCAGGAGTCAGATGCTGGGTCTGCAAGTAAGAGGCTCTGGTTTTCCTGGAAGAAAAAGAAGATGCCTTCAAACACAGCAGGGCTGAGTCTGTTCTCCAAGAGAGCTGCCCACAGCTAAGGACTGACGTCAGAGAGCCCCTGGGAACCAGCCTTCTGGAGGGATGGGAAAGGTGGATGTTGCTACTGGTGGTACAGCCACAATTTGCTCCTGTCAAGGGCTGCTTTGTCACCTGGAATGACTCAAGGGGAATAGGGAGTGCAGAAGAGCCTTGGCAGCTCTGCCCTATGTTCTCCTCCCTCTCCTCTGAGGACACAGCACTCAGGAATGCTTTGCAGCCCTGGGGAAGGGAGCCCTGAGGGTCTCAAAGGCTCATCCTGAGGCATGAAGAAACAGCTTGGGCTGTCCAGCCCAAGGCCAGACAGCAACCCTCGGGAGAGGACTGGACATAAAACCATCTCCTTCAGGTCAAGGGCTGCCCCTGACATGCACAACACCTGGCACCAGGCAGGTGAGGAGCTGAGCTTTGGGCCTTCTCCTGGTCTGCAGAGGACTCTGAGCTTTGTCAAAGATGCTGGGAAGCACCAAAGTTTGGGACAGCAGCTTTTCTCTTGTCACTCAGCTTCTCCCTCGACTGGCAGCATCACCTCCTGCTCCAAAGAGGGACAAGGAGTCTGAAATCCAAGGGTCAGCCCCAGCCAGCTGCCTCTGTTGGCAGGTAAGTACCTCGGAGAGCATTTTTCCTTGGAGCAGGATCCCAAACCCGATGCACCACTCCCCTCTAGTGGCTCCAGCAGCCAAGGCTGAAGCCAGACCCTTTCCTGGGCTGCAGCTGCTCCAGATCCTATCCCCAGCTGGTGCCCAGCAATGCCAAGCCACAGCCCCACACCCCCAGTCCAGCTCACTCATCAGAGCCAACATTAATTAACCCTGGGTAAGATTTTCAAATGACTTAAAGGAGATCATTTAAGGTCCAGCAGCTCTGCACATTTTCACTGGCTCTGGGACACACAGAGCCTGTGAGGAGCCAACAAACCCCAGGGAAGGTCCCCCTCACCTTCAGCAGGGAGTGGATCCTCTGCCCAGCCTCTCTGACCAGGCTGTAGCGTTTTTCCAGGTGATCCTGACAGTCCTCCAGGCTCAGCACTGAGTCCCTTTTAGAATCCTTCCTCTGCAGGATGGGTGATGCCCACGAGCCCACAATGCTCTGGATCAGCTCAACATTGTCCTTGGCTTTCTGCAGCCTCTGCTCGAGGTCATGGACACCCTCCATGACCCCAGAGATGTGATCCCACACACCTGGGGAAAAATGAGACCACTGACTCCCTGTTTTCAGAGCTGCAGGGCCAAGCTCTGGGGCATCTTCCTTCAGAGCAGCCTCTGGCTGTTTCCCCAAGGTCTCACATATCTCTCACCCATCCTTAAGGCAAGAGACTCACCTGGACCAGCACAGCCGCTTCTACCTCCCTCCTGCCCCACCAAGCCACGGTTCAGAGCAGCACAGCCTCTTTCCTGCCAGGAGCACCCCCAGCATGGGGATGCCTGACAGCTCCTGCTCCCCTGTGCCAGGATGATCTCCCAGGGACTGACCCCGGGGGGGGGAGTGTGGGGAGGGTGGGTACAGCAGGCTGAGTGTCCCTGCCCTTACCACCAGAGCAGGGCCCCCCAACCCCAGGCTGTGCCTGCCCCAGGTGCATTCAGGTGCAGGAAACTTAGGGTTCATCTGCAGCAAAATCCATCTTTATTGTACAAAGGAGAAAGAGTTTTTGAGCCTGAGGACTTCTGCTTTGCATGTTCCCCAGGGATTCACTTGGTCCTGCTCATACCACAAGCCTGAGGACAGAAACACAAATCCCCCCTGTGAGCAGTTTGTTCTCACCAAGAGGCTCCCTCTGCTCTGCTCTGCAGCTAAAACTGCTCAGGGAGGAACTTGGTTAAATCCCTCCGATGTCCCAGTGCCCAAACACACCTCCAGCTGCACTATTCCATCCTGCTAGGAAAGCTAATGAGGTGGCCTGGGATGAGGTGTTCCAGTGCCAGATGGCTGGGCCAAAGGGCTCCCACTGCCTGGCCAGCTGGGTGAGGAAGCAGTGACTGAGTGGCATCACTGGGGCTGGCACAGGGGGGCAGCAAGGCAGGGAGCAGATGCTTCAACCCCAGCCTTGCCAGGTCCTGCAAACCCAGATCTTGCCATCTCACTGCTCACAGGGCAGCCTCTCCTGCTCAAAGCCCAGGCTGAACCTGAGGGCAGCAGGATCCTGCCCACAACCCCAGCAGATCAAGGGAATGTGGAAAGAAGCAGGAAAGCTGAGGGCTGCTCCTCATCTCCCCAGTGCCTTCTCTGCTGGAGAGTCCTCTGGTCAACTGGGAACTGCCATTGGGAACCAGGAGACAGGGGTTGGAATCTGCTGGAATCACAGGGAGGAATCTGCTGAGAGCCAGTTCTGTGCTCTGTCCCCTCCCCCAGAACCAGCTCACCCTCCATCTTCCAGGTCAGGGTTTCTTCTGCCTCTTTCAGCTTCACATCAACTTCCTGAAGCTGCCCCTGCACCAGGGGGTATTCCACCTCCAGCACTGTTCTCAGGACCTTGTTGTACCTGTTCCCCATCAGCTCCAGGCTGGCCACCAGCTGCCGGTAGGACTCCCTGGAGGAGTAGATTCCTGCTGCCATGGCTGGGATGGCTCCTGCCCGGCTGCCCGACAGGTAACTCACCTCCCTGAGCACCGAGACCAGCTGGGGACACAAAACACACAGCTGAGCACGGGACAACCCTCCCCATGTCCTGGCAGACACCCTCCAACCAACCCCGAGCACCCTGGGGGATTCCTGCTGGTTTATTCCCAAAGCAGCACACTGGAAAGGGCCTGGACACCTCCTGGTCTGTACTGCCTGTCTCCCTTGCATCTTTGCTTCTGGTTTTCTTCCCAGCCAAAGGCCCAGAGCTCTGCTAACTACCTAGCCTGCAAACTCCAGCCAGGCTCTAAAAGACACAGTCCCCTCTGGCCCTCTCAGCCATCCTCATCCATGTGGATCACCCCTCAGGTGATGAGGGACTCACATCACCAGTCTCTCAGCAATTCTGCTCCTGCAGAGTTTGACCCTGACTGAAAGATAAGATGGCTCCAGTTCTCTTGGTTTACTGGGCTGACTGGCTTTAAAGTATAAAAACATTAAAAAAAAAATACTACCATGGCCCCAAGCCATGGTGACTTATCTCCTCCTGTGCCCACCTTCCACCAAAGATATCCAGAGGCTTTTCCCATCCCAACCAAAGCACTCGGTGCTGGTGCATGTTTGAGGTGTTTGAGGTGTGATGGGACAGGACTGAGGGGGATTATTTAATCATAAACCCAAGTATAAACAACTCCCTGCAAAAAAGGGAGCAGCAGGGTCTGCCAGTGCAATACATCCCCTGTGAGACTAAAAGCCTTTGCTCAGTCCAGTGCCCAGTGAGTGGCAAAATGCTTCTGGGGTGGCACATGCTGGGTGACACACAGAGTGACAGAAACTCAGCCCATCATGTGGGCAATGGTGGGGTGAGGAGCTCTCCTGGCTGCAGAAGAGCTTGGGGGGCAGCTCCCAAAAAGTCACCTTTCCCTTAGCAGAATGTGTCATCCCTTCCTGTGAAGGTATGGGGCAGACCTCTGTCTGATCCCATCCCACCAACACCCTCTGGTCCCAGTTCCCCGACCCTGTTTTCCACAGGAGAACTGGAATCTGCAGGTGTGGCCATAAGCAGGTGAAGCCACAAGGCTGCCAGGGTTCCAGGAGCCTTTGTCACTGCCCTGGGTGGCAGGCAGGGGTGACTGAAACCTCTCCACCACTGCCTGATGTCAGCCAAACCCCAGTGTCCTGCAGAACAGGCCAAGGCCCCTGGAGCACATTCCCTCTGGAGGAATGGCACAGAGGGGATCAGGCAGTGCCTGTCAGGAGAGTCAGTCGTGACACACTCAGTGTGTCAGTGAAAACAAAGGAGAAAGAAAGAAGGGGTGAAGACGAGTGCAGGGGGCAGTCTGGAAAGGTGGAAGAAGTAGGATGTGGTGGGAGGAAAGGGAAAACCAGGGGCTGAGGAAATGAGAGGGCAAATGAGACAGAACCGAGCTCCCCTCCCTTCTCTGCACTGCAACATCTCGACATCCCCACCGTGGGCTGGGGGGTCTTCCCTTCTCTCCCCTCCTCCATGGAAGGTGACCTCTGGAATGCATTTCCATGCTGAAGAGTGGCAAGTACATCCTCCCCTCCAAGCAAAACCAGGTGCTCCTGGTTCTGTTGGTCCTGGAGGGGCTGCTGAGCAGGCCCTGGGGGCCGTCGGACCATCCTCAGTGTGCTCACAAAAAAGCAGCCCAGCAGCACTCACAGACTGGAGCTGAGGACAGGCACACTCAGCACATGCCAGCCTCCAAATCCCATCACCAGTGGGAAAGGTAGAAAATATCCCCCAGGTCCAGTTGGCTCCCACCTGAGCAAGGAGCTTTCAAGGAGATGGACAAATCCTTCGACTGAGGGGCAAGCTGGAATGAGATCTAAAACCTAAACCCTTTCCTTGGACAGCAGCAAGCACCAAGGACAGGGGCAGCTTTGAATGCCAGTGTTTCCAAGGCCACTGCAACTCCTCCCCTTCCCAGCAATGGGTGTTTTTACAGCCAACAGCCCCTGGCTCCCACCAGACCCAGAAGCTCTCAGCTCATCTGTGCCCACTGCTGGCTCAGACCCTGCTCCTGCTCCAGGGGACCCAGAATAGACCTTAAATCTGTTATCAGCCTCATGCTCTGCAGTGAAGGAAACACTGGAGTCATAAAACAAATCCTTGCCGGGTGTTTTAGACCCTCTCAGAAGCTCGGGTTTCAGGTACACATAACACAAACCCACCTCTGGAGATGATGTCCCAACACTCCCCACACCAGTATTGACACTGGTCTGGATGTGCTGACACCAGTTACACACCTGGCTCCTCAGGGACTTTCTGCCACTGGTTCTGACTAGAATTTGCTCTGCTAAAACTGTGATCCTGATATTTCTCTAGGAGACAGAGCCCATGAAGATGATGGTAAATCCATGTCACCCACCACAGAAAGGGTTCCACAGACCTCAGAGAACAGACCTGGTACCAACCCCCCCAGACCTGTGCACAGTGGAGCACAGCTTGGGGACATGCCATGAGAGGCAGGAGAGAGGCAGCAGTTCCTACCTGGGGATCAAAGTTGACAGTGATCAGTTTGGTCTCTGGGTCTCGCCGGATGAGCGGCTGAGTCAGGTTGTACTGAGATTTTTCTGAGACTGTCTGGGACCAGTCCAAATACAGTTTGTCCTGATACCTGACAGAAAAGAGAAACATCACCATGTGCTTACCAAGCCAGCAGACCATGGCATGTAACTGAATGGAAGTCCTGTCCAATCTGAGGACTAAAACTATGAAGGAATGTTAAAAACCCATCCATGCCATCTTCCTAAAAATCGTGGCTTCCAAGACGAACACCCAAATGCCAGTGACAGCATCAATGCAAGAGGACAAAGCTCTCTCAAGTATCAGTTTTAGCAGAGGTTTCAGATTTGTAGGCAGACTTTCCAAAGCATTTACAAAGTGACAGATCAGCAGCTGATGGGCATTTCCAAAGTGTTTGAGCAGGGTGGGTGCCACAAACCCACAGGGATGCTGGGGGTGGCTCCAGCTGCAGCTGCACAATCTCTGTCACAGAGACTGTGACACCACTGTCTGTGAGCACAGAGGGCAGAACAGGGGCCTGGTACCTCACATGTCATGGACAGCCCCAACCACCCAAGGAACAAAGTCTCTTCTGAATCAAATTGTCACCTGAGCACCTTGGTTGGGAAATGTCACCAAAAACCAGCACCTCTGTTGGGTCACCCAGACGCTCTTTGGGGCTGCTGCCTTCGGAAGGGCTGCGCTAAATTATCCATTATCCAGCCTTTGTTCTGGTATTGGGAACAGGGCTCTCTCCATCCCCCCTGCAGGACCCAGCAGCCTTCACTGCTGACAGGGATGAGGCCCTGCAGAGATCTCCTTCCTGGGGAAGAGGCTCCCCTGAAGAGTCAGCCCAGAGCAACCAGTTTAACATGAAACATTGAGATGCCAAGTCAAGGGCAATGACTCCCACTTCAAACTGTGCAATATAAACATTACAGTCACTGCAAGCACCATCAGTGAGTGGGCACGAGTGGGCAGAGACTTCTGCCCAGCCCAGGCCTTCTACCTCAGCAGCTCCTCCATCCCACAGTGGCTTTTTCCAAAGTTTCTTTGGGCTGCACAGCCCCTGTTCCTCCCATGCAGAATTCTCCTTTCAAGCCATCCCAGGAAGCCTTTGGTGTACACTGACAGGATCCCTCCTCCTCTCCCAGCAGAAAACTCACTCTGGCTTAGGAAGAGACATTCCCAGGCCCTGGGCTGGTGGATGTGCTGGAAGGTAGCTTAGAGGAGGAGAAAGTTTCCTCACACAGGGCCTGAGCCCCACTCACCTGTCGAGCAGCTGGATCATCTCCTCATATTTCTGTACCACCCTCTTTCCTTGGGCAGAGTCCAAGCACCTGGAGACACAACAGACCAGCTCAGGGCTATGTTTAGTCCTGACAGGCTGCAAGCTGTATTTACCTCTTCCCAAGAACCCCCACCAGAGTGCAGGCAGGTCACTGCTGGGTGAATGACTGTTGGGTGATGAGAATTCCAGCTCTGGTTCATTTTCTTGACCTTGGGTTAATGCTGAGAAAGTTGACTTCTGTCAGTACCTGAGGGTTGGGCTGCTCCCAGGCAGGTCCTGGAGACCAGGCTGAGTGGGATTGCAGTGAGAAAGATTCTCACAAAATTACAGAATATTCTGAGTTGAAAGGCACCCACAGGGATCATCAAGTCCAACTCTAAGATGAATAGCCCATATATCAAACCCATGACCTTGCTGTTATCAGCACCACATTCTCACTCCAGTACTTCTTTCAGTTGCAGCCTAGCACCGTGTCTGAAAGCTGAAGTGCCCATTAACTACCCCACTGTGCCTCTTACCCACTTCAAAACAAACCTAGTTAATGAGTTTCTTTAAAAAGACAGGATGGCAGGGAAGGGAACAGCACCAGTGCGCTCCCTCCAATCCTCCACTGAGGATTGTCCGAGTTGGAACCACTGGATAACATTCAAGTCAGAATATTGGATTGATTAGAGACAAGATTTCAAGGTGGCCAGAAAGCAGCTGATCTGGAGCAGACACTCACAGGTGTGGGATGTGCCTGAGCTGGTCAAAAGGCCTCTGGATCCGCGCTCGCAGCTCCCGAGCCCAGGCCAGTGCTCCAGCCACGGGGGGCATGTTCTTGTGCAGGGGGGGAGACCCTGGGGGGGACATGGAGACAGCATTTCACTGAACACAGCACTATAACCCCAAAGATAAACCAACAGGCTCTGGAACCCCAAAGATACACCAACAGGCACTGTAATCCCAAAGAGACACCAACAGCAATCCATCTGCACAAACTGCCCTGGTTTCCCAGCTTCTTCCCTGAAATCCAATGTCTGCTACATGATGTAGGTCTGGGACAAATCCCCTGTGCCCCTGGACCCTAAATGAGGGAAGCCCAGTATGTGGTAGAACCAGAGCTGATTGAGGCATTCTGTGCCTGGGGTGCATTCCCTGCTCCCCACAAACACCAGGGGAGCCATTTCTGCCCAGAAGCTCGTTGTGACCATCCCCTCTAACACCCACAGAACAACGCCTCCCAAATCCACAGCAAATTCTGGACTCATTCTCTCTGGACTCTCAACTCTGCACTGGTTTCAGAACAGTCTTCCTGAGGCAAGGAAAAGGGCTGCTGTTCAAAAAGACACACTAATCCTCATAATCTGACAGGAGTCTCCCCATTCCCTCCTGTGCCAACATTCAGGGGAAATAATAAACCTGGAAAAGGCTGACAAAACCCTTAATTCCCAAGTCCCCCTTCCATACTCAGCATTACAAGGGAGAAGCTCAGCATGTGCCCTCATTCCCACTCACACATACACCTTTAGAAAAGGATATTTCAACAGATTATTTGCTTCAATGCCAAGAACAGAGCATTCCCAGGCATTTCCATTTCCACAGGGAGCTATAGAGGCTGAAAACCTTTGCACTTTGGAAAGCCCTGATTTCCTCAGCAAAAGCAAATTATTTCCTCCCCTAAATTAATATAAATCAAATTTACTATAAAGTCACTTTTCCTCAGCACACAGGGCACCCACCAAGCTCGAGCCCTGCCTGGGTATGCCTGCAGTAGATGAGCCTGGTCTGGTCCAGGGCAGTGCTGAACATGCTGATGAGAACAGGCCATTTGTCAGCAGCGACTGCAGCGATCACTGGACGCTCCAAAAGGCTCTGGAACATGGTCAGCAGCTGAAGAGGGGGAGAAACAGGGAAAGAAATGGGGAAAAATTCACACCTCTGCAAAGAGACCCACTGGGATTTTTCTCCCTGACCCAGATGTTTCACCTTTCTCAGTAGCCCAAAAGTCTGCACGGATGGGCACTTTGGCAAAGGGAATTTTTTTCCCCCCTGCTTTTCCAAATATTTTCTCCCTTTCATAGAATCATTAAGGTGGGAAAATACCTCCAAGATCATTAGGTCCAACCTTTGACCGAATCCCACCGTGCCCACTAAACCACATCATGGAGAATATCTTTATGAGAGGTGCTCAGACTTCCTCTGGGGGTGAACCACATTCCCACTGTCATTCTTCAAATGTGTTATTGTCATGCTTCAAAATGTGTTATTTAAAAAAAAAAAAAAAAGACTCAGAAAGATAAACAGTATCACTTCTATCTCTTTCTATAGACTTTTCCACAATTATATGGAAATTTTTCAGAAAATACATTTACTTTCTCTGCAGGATGGATTCATTGGTAAACAAACCAGCCTTGTTTCTAAAAAACCCTCAGTTTTCAAAGTCAAAGTGCATCCATGTGTTAACTAAAACAACAAATTGATATTAACAGCAGCTCTCACCAGGAAATCAAAGAATCATGGAATGGTTTGGGTTGGAAGGGATTTTACGGATCATCTCATTCCACCCCACTGACATGGGCAGGGACACCTTCCACCAGACCAGGTTACTCCAAGCCCTGTCCAACCTGGCCTTGAAAATCCTGGACAAAGCATCATTTCCTCCAGCCCGCAGACAGACCAGTAAAACTTCTGGCATCCAAAAGCTTGATTTGAGTGATTTCTTTGACTACTCTTCCTCAAACTGAGTAAAGGTCTGTTCTGTTTGTGTCTTAATGGGAAGAGCAGGAGCCCTCCCAGGGTTTCCAGAGCCACCATGGCACAGCTCAGGAGGGACCCACATCCCTCACCACATCCAGCCCAGCAGCTCAAGTGTCACTGTCCCCCTGTCCATCCCATGGCAAACACCAGCCTCACATGCCTCCAGCACTGCCTGGGACAGGCCAGTTGGGACTCCCCAAGGCAAACTGGGACAAGGGAGGGGCCACACCAACCTTGAAGATGTGCTCCAAGTCCAGGGTGTCATCAAAGGCCTGGGTGAACACAGTGCTCAACCGGTGGTCGATGTCCTCTACTTTCTGCTGGAAACCCAAGGCATCCTGCTCAAACTCCTGGGGGAAGGGGAGAGTGAGCTGTGAGACAGTACCAGGGATATATTTCCTCTTCTTATTCACCAGGAATTAAACCACTCCTCTGGCCAACCTCCAGCCAAGTTCCTCTTGGGAGAGTTGAGACACTCCTGTCCCGTGGTTGGATCAGGGCCCTCCAGGACAGATCCACAGTCCAAGGGGTACTAACTTCAACCTAGGCACAAGATAGACCTTTAACTGCACTTTCTTACCCTGCACTTGATCTGAAGACCACACCATCGTCCAAAAAACCCAGAGATGCACTCGTTGAGTTCCAAATCCCATCTACTTTCAAGCCAAAACATCCCCATGGTTCTGTTCATTGGGTGACTCCAAGTGGTGCAACAACAAAGGCAGTTCCAAAACACTTGGCATGGGCTGCCCAAGGGGGCTGTGGAGTTCCCACTCTTGGACACTTTCAGCCTCAGAGGTATTAATCTGGTTAAAGCCCTGCTCCAGATGGGCCTCTTTTGAGCAGGAAGGTGGACTGGGTGACCTCCAGGGGTCCTCTCCAACCCCAACAGTTCTGTATTTCTGTGATTCCCATCATCTTCTGGCACAGCTCTTCTTGCCCCAGTTGGAATAAATCCTTTGAAGTTCAAATGTAAAATCTACCTTTGTTTTCCTACAGGTAGAAGAGTCCAAATCAAAGTCTGAACCTGACAAATGGGAAGACTTTCAGGGCTTCTGCCCTGGCTTGGCCAAAGCCACCAGAAATGAGGCCATGTGTCTTTTTTCTGGAAGGAGAGAGCATAAGGCAACAGCTTTTGCTGGTATCACTGCTCAGCTCCAGCAGCAACAGATGCTGTGTTTGAGCTAAAAAGGAGGCTCTAGAGAGTAACAGAGAGAACAGAACTCAACCACTGAGAGAACGAGCACAGCTCAGAGTCACATAACACACCACGGGGTCACTGGAACCAAACCAGCTCCTGCAGAGCCACTGCCACACTGTCACCCTCCTTCAGAGCCCTCTTTCCAGCAGGATTGTCCCAGGCAGCCCTGGGGATGTGCCACCCACTGCAGGGGTGGACCAGGAGCTACAGGGAGCAAAGCACAAGCCAGCCATCCCCACAGCAGGCAGGACCCAGCAGCAAAGGAGAGGCTCCCACCCCCAGCCCAGCCACCCCTCACACAGCTGCTCCAGCGTAACCCTGGAGCCCTCCCCACAGAGCTGCCCTCAGGCCACCCCAGCTCTACCCCTCCCTCCTCCAGCTGTGGGGACAGGCCTGACCACGTCCTGCTCACCAGCCACAGCGGATCCCTTGGGAAATGCCATTCCCACTGTTCCTGCACAGCTCCCTGCTGGTGTCACAGCCTGGGGCAGGAGCTCTGAGCAGGCTGGCTGTCCATGGCACGTTGGCTTTGCCCTGTGTGTGCCACCCCCATGGCCATGGAGCCATGACCCACGGGAAATATTCCTTTAATTAAAGAACTGCTGATAACCAAACAGAGAGTCCCTGAATTCTGAGAGCTGAGATGCCACATGTTTCTGCAGACAGGGGCAAACACATCCCCAGGGACTGTGGAGCTGGCCCTCTTCCCAAAACCAGGCACTAAAGCAGGAAAGCAGGACAGCAAAGGGATGGGGGTGCTGGCACAGGTCAGACACACCAGCAGGGAAAGCTGGGGAAAGGCAGGGGAATTCAGGCTTCCCATCTGCACCGGTCTAAGGTCCTGAACCAGCAAGGTATACTAGATATGGAGCTGCAAGAACTCCCAAATCTCTGCAGGAAAGGCCAGCAGCTCCCTTTTCCTTCAGTGACAAATCCCATCACAAAGAGTGGGCTGCTGCTCTGGGAACACAGATGTCCTGCTGGTGCTCCTGCAGGCTGGTCCCACCTACCGTGCTGTCCAGGTCGAGGCAGTCGTAGCTTCGCTCTGCAAACACCTTGTAGGCCTCCTGGAACTCCTCATGCATGTCCAGCACCTGCTGGCCCAGGGCCCTCCCTCTGATCCCGCTGAACTCCATCTTCTCCAGCTTTGTCAGGTCCAAGGCCGTGGTCAGGAGACTCTGCAGAGCCAGTGGGGGCACACACAGAGTCAGATGGTGACACAGCACTGTGCTGTGTCTGCTGCCCTGCTGAAGGACCTGCCCAGGCACATCACAGGGGAGTGACACAACTAGGAAGTGGGGAGCCACCTGTCCTGAGCCACCTGTCCTGTTCACAGCACATCCCTCTCCAGAGGGTCACTGCCCCTTCCTAGGTGGCCTTGTCTGCTGAAAGGACACAGGTCCTTCCTTCCCAACCTCAGGTGGCAGGGGAGCAGGGCAGGGCCTGGCCCCACAGTGCCAGCTCTCAGGAGGTGCCCCACTGACCCAGCTGTGGCAGCTCTGCCCCCCCCACACCCCATCCATTCCTTTTGCTCAGGCTAAACAAGGTCTGTTTTCCCAGAGGACCAGGAGAAATGCTCTGCTCTCCAGCACAGGAATGTCCTGCTGGCTGTCCAGCTTGCTGTGAGCTCAGGGACAACCCCAAAAGCTGAGCTGAGCAGGCATGGAGCTTCACCCCCAGGCAGGCAACACTTGGCCAGCACCTCCCAGGCAGGAGCTGCCAAAGGGGTCCCAGGACACGGTTGGCCCTGTGTCCACTGGTACTACTCTCTGCACCAGCCAGCACAGTCTGCTCACCTGCACACCAAATCCTTCCAGAGAACTGGGATTGTTCAGCCTCAAGAAAAGAAGGCTCTGGGGAGACCTTAGAGCCCAAGTGGTGCCCGGGCTCGGGGTGAGCATGTGGCCTCTCCAGGTCAGGCAAGACCCAGCCCTCGAGTGTCTCTGAAGGCCACAAGAGGCCCAGGAGTTTGTACAGGCTTATTACAGCCCCAAAGTCCCCATCCCCTGCTCCAACAGGAGCATGGAGTCCAAGAGGACTCTTGGGAGCACCGACCAAGCTGAGCAGAAGGACACAGCAGTTTATCTGACAAATGCACTGAGTAAGATCTGGTCAAACAAGGCGCTGGCCTTGATGCCATGGGAGATGGGACAGCCCCATTCCCTGCCATCAGGGGAGGCCACAGGGAGGGAAGATACCAGTGAATGAGTTCATGGCTGCAGAGCTCTCCTGATGGCTTGGAATACTCTTCAAGAGCAGAGTCTCACCTTCACCATCTCCAGCCTCTTCAGGAAGCTGTCCAGCCTTGCAAACACCATCCTGGAGTGGAAGTCCCACTTCCTCACTTCCTGGCCTGGCTCATAATACATGTGCAGGTTTTCCCGTCTCTCCTCAAACACCCCTTTGAAGCCATTCAGGATGTCAAGCACTATTTGCACCTTGCCCAGGCTCTCTTCCATCTCTCCTTTCAGAAGGTCCTCTGGAGACAGGTACACCACTGCCTGGAAGAGCAAAATCACACCTGAGGGGTCACTTCTGCCAGCACAGCAGTGACTTCTTGCACTGAACATGTCTGCCCCTGCCTCTGAAATTCAGAATCACTCTACCAGGGAAGGATGGAGGATAGAAGGAGAGAAGAGACATTCATAAAGAACTTCTCATGGCAAACACAGGTGCCACAGACACACACCTGCTGGATGAACAGGTTGCAGATTTCCTGGAGCAGAACTATGATCCTCACAGCCACGTTGTAGTGCTTGCAGGTGGCCCAGATCCAGCACACCACATGGAGCAGAGGGGCCAGGAAAGGCTTCACCTTGCTGAACTCCACAGCCTCTATGTCCTCCAAGGGCCGCTGGAGGGGTGTCAGGTGAAGGTGGATGTCCTGAGCTTCAGCCAGAGCTGTGGGAAGAGATGGGAGCAGTGGTGAGAGCTGTGGGGTCAGCAGTCAGCACCACGGTGAAGCTGTCCCAGCATCTCACCTGCCTCAACGTCCCTGAGCATGGATTTGAAGGCTGGGACGTAGATGCTCTTCACTCTCTCCAGCACCTCCAGCAAGTTCCTGACCTTCCTCGACCTCAGCTGGTCATAAATACATTCCAGCTCCTCACACCTGCAGCAGCCAAGACAGGTCACCAGCCCATGCTGGGGCAGCACCAGCTGTCCCTCCACACCACCCATTTCCCCTGGGCCTGATCCAGGATCTCCTGCAGCTACACATGGACTGAGTCCCAGCAGGGAAAGGGAACAGGACCCACCCTGCAGGATGGTCAGGGGTGCTGGGAGTGAGCATGAGAGCAGCTCTGCTGGGGGCAGGGCTCTGCTGAAAGGAGCCATGTGGTGTTTCAGCAGGCAGGGCTTTGTCCCGGGTCAGCCTGAGCCAACTCCACACAAAGGCAGGATCAAATTCCACTCCCTGGCTCATCTAACCCCACTCTGGCACCAACAGCCCAGCAGCAGCAGCCAGCTGAGGGCACAGAAGGCGTCCATCAGCTCCACTCTGGGGCTGGTTCCCAGTGAACAGTGACGGAAAGAGCATTTCGAAAAAGCTTCCCTCACGGTGGAGCCCCAAGCTGTGTTGGGGCCCAGTTAAACCCAGCCAGCTGCCCAGCAGCTCCCAGGCACCTTGAGATCATCATTATTTCATGTGTGGGAGCACTTTTCCTCAGCTCAGGTCTCTGCATGACCCTGAGCAGCTGCTCTTCTCGACTCTCAGCAGCAGCAGCAGCTCTGTCTGCACCAGCAGCTCCCTCCACCCTGCCCAGCACCAGTGCCCACTGTGCCCTGGGCAGGGCCCCAGAGTACCTGTTCTTCCAGAATTCCAGTTCCACCTTTGGGTTGGGGTTGCTGCCTTTCAGGAGAGGCTCTGAGGAGTCTTTCTTCAGGGCTCTCTGGATCTGGTGGCTCCAGTCAATGATGGCTGACTCAGTGGCATGGACGAGGGATTTATCAACCAGCTCCAGGCTGCACAAACAGACCTCATGGATCACTTGGCTTTCCACATAATCCATGTGGATCCAGCTCAAACAACCCCTTGGGCAGCTGGGCTTTGCAGTTACAGTCTAGATTCATATTTCAAAACCACAAAACAATCAAACCCATAAGATTTTGTCTTTGTTTTAAACGGGGATTGCAGCCTGAAGGAAATGGATGAAGCTCCACAGCAGAGTGGGTAACAACACATTGGTCATGAAGTGAATCCCCACAAAGAGCCAGCTGCCACCCCTACACAGCCAGTCACTGTCACACCAGATCCTTCTGGGTTCAGTGTTTGACCTGCAGAGCTGCACCCCCAGCAAGTCTCTCTCTACCCACTCTCTTCTCCCTGAATCTATTTTACCTTCCCACAGACCTTCACCTGCTTAATTCAGAGAGAAAGGACACAGAGTGGGTGAGGTCAGGTCATCCCCCTGCCTTGGGAGCAGAAAGTCCCCATTCCATCCCACTCAGGACATAAAACCACACAGGTCATACTCACAATCTCTCATTTTCAGGATCAATGTTCTCAATTCCCTCTGAGCCAGCTGGAAGAGGTAGCAAGGTCCTGCCCTTGACATGGCCAACAACCATGAAAACAGTTTTTTTTAGGCTGTGGACATGATGGATGATGTCCTGGGACACCACTCGTGGCCAGCCCTGGTGGTTCTTGCGGTTGGTCAGGATGGGCACAATCACCTACAGCAGGAGCCATGGAAGAGCAATGGAGAGGAGCTGAAGGAGGGCAGGGTTAGATTGGATAGCAGGAAGAAACTCTTCCCTGTGGGGGTGGGGAGGCCCTGGCACAGGTTACCCAGAGAAGCTGTGGCTGCCCCTGGATCCCTGGAAGTGTCCAAGGCCAGGTTGGACGGGGCTTGGAGCAACCTGGGCTGGTGGAAGGTGTCCCTGCCCATGGCAGGGGCTGGCACTGGATGATCTTTAAGGTCCCTTCCCACCTAAACCATGCTGTGATTGGATGATTCTTTGAGAAAAAGTGCTGCAGGAGACAGACAGGCCACCAGGCTCCACAGTCCTGACTTGGCCAAGCCAGGAGATCCATACTCATCACCGTCCCAAGCAGTTCCCTGCCTGTGTGAAACAAGGGCAGGTGACGACGTAGGGCCTCCTTCCAGCCCACACTGTTCCTAGTGAACCCTCTCCCCTGAATCCAGGCAGCTGAGAGGGGTGAAAACCAGCAGAGAAAGTGAGCTGACCCGTCCTCGGGCTCTCTCAGCCTCTGAAACAACAGACAGCTCTGTGGGACCTTGTCCTTGGCTCTTCCCACATCTCCCAGTGCTGACCCCCCAACCCAAGGGTTGTCCCTGCACAGAACCCCCCTGGGTGCAGAGGTCCCTGGTACCTCCTGGGATCTACTGCTGCTGAGGGTTCCTCCATCCCCACCCCAGCCACACTGTCAGCCTTGAGCACAGCCACTCTTTAGGTTATTTTCTGAGGTTGCAACCCACTAAATATGATTTCTGTCTCTAGCAGGGAAGTTGCAGGGTCTGCACTGACCCAGCACCACACAGACCCATGGCTGGGCTGGGCTTGCCTGGACCTGAGCTGCTTCTAGCTTGTTTGTGACAGCAACAGTGCCTGTCACCCACCCTGGGCTGGCTCTGGGATTGGAGCCAGGTCGTCCCTGGTGACAAACAGTCTTTGTGTGACCAGGCTTGGGAGAGGCCAAAGGTATAAAACCAGATACAAAGGGACATGGAAGCAAAAAGGAACAAAGCAGCCCAGCACCACCATGAGGCCCTCCTAGGGTGCTGAAGATTCTTTGCCTCATGCCTGAGGAAGACCAGGAGCAGCAACCACAGTTGCCCAGGGAGCCTTGGGAAAGGGGGGCACAACCCCAGGGCACACAGGCAGACCCAGAGAGCTCCAACTGCTTCAGCTGCACTTCTAGCAGTTGTCTCTATTACTCAAATCACACGGACTGCCAATGAGAGTAATGTCATAACCAGCCAAAGAAGCTGTTCATTTTCTTTTGGATTGTTAAAATGACAACTGGGCCCCCAATGAACCCCCCAGCCCCACAGCACCGAGGTGTGTCCCCTGCAGCCGTCACAAGGGGTAGGTGTTACAAGCAGGTGAGGTGGCCCAAGCTGTGACCCCCAGCTGTGACCCACAGACACGATTTGGTGGGTCAGTTCCTGGTGCCCCAAACAACCCACAGAAAGCTTGACACAAAATGTTTATTTCAATGAAAAATTCCTCTAAGACTGTCCTAACAACTTGTGACAAAAGCTTCTGGGAGAAGTGCTTGTGCTGCAGGCAGAGCCACATCTGAACTAGGTCCAGGAAATTCAGTGCCTTTTCCACTTACACACAGATTCACCCCATCCCCAGTGGAAATACCACATCTGCCTGCACAGGGGAGGGACCAAAGTCTGCAATTGCAGCTGGGATGTGCAAAACCAGGTGCTGAGGGCAGCCAGAAAGCAGTATCTAAGAGGACCTGGGGAGTGTTCCTACCCCAGCACCTCTCTGCAGCAGATGGTGTTTGCAGTGCCCAGTGTGTCGCCCAGCAGTGCCCACAGACAGAGCAGAAGCTGCTGCTCGAGCCAGCTTTCCAAACCTCAGGGCCCATCCAACACCTTGGGAGAAGAGCTCCCCATGTACACAATGTGTTAACCTACGAAACCCTGAGAGCCAGCCTGGCAGCCTGCTCTTGGGAATCCAGGATCAGTCACCATCCTAAGACACCAACAGCATCATCTGAGCTTTGCAAAGTAAGCAGTTCCTCTGCTTTCCCATTCAGCCTCCTGCTGGGACTTCTCCAGGCCAGGGGCCGTCGGGAATAACTTCAGACAGTGCTGTCTAGGTCAGGCTAATAACACAGGAAGGAGAAAGTTCTTGAGCCTCTTGAAGATCCCTTTGGAGAAACATCAGCCCACCTGAGGTAACTGTGCACTCAACTGCCAAAGGCTCTTTTTAACATCAGAGAAACACTTTTTCATGGTGAGGGTGACCAAGTGCTGGCAGAGGCTGCCCAGAGGCTGTGAAGTCTCCATCCGTAGAGATACTCAAAAGTCACCTGGGTGCGGTTCTAGGCAACTGGTTCTGGTTCTGGGGGGCGCGGCTTGAGGTGGGGCTTGGACCAGATGGCCCTGAAATGTCCCTTCCAGCACTGATTGTCACAGAATCACAGAATGGTTTGGGTTGGAAGGGACCTTAAAGATCATCTCATCCCACCCCCTGCCACAGGCAGGGACACCTTCCACCAGCCCAGGTTGCTCCAAGCCCCGTCCAACCTGGCCTTGGACACTTCCAGGGCAGGGGTAGCCACAGCTTCTCTCTCAGGAACCCATTCCGTGATTCTGTACAGTGGGTCAGTCCCACACGGACACCCCAGCGAGACAGCCCAGAGCCACGGCGGCTGGGGATTTCGGGGTGTCTTTCAGGGGGCTCTGCAGCCGCCGGCGCTGCCTCGCTCCCCCTTACCTCCTCCAGCAGGGCGGCGAAGTGCGCCAGGGGGTCCGCGGGGAGGTCCCCGCAGAGCAGCTCAGCGGGGCCGGGGTCGGCTCCGGGCGGGCGGAGGAAGAAGATGGCCTTGCTGGAGGCGGGGGGCGGCGGGGGCGGCCCGGGGCGCAGTCCCAGCTCCCCTCCGGGGCCGCGCCAGGCGAGCAGCACCGGCCCCGCCGCGCCCCGCACGAACCCGCGCAGCGCCCGCGCCGCTCCCGCGAAACGCTCGGGGGATACCGCCAGCGCCCGCGCCGCGCCCCGGCACAGCCGCTCCGACACCGGCTCCGGGGCCTCGGGGGGCTCCGGCCCTCCCGCACCGGCGTCCTGCGAGGGTTCCGAGGGCTCCGGCCCCACGGCCCCGCGCTCCCCGCCGGGCTCCGCCGCCTCCATCCCGCCCGCACCGCCGAGTGTTTGCGGGAGCAGCCGCCGTTGCCCGGGCGACTCCCGGGAGCCGCTCCCGTGTCCCGCCGGGAAGCGAGGGCGGTCCCAGCCTCCTCCCTCCTCCTCCGGCCCGTTTCCCTCACTGTATCCCCTCTGCAGCCCCAGAGCGGTTCCCCAGCCGGGCTCAGAGCAGCTCAGAGCACAGCACCGGGAATTTTTCCACAGCGGGCACAGACAGGTCCCGTCCATCACCCACCGTGCTGCTCCCCGACCCCACTGGACAAACATCAACCACCTGGAGCCGGAACCCACGTGCTGTGGGCTCTTGCCACTGCTGGGTTTGCATTTTAATACCCAATGTGACAAGTGTATCATTATTTTCCAAATAAAAGACCTTTCTTTACTTCCATGAGAAGCAGCACAGGGACCCTGTGCAGGCCCAGGGCTGCTCGTCTCAGCCCAGCAGTAACCAGACCCTCTCATGGGCATCCAACCCCCTCCTACAAACACCTGCCCAGCAACAGGTCCTTGCTCATCTTTCCCCAATCCCTGAGAGCTATTCCTAAAAGCCCAGCAGAGCTTTTCTGCAGGACCCAGCTGTCAGTTGCTGTCTCTGCTTTAGACAAGAAGAATATTAAAGCTCAGCTCTTCAAAAAAAAAAAAAAGTATTTTGCTTCCAGTTTGTTTTCTAATTTCCCATCACCTTAAAATGAAATCTTAAGTCTTTATTATGTGCTGGCATCACTTGTTGAACTGGGCCTGGGGGCTGTGTGTGTCTTCAAGTTGTCTCCAAAAATGAACTCCTTAATTCAAGCAGCACAGAGCAGTAACAGGCAGTTACAGCAGTGGGAAGGGAAGAAGGAGAGCTGACCCACAGAAAGCCTCAGAAAAGCCCTCTTAACCACAGACCTCCCCCCCCTCTGCCTGCTTTGCCAGCTTTCTTGTTCCATGCACCCAACTGTAATCTGCTCGAGGAAACTCCCAGTCTGATCCAGCCATTCAAAACCCACTGGGACCAGCTTGGGCTGACAAGCAAAGCTTCTGTCTAGAGGGTAAAAGAGGCAGCGAGGATTGTTCTGGCACAAAACACAGGCATGAAGCTCCAGCATGATCCAGACCTGATGGGCAACTCTTCATTCCAATGCTGTAATGCAGAATCAGCCAGCCAAGGTCACTCTCTGGAGCAAACCAGGTGTTTGTTTCCTCATTAGTGATCCAGCTACAACACAGCTTCCTGGAGGATGGTGAGTGCTTTATTCAGGTTCTAAATAAAGGGTTTGGAAACTGATCTTTTGGAAAAAAAAATCAGTGGAGAAAACTAAAATAAAATGGGAACACAGATGTACAGACATATCGTCACTCCTAATTTGACCTAAAAAGTAACTGGGTCCCATTTTACTGTTAATTTTCCTCCTGTCACCTGGGTTCTGACACCTGATTACATCCCCTATCACTGAGACCTGTCCATTTTCTTCTGGCAAATCCATGGCCCCTCAGGGCCTCTCACACCTGATCTCTTGCAAAGGTCACACCTGCTGCTGTTACATTATCAATAGCTTTTAGCACAAACCTAAAAAAATCAAAACAGCTCAGAGAGAAGAACTTCAGGCTAAAAGAAAAATGCCACATGGCTGGGTGAGCCCCTGGAAGGGGAGCTGTGTGAGCAGATCCTGTCTCCACGAGGACTGGCACTGCTGGCAGATGTTGGAGCTGCAGTCCAGGGAGGTCCACGATGACCAAGCAAGCCCAGAACCAAGGCCAGCCCCTTTCCTGCTGTGCCGGCAGCACCGCGCGCTCCCGAGGCCTGTGGAGAGCAAGGGCCCTCTCTCAGAGCAGAGCATTCCCAGCTGTGCCTCTCTCAGTTCACTGTTTTAAGTTTCTTGTCTGGTACTTCCTGGTGGTTCTTGGCCTGTCTCCGTTTCTGGCACGCTGCCCCCGTGTTCTCCCCCCCAGTCAGTCTGTCCAGCATCAGGGCCGTCTCCTTCAGGAGCCGCAGCTCCCGCTTCTCCTTGCGTTCCTCCATCTCCACGATGTCATCTGCAAACAGAGCCTTCAGCGGCGGGATCAGCTTCGGGATGGTTGGGAAGTCACCGAAACGTACCTACAACATAAGCACGAGAGCGCCTGCATGAGAACTGCTCTTTGTTTCCCTTCCTCCCCCTCGCCCGTGGCCTGAGCAGCTGGCAGGGCACTGCCCCTCCCTGTGTGCACACTCGCACCCAGCAGCCCTGGCTCGACAAGTTATTCACACTTTCTTCCCAGAAATGCTGTGAACCAGTACAAGTTCTGATTGACAGGGAGTTGCCCTCACTGCCACAACTGCCTGCAGCCCAGTGGTAGCAGCTTTTGCCTCCCAGATGCCTGCTGCAGAAAGCCACTAAAGTAGCACACAAACTGAGAAGGGAATGGGGATGGAAGCAAAATTAGGTTTTTGGCTGGGAGTAGCAAGCACAGACTTGAGGTGCATGAGGGAAGTACTCAGTCAGTGTGTTAAGAGTCAGATTCAAGAGCCATCAGCACCTGCCTCACCCTGTGCCACCCTTTCCCCATACTGGTGATGTCTGCTGTCAGCAGTTAAAGGAGCTGTTTTAGAGGAGACTGCTCTTCAGGAGATGGACTATCGACACAACTGGAAAATTGAAATCATGAGCAGTCATCCTAAAGTAACACTGCAACCTTTCCCATGGCCTGGCCCCAAGCTGCCAACTCACCCTCATATGGTCGAAGGCAATTCCAACCTTGTCGCTGAAGTCCTCGCTGAAGAGCGGGATCTTGGCGTACCTCTGGCTGAAGTGGTTGAGCATGATGAACTCTGCATTCATCTTCATCCCCGTCTGGATTGCCTGGGAGGTCGTGCTGCAAAGGAAGCAGGAGCACACCCTGGTCACACACAGGCATGGCAGGCTGCTCTGCACACAAGTCACATCACACCAGCTGACATCACCCCTGCTAAGCCCCAGGGTCCCCACAGGCACACCCTGCTCCTCTCCCCAGGGCAGCCTGCACTGGGGGCAAGTCTCTGCCTTCTAAAGGGCAGAAAAGCAGCTGTAATTACTTGGAGGTCAGCCTTTAAGAGCTCCACAAGTCGCTGGGGACAGGGACTTTTTCAAACACTTGTTCCAGAGGTGCCAGCACACCCAGCTCTCTTGCACTGTGATTTGCAGGTAATTCCATGCAGATGCTCTCAGGTCTCCTCATTTTCTGGGGGCAGCACGAGGAATCCCTGGCTGCAGAACTCACTGGAATTGCAAGTTTAGTTACAAGGACAGGATGACCCTTCTACCCCTTGAGCTTAGGCCCAAGATGTAATCAGGCAGAGGGTACTCTATCTGCAGAGTTACTGCTGTCTACTTGACAGCTTTCCCCACCTATTCTGGGGGACGTTGAGAGGAGCTGCAGTGGCTCCAGAGCTGCTGCAATGAGCACACACCACTTTAATGTGGAAAAGCTCTACACACACCAGGACCTTCTACAGGACTTGGGCCCTTCATCCCCAGCTCCAAGAACAACACTAGCTCAGACAGACAGCAGAACACACCCCACCTGTGGGTCTTCTCTATAGCTTCTTTTTCCAGGCCATCTTCCAGTGTGGCTTCGTGGATCAGCAGGGTGGCATCTTTACCTGTATAAACCATAATATATTCAATTTTCAGTTGAAAGCTGACTAGTCCAACTGCCTACATGAGCTCTCCTCTTTCCCCCTCAGCCCCTCACTGCGTGGCAGGCACAGCACCAAGGGTTTGGGGGTGCCCATGTCAGATACTTCTCCAAGAGATTCTTCAAGTAGAAGGTTTTATCACCTACCCATTTGCACTAAGGCCATGCAGGGCATTGTGTCCCCAGAGTAGACTACTTTCCAGCCAGATTTGTGGATCAGTGAACACGCAAAAGCATTTTTACAGTGCTGGACTTCACAGGTCTGAAACTGAACACAGACACAAGTGTTAGAGCCCAGGTCCTCTCCTGCCCCTCACAGCCACGGAGCCCCCAGCTCAGGAACTCACCTCAGCCAGGTCATAGCTCTCTAACAGAGAGCTCACAAACCCCTTGGCTTTAGGCCTGATGTTCTCACAGCCTTTCACAAGAGACTGAGAAGGAATCATTCTGTGAGGGAGGGAAGGAGAGAGAACTAAGGACAGGCACAAAGTAAAACCCGATCTAATCTTTAGGGTGGCTGATCTCTGCCATTTCTCCTCCTCAGTTCAGCACTTTACAAAGTGTAAGGTGTGCTTTGGTGCACCTGCCTGTTATTCCCCCTGTAACTCTTCCTGCCCTCTGCAAACTGCACATCCTCATTCTACAGGCAGCAGAAGGACTCAGAGTCACCTCCAGTGAAGGGGCTGGGGAATGGGTGACATGTTTTGCCTTAAATAAGGACCCAGCAAGGACTTTTCTCCACACACCACATAGAACTCTCACCTGATGTCTTCAAGAATCGCCTCACAGTGGTTGTGGTACTCGTGTAGCCAAGGCATGATCTGCTCAGGTGCTACCAAAAACAGAGGGCTGAAAGCCTGACCAAGGGCTGCCTGGAAAAGCAAAGGTGGGGGAAAACATCAGTACTAGGTGTACACCAAATCAGAGAGAAGAAATACCTAGGGAAGTGTTGGTGCTTCTCCACTACTCAGAAGTTCCTCTCCCCTCACCCCAAGCCAAGTTCAGGAGCATTGGAACCCTAGGGCTACTCACAAAAGCTCTCCTTCGCTCCATCAGGATGTTCACCAGCCCCTGCAAAGGAAACAAGCAGGACACAGACTGCAGTCAGAAATGTCTGGGGAGGGAGAGGCAACAGTGCTACCACAGCTCAGCAAGCCTGGAGTCAGAACAAACCTGCAGTCAGAAATCCCTGATTACTGCTTTTCAATAACGGCAGCTTACTGAGCTGCTGTAACACTGACACTGCTTACACCCCAAGCTGGTGGCCAGAAGCCCCCAAGGCTCTCAACCCTTCCCAGAAGGGTGGAGAGCAGTAAGTCCCTATCCAGCTCCTCAGACCCAGTGTGATGGTCAGAGAACAGAGCAGCACACACCATGTCCTGCTCAGGCCCAGTCTAGAACAGACCAGCTGGTCCTTCTGTGACTCTTTACTGTAAACACAGAGAGGGCTGGGTTGGACACTGCCAAAAAATTACAACTCTGCATGATTCCAGGGATCCCAAACGGAGAGGGAGAGGGAATTACAAACACAGGCAGATTGAGCAGTGCCTGGGGAAGGAATGCAGAGAGGAATGCAGAGCAGGGCAGCCCACACTCATCAGCTGGAGCTCCAGCTGACCTCAAAGAGCAGAGCACACATGCACAGAGCCCCTTCCCACACTGAACCCACCGAGTGATGGTCCGTGTGCATGTGGGACACAAACACAGCCACGAGGTTACACAGCACTTGGTCAACCTGCTGTCCATAGTGACGGCACAGCTGCCCAAAGGTTCCTTCTCCACAGTCCAGGAGGAGGGAGCGGGTAGCGCTGAGGAGACAAGTGACAGAGACCTTTGGCAGCCACTGGATGAGCTGTGAGCGGGGTCACGCTGGGAGGGGGATCTTTTGGGTTGGAAGGCAGAGATCTCAGTGCCCTACACCCCAGTGCTGTCCAGCACTACAAGCCATGGCTTTAGAGCCTTTCTGTCCGCACACCTCACCCTGGTCTTGTGCTGATGCCGCACACACCCTCAGGGCTATGGTAAAATGGAGACATTAAAGGCTTGGCTTTACAGGTGGCTCTTGATTCTTCCCCACCTACAGGGAGACTGGTGCCTGAAAGCGCAGACTCCAGGATGGGGTACTCACCCTGTGTCACCAGCACTGTTTAGATCAGCCCTTGGGCAGCACCCCGAGACACTGAGCCTGTAGGGCACTGGGATTTACCTGGTGTTCACCAGTGTGGAACTGACATTTCGGATCTTCATTGGAATTGCAGATCCTGTTCCCAGGAACACGATTTCAGGATAAGCACCCACATTTCCTAGAGAAAAGGGACAACAAGAACCTGTAAGTGTTCTCCACGTACTGCCCAGTCAGACACCATTCAGTTCACCAGCCCAGTAACTCCAGAGCCAAAATGCCCAGCACAGTCAGTTTTGCCTCCCTCAGCAGCAGGTTTACAAGGGAAGGTAAAACAAGCACCACCCGTTCACATCTTTTTCTGAGCTCTAAAGCAGTGGGGCACCAAGAGCTCCTGCTTCCCATTGCACTGATCCAAGCCAGGTTCCTGATCCATACCTGGTACAGCAGACAGGCTCTCTTTGCACTCTTTCACACGGGTCTGGAAGTCAGGGAGGTCCAAGGCTTCACTAACAAAGGTGTTGTGATCACAGACAGTCACAGCATCTCTGCAGGAAGAGGTCACATATCAGGACGGGGCAGGGCAGGCACTGAAATAGCCCTTCCTGTGCCACAACAGCCTTACAGCAAGGGGGTAAATGCTCTTTCCAAGTTCCAAGGAGAAGACATGTTCACAAGTGTGGTGTGCCAAAAAGGCCTAGCTGGGCTGAGAAACCACAGAAACGATTGTTCCACCAAACTGGAAAAGCTCGTGGAACAGAACCATGTCCTGATCCAGAGCTGCCAGGCACTAGAGGGCACTGCAAGGCAGCACGGAGGTCCTGGAAGAGGAGCAGCCACTCAAAAGGGCTCCAGGTTCCACTGAAAAGCATAAGGGACCTGTGCCCTGGGCCTGCATCAGAGCACCTGCAGTACCACAGGCCTTCAGACACCTTGAGCAGAGACACTTAAACTCTTCTTGGCACCTAGGCCCTCCTGTTCTGCCCAACAGAGCCAGAAATCTGAGCCTGGCAGATGGAATCCTCTTGCACATGTGGTCCCCAGCCCTTAAGGTTCTCACTGAGCAGCTTCACCCACTTGCCCACAAGGCCAGCACAAGCAAAGCTGACAACTGGTTAACCACCTGGTGCTTTCAGATCTGACATCAGGCTTTCTCGGTCTTCAGACATTAAGCCTTTCACTGGGCTCCCCAAAAACTCTCTCCCTGCCTCCATCTGCTCTGCCACAGCCATGGTCGGGTTCACAGCATGAGTCAAAGCAAAGGACAGAGGACCATGAGGCTACAAGAATGAGGGACAGAAACAACACTCCAAACCACTGGTCAGGTGTTGTTTTCAGTAGTTCACTCATCGACGTTCTACACCTTGTCCAGGACTTTCAGGGACAGGGACACAGCCCTCAGACACAGTTGGCAGCCTGGCAGAAAGGATCTGCAAAGGATGCTGACCCAGTGTGCTCCCTCACTGAAAAGCTGCTCCACGCCAAACCCCCAAACCTGGGAAGTCAGAGATTCCCACTGACCTCTGCCACTCCTGCTGTGGCCTGAAGTGGTACTTGAGGAGGCACTCCCCTCGCACGATGGGCACCAAGCACTCGGCCTCCGCTTCCTGCAGGGAGGAGGGGACATGGAAGGGCACGTGGAATGTGGGCTTTGCTCAGGGCACGGGGCACGTGGGCAGGGCCTGGCCTACCTTGCTCTGGTAGGTGGTGAGCAGGGGGAAGATCTCGGGGTGGATGAGGTTCAGCTGAGTTTGAATCTTGTAGCTGCGCGGGTTGTGCACAGCCGAGCAGTTCTCATTGAGCACCAGATGCTGAGTCCCGGGGCCAAATCTGTCACAGGACAACAACGCACACAGCAGTTTCAGCCCCACACTGGAGCTGTGCTCATGTGCACACCTGAGCTAAAGATCTCAGCTGAGCCAGCAGAGCCCTGCTGCCAGCCAACAGCTCCTTGTACTTTGGGAGGAACAAGAACAGGCTGCTGCCAAGTCACAAACCCAGGAACTAGAGGACCACGTACCTCTCCATCCACTGCTGGTAGCGGCTGTCTCGGAGCACTGACTCCGGAGTCATGTGAATAACCAAGGCCACCTGGTTCTCAGGAAGTCCCTCCTGGTACCTGGGCACATTCAAACACAGAAAAAATACCTGTGCTTCAGTCCATCCCTTGGCATACCCACCCCTGTCCCATCCTGGTGCTCCCAGAGATGCCCCTCAGGCAGACAGAGCACAGACCTTCAGAGCACGGCCCAGGAGTTCCAGGCTCCACAGCACCAAAGCACCAGGCTCAGACCCATCCTCTGCTGACACCTCCACTGTCCCCCACAGGCCATTTCCTCTCCTCCATCAGCAACAACATCTGCAGGGCCTCCATGAGCCCAACATGCCTCAGCACCAGCCCTACAGACTTGTTATGTGCAGTCTGGGCTTCCAGCACCCAGGAAAGTAGCAACCTCCCCTGTTCCCCAGCCACACACCAGTGCACATTCCTGCTCTGGGGCCCCTGAGGGAAGACAGGCCTGTGACAGTCACGGATTTCCACAGGTCCTGCCTTTCCTAAAATGCACCACCAGTCCTTTTTTGCATCTTGAGCTCCCTAACAGTGCCAAAGAGCTCAGCCATCAGCCACAAAAACCAGCACACCCAGACTAGGAGAGGAGCTCCTGTTTGGCAGAGCTCAGCACAGGGCTCCTTCCCCAAACCCTCCAGGTGACCCCCTACCTGCGGAAGGTCTCGTTCTCACACACAGCATCCACAAAGCCCTCGTGAGGACACTCCAGCACCAGGAACACGGGGCCAGGATCCGTGGGGGTGCACAGCTCCTCAGGGAACAGCTGCAGGAGACACACAATGGTCAGACCACAAACAGTGTGTGCACACAGCCCTTTCTGCACTGCTCTGTCACCAGCTGTTCCACCAGGCAGCCCCCAGAAGCCCCTCTAAATGCTCAGCAAACCCAGCCAGGGCAGTTCTTGTTCCCCTTCTGCTCTCATTACACACTGTGGAACAACAAATCCCCACCCAGGTCCCAGGGCAAACCACAATCAAACTTAAGGAAAGGAATTGTAGCAGCTTTTAGGTTCCCACGGCAGATTAAGAGGTAGAAAAAGCATGTTTAAGTAAAAAAAAGGCTCTGTGAAATTCTTGTGACACAAAGAATGTGTTAATCCTGTCTCCCAGATCAGGATCTGCACTTGAAGATCACCTGGGCCATGGCCAGAGCTGGCTCTGCCCCTCACTCCAGTGTTTGAGAGATTTGACCCTGTACCTAGGAACCACTAAACCACTTTTGATATAAGAACTGCAAACACAGTAAGGAGGGAGTTATGGCTACATAGACATTCAATCCCCAGATTTAAAAAATGCAGGATTTAACTCCACTAGCTTGCTCCTAGATCTGCATCAGCTTTGAGAAGGGGAGAGGAAGAAGCTCTGCCAAACAGCAAACATCCAGCCATACCACACATGTATTTGTTTTGGAGTGTGCTTTCTTGATCATAACCTCAACAGCCCCAGACATGCACAGTCAGCAACAATCTGAAGCTGGAACAACCCCAGTACCTACTGGTAGGCAAACCAATCTGCACTAAAGCTTGTCACTGGGAGCCCAGTGAAGGAGGGAGGGTGGCAAAGCCACAGTAGAAGCACAGACACATCTTACCTCTCTGCCTTCAAAAGTGACGCTCTCCCCATTTTTGAGAGCTGTAATTATGGGAAGGATGGCTGGAGTTCCCCTGAAAACAAGGCCATACAAAGATTTAGCTGCACAACACCCAAGTGTCTGCTGTTGCCCCGTGCCCCAGCCTGGGATCTCCTACTCACACTGGCAGCCCCATCTCCTGGGCTTTAGCTGCCAGGAATTTCCCCTTCTTTGGGTGAATCTGAAAAGACCAAAACA
>NW_020955219.1:2273166-2278114 GCF_003031625.1 Empidonax traillii | reverse complement strand
AGAGATGCCCTTAATAACACACTTTAAATGTTGGACAGCCCAAAGTGGTCGGGCAGTTGGACTGGATGGTTCAACCCTAGAAGTGTCCAAGGCCAAGCTGGACAAGGCTTGGAGCAACCTGGTCTAGTGGAGGGTGTCCCTGCCCATGGCAGGGGGGTTAGAACTGGATTATCTTCCAGGTCCCTTCCAACCCAATCCATTCTGTGATTTCAGATGATCATTGCAGGTCCCTTCCCCCAGAAATGCTGTTCTATTCTCCAGTGTGTTTTATGTTGGTTTAGAGACCTTTGTGCCCAAGCTTACTTTACAGAGGAAAGCCATCACCAGGTCAGGATTCCTCCTGGCACACTTCTGCTCATCACCTGTAAAAGAAAGTAAAACTACTCAAAAATCATCACTCACTGTCACTTTCCTTAAAACCAAAACGTGGCAATATTTGCTAAAGCATTAACAGGAACAACACAGGAACATCATCTGCCCAACTTGGAGTCCAGCAGCAAAATGTACAAGCACCCAAGGCCAGAGAGCTCATGGCTTCAGCTACAAAAAACCAAAGCCAAGACTGAAAAACAGTCAGCCCAACATACAGCTGTAACTAAATTATAAAGGCTGGAGCACACACCCCAGCCAGAATCAAACTACTATAGGGACTAATCACACCCCAGCAGGAATCATGTCCAGTTTCTAGGCCTTAAGAGCTCTGTGTCAGGTTCCACAGTACAGAACACATTCTGCTTCATGGAATCCTCCAGCTGAGCTTCTCTACAGACCTCACTCCCAGAGAGCAAATGGCTCGGAGGACAAATGCATGTCCTTAATTTGCCTTAATCTCACTGAAGTTAAAAAGGCCATTCCATGTTTTTCACCTGTTTTCTTTGGGCTTTTATTTCCTTTGCTCTCCTCCAAGCTTTGCTGTGCAGCTCTCGGGGATCCAGGCCCTGTGTCCCCTTTAGGGCTGTTTCCACCTTGGGTTGATGCTCCAGGACTCTGGGGTGATTTACTATCAGCAACCAGTGGTTTTCCTGTCCCAAATCCAATAAAAGCAGACAAAGATCACTCAATCCAAAGGGACAGATAAGAAAACAAGGAGTAGCATTCTACCTTCCATGATAGGCATGTTTAAATTGCACTAGAATACAGACCTCCTACCCCCAGTCTGACTTGCATACTCCAGTCACTTATTTTGGGAGCCACCCCCCATCAAAGTCCTCCTCCCCAAACTGTTAAACTCTGTCAACTCTGTGTTGCACTCTCAGTATCAGAGTTTCCAGCAGTAAGAACTCAGCTGGCTGAGAAAGCCAAACCCAGGGATTTGGCTTTCTCATCATTGCATCCACCCACACCTACAGGAACAAGCCAAGGCTCTGACTCAGCAGGTCTTGTTCCTTTGAACAAGGTCTTTCTCCTTAGAAGAACACACAAATTAATGAACTTCTGCTTACTCAGGCTGGCAAACAAAAGCTGTTCTTTAAACCACCTAAATTGTGCTTGCCCTGTGTCAGTGCAACATCAGGTGCTCACCTGTCAGAGGTATCTGGTGGACTGTCATTGTCTCGTCCTTGTACTCGGGCTCTGTGTGTAACTGCACAGCTGAGAAGAGATGGAACCCAGCATTAACACCTTCATAAGCAGAGACTCACCCTCCACAACAATGCAAATCTTTTTCTTTCCTAAACACAACCTGCTGAACCTTCCCCTTGCCTTTCTCTGCCCAACTCCAAACCCCAATGAATACTTGAAGCTGTAAAAGCCCACCACCCTCAGGGAGCTGTCCATGAGACCACTGAGCAAGCTCACTGGCAGACTCTGGAAGCAAATTCCCTTCACAGAGTTTATAAACCAAACTGTCTGGATCAGCCACTCTGGCAGCCCCCCAGCAAGGACAGAGCTGGAAACACCGTTGTGATGGTTTGAACAGTGTAGCAGAGCGAAACAGATGTTTACAACTTTCTCTGAGTGGATCCAAACCAGAGGCATTTACTCTGAAGTTGTTACTGTTCAATGTAACCGTGGTTACAGGTGAAACAAGATATTACAAGTTCACCTGCTCACACCCCTGACCTACATACCTAAATCCATCCTTTTGAGGGGCCCGGGAAAGAGGCGAATGGCCTTCAAATAGTTTTGCTGGAAAAGAGACAGCGTATCAGGAGGTGTATCAGGAGGTGGCACAAGCAGTGCCAGCACAAGCACCACTTCCAGCACCTACAGGTACATTCAGAGAAGGGAAAGGCTGAGTGCCCAGTCAGACAAATCTGGGCAGCACCCAGGCAGCTCTGGGCAGGGGTCCCACCTCCAGCAGGCACAGCGTGTTTGGAAAGAGAAAGGACAACAAAGAACCACTGTCCCCACCCCTTCCATCCATAGAATCAGTCAGCAGAAACTGCAAGGAAATAAAACAATGCTGAGGACTGCAAATTTTCAGCCCAGACGTTGCGTTAGGCTGGCAAGGACCTCCTGAAGCAGGAGATGAGACTGAGTTTCTATTGACGTAAAACCCGGAGGGAGCAGACAAGGGAACAGAGAACCCCCTTCTCCCAAAAGATGATTTCTCAGGATATAAGGTGACAGGACAGTTTTAAGGAGCAGAAGTCTCACACTGTCCTGTGATTTGGATTTTGAAGGCAGCCCTCCTGGCTGACACTCACACCAGCATTTTACACCTGCACAAAGATTCACTTTGCCACCAATTCCAGTCTGAACTTTAACACTTGCTCTCCCTTCTGTATCTTCCCCTACTTACCAGCTTTGGTGGCCCCAGGAACATACATCTCTGAAGCCCTATAGCCTTCAAGGTGAGAATCATACCTAAAAACAAGCAGGGAAACAGCTTTATCACAGCCCCAGTTACTGCTGGGAGACCCCAGAAGAAAGATCCCTCTCAGTGTGCAGGAGTACTGGGCCTCAGCCTCAACTGAGCTCAGATCCAAATTCAATTTTGCCTCAGCTTTGTGGCAGTTTCAATAAGTCACTTATCTCTACAGAGGAAGAAAATATCTACACATCTGGGTAGCCATCATTTGAAGCAAGGCATCTGAACACACTGCAACATCCTCTTTTCTTGGAGATTTCCAGAATTTTAATGGGCAAGATACTAAGCCATCTGTTCTAACCTCTTCTTGCTTTGAGGACAGTGGTGGCAGCAAACCTTCGTCATCCCTTTGGACTCAAACCAGCCTAACCAGTCAGCAGCTCCCTGCTGGCAACAACAGTGGTAACACCTTCTGCTCTGGGTGATTTTGGGGAAGATAAAGCCAGGCACGATGGGCCAGCAGGGCCTGTTCCACCATGTGTCTGCACTGGCAGAGCCCCACGTGCAGCCCAGACCCTGTAACAGCACCGTCCCTCGTCCTGCCAGGACCTAAAACACCCCCAGCATCTCCAAGTGACCACCCCCGGCTCGCAGATCCGCCCCCACGGCCGTGCCAGCCCCCTCCCCCGCTCACCTGGCAGCCCCCCGACATTGGCCCAGGCCACCCTGCTGAGGAAGATGCTGTCCAGGTGGGAGATCTTCAGCCTGCGGGGGACACGGGGAGCGCGGGAGTCAGAGGGGCCGGTCCAGCCCTGGGGCGGCCCCCCCCTCGGTGTCCCCACTTACTTGTGCTCCTGCATGGCCCGCTGGGTGCCCTCGCCACAGTTGAACAGGTACCTGGGGGGAAAAGGGGCGTCAGGGCGGGCCAGGGAGGGGTGACCGACCGCCACCCCCATCCCCGGTCCCGACTCCAGCCCCATCCCCATCCCCCTTCCCAGCCCCAGCCACACCAGTCTCCGTCCCAGCCCCGATCCCTCTCCCCCCCCGCCCCCGGGCACTGACCGGTTGAACTCGGAGAACACGTACACGGCCGCCCCCGCGTCCCTCGTCCCGGCCGCCACCACCTGCACGTACACGGTGTTGGGCCCGGCCAGGCCCCCGCCCGCGCTGCGCCGCCGCTCGCGGGCCCACACGTGCCGCGGAACGTCCTTGGGCCGCCGCGCGGGCCGCGCCGCCGACGGGCCCTCGGACATGGCCCAGCCGCGGGGCCTGGCCCTGACGCTCCCGATCCCGGCCCTGACGCTCCCGATCCCGATCCCGATCCCGATCCCAGCCCCGCTCCCCGCCCGTCCCCACACGAGCCCGCGGCCCGGCGGCAGCGCCCGCACCAGCGCCCACATCCGCGCGCGCCGCCCCGGCCAATCGCCCGCGCCGGCGTCAGCACCGCCCGCCATGAGGGGCGAGGCAGCCAATGGGAGGCGGGGAATGCGCCGGTCGGCCCGCCCCCTCGGGACACGTGATGCAAGCAGACCAATGGAAATGGAATATCCCGCCCGGCCGTCCCGCCCCCTTGGTCGCCAGGGTCCTGCCCGGCCTGGTCACGTGGCCGCGCTGGGGCGGGGCTGGGGGTGTGGGGGCGGGGGCGGTCCCGGTCCCACCATTCCCGATCCCCTGCCATTCCCGCTCCCCTGCCATTCCCGCTCCCCTGCCATTCCCGCTCCCCTGCCATTCCCGATCCCTTGCCATTCCCGATCCCTTGCCATTCCCGATCCCCTGCCGTTCCCGAGCCCCTGCCGTTCCCGAGCCCCTGCCGTTCCCGATCCCCTGCCGTTCCCGATCCCTTGCCATTCCCGATCCCTTGCCATTCCCGAGCCCCTGCCGTTCCCGATCCCCTGCCGTTCCTGATCCCCTGCCATTCCCGATCCCCTGCCGTTCCCGAGCCCCTGCCGTTCCCGCTCCCGTGCCATTCCCGATCCCCTGCCGTTCCCGATCCCTTGCCGTTCCCGAGCCTCTGCCGTCACATTCCCAGCGCCAGGCACTGTCGCTGCGGGGCCCGGGCCCATCCGCCGCGGCGGCTCCAGTACCCGCCGGACTCCTCACATCCCGCACTCCGCAGCCGGGCGCGGGTTCCACACAGCCGCTGATTCGGGCAGGAACGCAGGGACAGCCCGAAGGCGGTGGCTCCGCGAGGAGACC
>NW_020955219.1:2269069-2270801 GCF_003031625.1 Empidonax traillii | reverse complement strand
TGTTTTGGTCTTTTCAGATTCACCCAAAGAAGGGGAAATTCCTGGCAGCTAAAGCCCAGGAGATGGGGCTGCCAGTGTGAGTAGGAGATCCCAGGCTGGGGCACGGGGCAACAGCAGACACTTGGGTGTTGTGCAGCTAAATCTTTGTATGGCCTTGTTTTCAGGGGAACTCCAGCCATCCTTCCCATATTTACAGCTCTCAGAAGCAGGTAGAGCTGCACTAGGGCAGGCACAGCACATACAGAGCTGGGCAGTCCCTCTCCTCTCCTTGGCTGCCAGGCCCAGGCTGGACACAGCCCTGAGGCTCCTGGTCTGACCTCCAGCAGCAGGCTGGACCTCTCAAGGCCCCTCTAAGCCCCAGTCCCTCTGTGATTCCTCAGGCCCCACCATTCCCTGCTGCTCCCCTCCCACAGGAGCCTGTTCAGGGCCTGTGTAGGAACACCAGGCTGCAGCTCTGTTTATTTTCCAGCTCTCCAAACCCGGTGTGAGCTCTCAGGGCTGTCTGTTTGCTTCAAAAAGCACCACTAAATGTTACTGTAACCAGAGTACCCCAACATAAACAACACTGACCATCAATATCCCTTGTCTTCCTGAGTTCCAAAGGCAAGCCTTATCTTTCCCAGTGCTTTGCTTTCCAAGCGCTGTCTCCCTTTATTCCTCGTGCCAATGTTCTTCCCTTTCTCTTCCAGTGATCCAAGCAGCCCTTTGAGTGGGGACCTCTCTAGACCTCCAGATCTTGCCATGGCTGTTTACAGCTGTTCTGTTAGACTTTCTTCAGACCTATAATACATCTAACATTTCTCATTCTGATTCCCATCTGTTCACACAACAGCTCAAGGTAGCCTGGTAGTTTTCCCTGGGTGTTCCCACTTGTGGGTTAAAGAAGAGGTTTGTTTGTTCCACTGAATGGCAAACTCTTTGTTCACACACTTTTCCCACATTACAGTGCTGCAGCCTTGGCTCTTGGCTCTGCTCCCTGGAGCCACATGAGAAAGGAAACATCAGTTTAGATCTTAAACTCCTGTTGGGGTGTCCTGTGCAGGGCCAGGAGCTGGACTCGATGATCCCTGTGGGTCCCTTCACTCTGTGATTTTGCGATCTTTAAATTGCTCCCCAATAAAAGCCAGAGTTTCCAAAGGCAAGTGTTCTGTCTGTGCATTCCTGCCCACCTTCTCTATCATTCCCTCCCCCTGGAAATGTTTTTCTGCTCAGGTGAATGAGGAGGTATGAAAATACCTTTTTTTGTGCTTAAAGCATTTTTTTCAAATACCTTTGGGAGCACAAGAGTTTTCTTAGGGCTCTGACCAGCTGGCATGGGGGCTCCAGCCAGTGTTTCTTTAGTGGGTGAAGTAACTAAGGCAGTGTGTGGTATTTTTCATCATACGAATCCTGGCAATTCTGTCCAACCTTGCTGGCTTGGCTTTGTGTGCACAGGAGAGTGTGGAGAGCTGTGACTGCATTTCTGCCATGTGACAGAACTGCCTGTAATATCTCATCAGTCTTATGGAAATTTCACTGGAGGTACAGAAAACTCTGAGCCTGGTGGGAGACTCATGCTTGATGTCAGCACGTAAGTGTCCAAGTTTCAGGATGCCCTAATTGCAGCCTTGCAGCACCTGAAGGGAGCAAAGGAAAGATGGAGAGGGACTATTTACAGGGGCATGGAGTGACAGGACAATGGGCAGTAGTTTGAAAATGAAACAGGGCAAGGTTAAATGGGATACTGAGGAAA
>NW_020955219.1:2266701-2269048 GCF_003031625.1 Empidonax traillii | reverse complement strand
GTCCAGCTTGGCCTTGGACACTTCTAGGGTTGAACCATCCAGTCCAACTGCCCGACCACTTTGGGCTGTCCAACATTTAAAGTGTGTTATTAAGGGCATCTCTTAAAGCCTGTCAGGCTGGGGTATTGATCAGCTCCTGAGGAAGCCTGTTCCAGTGTTTGACCTCCCTCTCTGTTAGATGGTCCCTGACGTTTCATCTTGCTGGACAGATGTAACTGGAGGCAGCATTTTCAAGTAGTACTTTTTAGCTCTAATGTGTTTCTGCTTTTCCAATGTTGGAGTTGCTGTAGCAGGAGTAGGAATGTGTAAAACTGGAGATGTTTTTTTTCCATATGTTCTTTATGGAGCAGCTGTTAAGAGTGCACAGGTTGCATTCTTACTCGACCCTCCCAGCAGGACAGGCTGTCCTACCTGCTTGGCTAAAGGAGGGAGCAAGAAGCAGCAGGCAGATCTTGGAAAGCAGATAGTGTGGTCCAAGGTTTTTTGGGGTAAATGAGAGCAGTGGCTGTGGAACTGAAAAGGAAAAGAAAGTATTTCCTTGGCTTGTGGGGAAACACTTAAAGTGGGAGCGTGTGGGTTGTGTTTCCTGTCCCTGTTTATTTGTCTGATAATTATGTTTTGGTCTTTTCAGATTCACCCAAAGAAGGGGAAATTCCTGGCAGCTAAAGCCCAGGAGATGGGGCTGCCAGTGTGAGTAGGAGATCCCAGGCTGGGGCACGGGGCAACAGCAGACATTTGGGTGTTGTGCAGCTAAATCTTTGTATGGCCTTGTTTTCAGGGGAACTCCAGCCATCCTTCCCATATTTACAGCTCTCAGAAGCAGGTAGAGCTGCACTAGGGCAGGCACAGGCACATACAGAGCTGGGCAGTCCCTCTCCTCTCCTTGGCTGCCAGGCCCAGGCTGGACACAGCCCTGAGGCTCCTGGTCTGACCTCCAGCAGCAGGCTGGACCTCTCAAGGCCCCTCTAAGCCCCAGTCCCCCTGTGATTCCTCAGGCCCCACCATTCCCTGCTGCTCCCCTCCCACAGGAGCCTGTTCAGGGCCTGTGTAGGAACACCAGGCTGCAGCTCTGTTTATTTTCCAGCTCTCCAAACCCGGTGTGAGCTCTCAGGGCTGTCTGTTTGCCTCAAAAAGCACTACTAAATGTTACTGTAACCAGAGTACCCCAACATAAACAACACTGACCATCAATATCCCTTGTCTTCCTGAGTTCCAAAGGCAAGCCTTATCTTTCCCAGTGCTTTGCTTTCCAAGCGCTGTCTCCCTTTATTCCTCGTGCCAATGTTCTTCCCTTTCTCTTCCAGTGATCCAAGCAGCCCTTTGAGTGGGGACCTCTCTAGACCTCCAGATCTTGCCATGGCTGTTTACAGCTGTTCTGTTAGACTTTCTTCAGACCTATAATACATCTAACATTTCTCCTTCTGATTCCCATCTCTTCACACAACAGCTCAAGGTAGCCTGGTAGTTTTCCCTGGGTGTTCCCACTTGTGGGTTAAAGAAGAGGTTTGTTTGTTCCACTGAATGGCAAACTCTTTGTTCACACACTTTTCCCACATTACAGTGCTGCAGCCTTGGCTCTTGGCTCTGCTCCCTGGAGCCACATGAGAAGGGAAACATCAGTTTAGATCTTAAACTCCTGTTGGGGTGTCCTGTGCAGGGCCAGGAGCTGGACTCGATGATCTCTGTGGGTCCCTTCACTCTGTGATTTTGCCATCTTTAAATTGCTCCCCAATAAAAGCCAGAGCTTCCAAAGGCAAGTGTTCTGTCTGTGCATTCCTGCCCGCCTTCTGTATCATTCCCTCCCCCTGGAAATGTTTTTCTGCTCAGGTGAATGAGGAGGTATGAAAATACCTTTTTTTGTGCTTAAAGCATTTTTTTCAAATACCTTTGGGAGCACAAGAGTTTTCTTAGGGCTCTGACCAGCTGGCATGGGGGCTCCAGCCAGTGTTTCTTTAGTGGGTGAAGTAACTAAGGCAGTGTGTGGTATTTTTCATCATACGAATCCTGGCAATTCTGTCCAACCTTGCTGGCTTGGCTTTGTGTGCACAGGAGAGTGTGGAGAGCTGTGACTGCATTTCTGCCATGTGACAGAACTGCCTGTAATATCTCATCAGTCTTATGGAGATTTCACTGGAGGTACAGAAAACTCTGAGCCTGATGGGAGACTCATGCTTGATGTCAGCACGTAAGTGTCCAAGTTTCAGGATGCCCTAATTGCAGCCTTGCAGCACCTGAAGGGAGCAAAGGAAAGATGGAGAGGGACTATTTACAGGGGCATGGAGTGACAGGACAATGGGCAGTAGTTTGAAAATGAAACAGGGCAAGGTTAAATGGGATACTGAGGAAA
>NW_020955219.1:2238422-2266410 GCF_003031625.1 Empidonax traillii | reverse complement strand
CTCATGCTTGATGTCAGCACGTAAGTGTCCAAGTTTCAGGATGCCCTAATTGCAGCCTTGCAGCACCTGAAGGGAGCAAAGGAAAGATGGAGAGGGACTATTTACAGGGGCATGGAGTGACAGGACAATGGGCAGTAGTTTGAAAATGAAACAGGGCAAGGTTAAATGGGATACTGAGGAAAAATTCTTCCCTGTGAGGGTGGGCAGGCCCTGGCACAGGTTGCCCAGAGAAGCTGTGGCTGCCCCATCCCTGCAAGTGTCCAAGGCCAGGTTGGACGAGGCTTGAATCAACCTGGGCTAATGGAAGGTGTCCCTGCCCATGGCAAGGGGTTGGAACTGGATGAATCCCTTCCCACCCCAACCATTCTGGGATTCTGTGACACTGCCCCAGGAGCACATGTGTCTCCTGGAACACATCTCCCAGCACTTTGATAGTAAATGCTAAATTACAGTCTAATTTCCCCAAATCCTCCCTCACCTTCCCAGTGATGACACACAAGGATCAGCCCCAGCTTGGAGAGTCACCATAAAGCCAGTGCTGCCTCGGGGCTGTGAGGAAACACTCCCCATGTGGCCCATTAATGCTCCAGTAACACAGAGTGATGCAGAGTTTGGGTGACTAACCCAGCTGCAGCGATAGCATCAGCTGTGCCATGAGGGACATTGAAAAGTAATATCCCAACAGACCCCAGGAACAGACATGTATCTTTGGGACTTTCCCAAGATGATACCGATGTTTCTATTTGTTTGCTAAGAGGCACTGTGTATTATATACTGATTATCATCATCCCCTGGAGTCTGGGCTTTATTAGAAGAGCAGGTTTATGTGTAGATTAAAGACAGCACAGGACATTATGAAGAGTTTGTGGGGTCAGTGGCTCGTAAAGATAACCAGTCTGGTTGTGATAAGAAGCAAAATTAGGGGAAAGTAGAAGACCTTGAGGGCAAAGCAATAACCAGGAAATACTGATTCCAGGCAAAAGGATTCCCACAGAGACAGGAGGGAGCAGGAGAGGACACTGAGGGACAGGTCTGGGAGCTGCCAGGACTGCTCAGGGCTGCCCAGAGGTAGAGAGGTCACCCTGGGACAGGAGGCACTGGGCCATGAGCACATGAGCTGAGTCCCCAGGCTCGGTGCACACTCCCTCTGTGTGGAACTGGGATAGCTCTGCAGAGCATGGACAGGTCCCAGCCTCTCCCCTAAGGTGCCTCAAGGCCTGGTCCAGCATCAGAGAGGACTCTGCCACTGGGGAGTGAAAAGGATGGCCAGGAGCATCACCTCAAGAGGTGAAGGACTTCCCTGGAGTTCCTGTGCCCCAGAGTGACCTTGGGTATTCCAGGAGGGGGCTGTCCCAGACCCCCTTTCTCACTGCCCTTTGGGCCAGACACACTGCTGCCCACCCTTCCAGCCCCTCAGAGGCAAATCCAGCTCAGGGAAACTGCACAGAATTGAATCCCAAATAGCTGGAATATCGTGCCCAAGCTGAAGGCACAAGGGGTGATCCAGGAACTTGCCTGAGTGTCCCTAAGCCTTTCCTCAGATCAAGCTGCCTGCCCAGAAGGGCATGATAATGCCCAATTACCCCTAAAGCTTCTACTCTAACATCCCTTGACAGGGAATTACATGTGAGGAAAGGTTCATGAGTGAACTGGCTGCAGAGCCTCGGGAGTGGGTTTAATCTGCAAACCTGTTTTTCCTGGGGGATACAGTTACCAATCATATCAAGTAATTGGGAACAGACAAGGATTCCAGGAGGAGAAATCAATTTGACAGTGCCACTTTTGCCATAGATAGAAGATTTGAATGGAGGTTAGGGATAGGGTTCCTTTAGGAAGTAAGCTTTTGGGTGGTTTTATCCCTCAGATTAGTGGCATTTTGCTGAAAAACTCTCATTTCTCAGTGACAAATAGTGACAATACTTGACAGAGGAGTGGGGAAATTCTCACAAAGTGGCACAGGACATGACAGAGGGTGCCTCACCCAGTAAAACACTGAAAAAAACCCAGAAAATAATTTGACAAATAAATAGGCAGCTAATGGGAAAAGAGAAATAAGCTCATTAGGCCATAGAAATACTTGAATTTAGAATGATTTTGGGGAGCCAACAGCAGGGTGTAACCCAGGGAACTTCATTAAAGAACAGTTTACACTTCTTATCTGCAATCTTCCCCAGGCCCTGGGTCCTGTGCCTGCCAGAGGAGCAGATGTGTGGACAGGCCTGGCCCTTGCAAAGCTCAGTCTCCCTCTCCCAGTCCTCCCAGTCCAGGGATATTGCTGTCTGCTCTCTTAATAAAAGGAAGGTAAACACCCTGCACCCAGCTGAGAGGCTTGTGATTGTATTCAGTTTTGGTTGTCAAAGTATAAATTAAATCAGTTCCTTGTGGTTCAAGGAGCATCAGGGTTCTTCTCCCTGTAGTTTGCTCTTTGTCCTCTGTCCGTGGCTCACAAAAGCCCAGCCAGCGTCATCCAGCTGGATGTCACTGTTTTGAGGTGGGTTCAGTGAGGGACACAAAGCTTCCCCTTCCACACTGGGAGCTGGGGCAGCTCAGGTGGATGAACTGGGGCTTTTCCCAACTGCAGCTGCGTGGCTGAGACCTGGAAGAGGGGGAGAGCATTAAACACTGGAGAAACAACACTCAGGGCATGTGGTGTGTCACAGTCATGTCTTTCAGCTCAACATGCGCACTGCTTTTCCAAGTCAAATCTGCATTAAACTGAACAGCACAGAGGGAAAGTCTTAAGGGGCTGATGGTAGAAATCAGGATGAGACCAGGAAGTTTACTGTGGAATTGATGCTGAGGAAACCCAAACACCTGGAAATACAACACCCAGGAGGGACATGCAGGCAGTCTCAGCCTTGGCTTCAGCAGACCCTCCACCTCTAGGCCCTTGCTGTTCAGTCCATCACCATCAGGCTGCCCTTGGGCTCTGTGTGCCCAGGGCCAGCCCTTCCTTCAATAGCTTTTCCCTGGACAGCTGCAGGATGTGGCAAACTGCCAGCACACAGAAACCAGCCCGTGTCTCTGGTTCAGAAAGATTTATTGCTGTGCTCTACTTCTCTCAAGGCACATCTGTACTCGTTCCTGTGTGACCCAGGAGTTTAGTATCATCCCACCAGAGGACTGATCTGGCCTGAGCACCCTGTGCACAGCCAGTGCAGTGCCTCTGGGACTCGACTGCAGCCCCAGGACAGCCCTCACCAGACTGAAGCCAAACCGAGGGGCACTTCAGGGCCCGGTTTTAAGTAGTGGGTGAGACTCTGTCTGCTCTGGAGGTAGTGTGGAGAAACCCCCAGCTGCATGGGCTGGGAGACTGCCTGATCTGCCCCAGGACAGGCAGGAGGTGTCCCAGCACAGTGAGGGGCCATAGAGGCCAGTCACGGCACTGTCATCAACACCAGTGAGCTCCTGGAGACAATCTGGGGACACTGACCTAACACCTGACATAGGCACCCTTGGCTTAGACACCAAGAGTCAGGAAAGGCCCAGCTGTGCTCTGGAGCTTTTTGCCAGCCCTGCATTGGAAGGCAGGACAAACTGAGCACTGGGACCCGCTGCCCCATCACCCACCCAGGACTAACCCAGGACCAGCCCTGTGGGGACGCACAGGAGGAGGTGGCTCTATCTGCTCCTGGGGACGGCATTCCCCGTCCTCGGGCACCTCAGGCACTGCCAGGGAGCGCCGGGCACAGTGGCCGGGACGCAGCTCCTCACGGTGCCCGAGAGGCTCCGCCGGCACCTCCATCTGCGGCCCGGGACCCCCGTGCGCTTCGGCCCCCGGCGCCGGGGGTCGGCTCGCGTCGTGTCCCCGCCTGTCCCCGCTGTCCCGCGGGGGCTCAGCGCGGCCCGTCACCTCCCCCGGCCCCCGGGAGCAGCCCCGGCCGTGTGGGGTCCTGGTGACTGCTCCCCCCGGCAGAGACGGGCCCCGCTCCGAGCTGCGCTCAAGCGTTCGGCACGGGAGACCGGGGGATGCGGTGTCAGGGCACAGTCCTGCCCAGCCCCGCGGCCCCGGGACCACAAGCAGAGGCAGCCGAGGCTCCGCAGCCTCCTCCCGCAGCCCCTCTGTCCCATCCTGCAGCCCCATCCCGCAGCCCCCTCCCGCAGCCCCTCTGTCCCATCCTGCAGCCCCATCCCGCAGCCCCATCCCGCAGCCCCGCAGTCCCATCCCGCAGTCCCATCCCGCAGCCCCATCCCGCAGCCCGGCGCTGCAGCAGCCCGCACTCGGCCCTAGATGGCACCGCGATCCCGCAGCTCCGCCGCGGCCGCCTCCTTCCCTCCGGGGCGGAGCGGGGGGGGCCCGGCGGGGCCGCGGAGGTGAGAACAGGGCGGCCCCTGCGAGTCCCTCCGCGTCCCTTCACCCAGCCCCTGCTGGCCCTTGTGCCGCCCAGTGCCGCCCTGCTCGCCCCCAGGCTGTCCCTCTGCACCTTGTGCTGCCCCATCCTCTCCGTGCTGCCCGTCCTTGCACCCCGTGCCGCCCCTGCCCTGCCCGGCTTCCCCCTGGGCTGCCCCACGTCCCAGCCCAGCCCTTGCTGTTGCTCCGGGCTCAGCCCCACCCGGACCCTCGGGACTCTGCCCCCAGCCCGCAGCACAGAGCTCCCGTCCTCTGCCTCTCACCTGCCCTCGGTGCTACTTCTGGCACCCTCAGCACAAATTCTGACACAGGGCCAGGCTCCCAGGAGCCCCCTGCCCAGGGGAGCAGAGCCAGCTCCAGAGCTGCACAGGCAGGGCCTCTGCCCCAAGGGGTGCCCTGTGCCCCTCCAGTGCAGCCCTGGCACTGCAGTGAGGCAGTGTGGAGCATGGGACCCTGCCCTGCCACAGATAGCATGACACCCAGGACCAGCCCCACTTCCCACCCTCACCCCTGGGCCAGCTCCAGCCAGAACCCCAAACTGCTGCTGGGTTTTACCAGCTCATCCATGCCAGGGCTCTCACTACAGGGCCTTGAAGCTGGTGCTTGGCGTGGGCAAGCCCTGATAGTTAAAGTGGTCCATGAAGCATCCATGGAAAGCATCCCCCTTTTCATCCCCAGGGGACTGATCCCCAAGGAGGAACAGTGGGCTTTCCTCCACTTTGGGTCCACCTTGCTCCAGCCCTGTTTCCCATCCCGCTGCTCACATGGGTTGTGTGCTGCAGGAGCAGATTCCTGCGGGATCCAATGCCCAGGACCTCTCTGCTCGTTATAGGGATGACCCACCAAATCACCTCTTCCAGAAATCAGACTCAGGATTTATGCTGGGGTTTCACCAACAGATGAGATGTGCCTGGGGAGCGGTTCAGGGAGAGTGGGACAGCCTAGACCAGGTCTGTCCTGGCAGAATCAGCCCCTCTACTTCCAGGTGGGCTCAGTGGTCCTGGACCCATGTGTAGAGAGGGATGCCAGGATCCCACCTCTGCTCAGAGCAGTCCCGGGGTACAGAGCTGCTTCCCCTCACTCCCACTCATCCCACGAAGCACGCTGGGTAGAGGACACACTTCAGCAGGAGTTTGATGGTTCTCTCTTTGACACAGAACTCGTTTAGCTCTGTCCCCCTCCTCATTTATTTATGGGCCTTCATCGTGTCGTGGCCTCGCGGCCTGATGGACGGTGTTTGCACATGTCCTTCTTATCCAGAACATGGGGCTTTGCAGCCACTTCTCTATTTACTGTAATTTTTAGCTCAGACACAACCAGAACTCCCACCCTGTCTGGGCGTCTCAGTGCAAAAAACAAGACTAAACTATTTTGGGATGTTTTTCCCTTTTCCTCATACTTGGGTGCTTTCCCATGTGGCTAAATCTTTGGAGCCTTGGGGAGGGTGAACCTGTTTCACACACCCCCAGGAGCTGCCTCTGACCCCTGCACATTTAACCCTCCTCTGACCACAGGCACCTCCCACACAAGGCAGCTTCATGCTTCACTTTTTTTCCAAGCTAGAAATTGTATCCAGTGTCAGGGATGAGCTTGAGTGCCGTGGATGGGAAGGAGCCTCCCAGGCTCCATCCACACCATCCTCCTTGTCACCTTTGTCTGGTCACACCTCCCCAGGGTGCCCAGAACACTGTGTGCTGCTGCCCCAAGGCGGGGTGGGGTTGTGGGTTTGGCCCTGTTTGCTTGGCACATGTGGAAAGGAGCCTGGAAAATGCCCCTTTGCCTCCGTCACTCCTGTTTTAACCCCATCTCGTGGCACGCACTGGGGAAAGGCCAGCACGGAGCCGAAGCGATGGTGCAAACCTTCCCCTCTCCTGCCTCTGTCACAGCCAAGGGTCTCTCCATTGAAGTTTACTTTAAGCTCTAATAAAATTTTCAAAACTGGAAAAATCTTTATGTGGAGGGTTCTCTTTGTTTAGAGGAAGAGGGCCATAAAGATAAAGCCCTGCCTGCCCGCTGCTCCCCTCCCGCTGCCCGGGCAGGGGCCGCCCCACAGCTCTTCCCTCCCAGCCCCGCTGTGGTTGGAGGAAGAGCTTGTTTTCCTAACGAGAAGTTTGAAGATTAAAAGGGGGGAAAATCAGCCATTTGGAATCCTCTACTGACGCTGCAAATACCCTTGTTAATAGATATGTCTCGTTTTGTTACCTCATTTTAATTAATCATTAAACAAAGACAGCTGCCAAATTTTGGCTCTGGCTTTGAGCCTACAACTGACTTGGAGCCCTTGAAAAATAGACTATTTATGGTGCCTGGGCTTAAAGCTTAAATTTCTTGTATAAACTTTACCCTTCCTAAGAATAGCATGGGGTGGGGAGTGCAGTGACAGCCACATCCTGGTGCCCATGCCCCTGGTCCCCAGCCGTGCATGGGAGGGATTGGGGTCCATCAGGCTCCAACAGCCCCATCTTGCACAGAGGAGTGGCTGCACTGGTTCCAGGGTGTCCCACAGACAAGTGCTGCCCTGGCCCTGTTGTCTGTACGTGGGCAGGTGCCTTCAACATGGGAGGTGCCTGATTCCCAGCGCCAAGTGAGAGTTATCCCTGCAGCATCCTGCTTCCCTGCATCCCTAGGGCTGGCTGGGTGCCTAAGGCAGGTATTACTACCCCAGAAAAGACAGGGTGTGGCGTTAAGAGCCTGTTACATGTGTTAGGGCACAACTGCTGCATCCAGCCCTGTCACTACTCCCTTGGGACTGGGGCTCCTGCCTCTGCTCCACACACACCCTTGGGACCAGAGCTACCCAGGCTGCCCCCAACAGGGACACAGGACTTCTGTGTCTTCCCTTGGATGCTGGTTTGGGGCTCCACAGACTCTGAAAGGGCATTTTTATTCCTTTACATAATTTTTGTTTCTGTGTAAAGTATTGTGGGGACAGGCAGCCTGTCCTCAGATCACAGGCAGGGAAGAAGCTTTTCTGGGGGACTGTGGCTCAGCACAGCTCAGCAGTGGGGTATGGCAGCACTGAGGGAGCAAGCCCAGCACAGACTTTTGGCTGGTGGGTCACCCTGTGCCAGGAGAGGCTAAGCAGGTGGATAGGTTGAAGCAGGGACTGTGGTCCTTGGGTGGTGTGTGCCCTGGTGTGCTGCTCACAGGGCATCCTGCTGCAGAGCTCACTGTGCCCTGTGCTCCTGGCCTTGTGTCAGTGCCTACACACCCCCACACCCATTCCAGGGGTACAGAGTTCAATGCAGATCAAGCCATCACCCCTCACACCCCTCACGCCCCTCATACCAGTGGCCTGGCTTTGGGTAATTCCCCTGCAGCAGCTCTGGCAGGCCCTGTGCTTTGTCAGTGGGGTCACCCTATGGCCCTCGAGCCCTCTGTGGGATCCTGATGCTGGAGAGCTCCCCGGCTGCCGGGCTGGCTGGTGGGTGTGAATGAGGGGATGTGCCGAGGTGATCAGCAAACCAGGTGTCTGCAGCCAGCATCTGCTGGTGCTCAGGGTGCAGAATCTGGCCAGGTGCTGGGCAGAGGACATTTGACCCTGCCGGCACTTCAGGAGCAGCTGAGATGTAAGGGCTGCGAGTTAGAAGTCACCCTGCACGGCTGCTGGTGGCATCCCAGAGCCAGGCAGGGAGCAGGGACCCCCGAGGGAGGCGTTTCCCACAGAGCTGCCCCACGGCTGAGCGTGACCAGGGCTGAGCCCCACGGTCCCGGGGCCGTCCTGCTGGCCCGTGTCCACCCATCCCTCCCGGGGAGCTGCGGCCGCACACAGGCACTGCAGGCTCCGCACCGGCTGCCGCTGACCTGCCCCTCCTGCCCCGGGGAGGGAACGGGGCCAGGCTGCAGGATGAGCTCCTCCAGCTGCAGCCGGGAACCCGCAGCTCATATTTCACCCGGCTAGCAGGTCTCCCACTCGGGTGACACCAAACGCGTGTCACACGCGCTGGAGGCACGGGCTGCCGGCCCCCAGCCGCCCACACAGCCCCGGACCGGATCCTGCAGCCGCCTCCTGCCTCGAGGGCTAAAATAAACTGTCTGACAGCGGCCGGCGCGGGGCTGCGGGGCTGAGGCTGCACGGAAATCCAGCGCACACGAGCAGGGACAGCACCCCAGGTCACTCCCCAGCACCTGCCTGGATCGGGGGCGCTGCCAGATCCAAACTCTGCATCCTGCTTGCCACTGTCAGCATCCCAGGACACCCCTGAACCCCCATCCTGAGCAATGTATGAGTCCCTGTGAGTGTGCACAGCAGCACAGCCACACCAGTGCCACAATGCCACCTCCTGTGGGGCACCGTGGCGCACATGGGCAGCCAGTAAGGGCAGCTGTGTGGCACGGACAGCAAGTAACACTGCGCTCTTGTGCCAGCTGCTCCAGAGGGATTGCCAAGGAGCACTTCCACACCACCCCCGTGCCACCCACTGGTGGCCCCGTGCCATCAACCCACTGTTGTCCTGGGCTGCAGAGCCTGGAGGATGGAGCTGAGCCCCCTCAGCTCACAGCACTGCTGGGATGAACTCACCACGTGTGGAGATGGCAGGGATGGGATCCTCCCTCTGGCCTGGGGTGTCATCCAGCTGCTGGCACACAGGGCTCCCTCTGAAAGCTCCCGGGAAATGGATCCATCACCTCCAGAGCTCCCTTTCCTCCTCACCCTGTCCTGACTGTCAGTGCTAGGCCATGGCTCAGGTGTTGCTTCAAGATGGTCCTGTTCCACTTGAACTCTTGTGGTAGAACTGTCCTAAAGACCTTCCAGTGCAAAGATCTTCTGACAGAAACTCAAATGTCCCCTGTGGGCAGGAGCAGTGTGGACAGCAGATGGCCTGGGGGAAAGCAGAGACAAGTGTGAGTTGTTCCACTGCCCAGTGTGGCAGTGTGGCCTGTTAACTCTGAACCCTAAGGATGGCAGCCTCAGTAACAACACAGGTACTGTATTAGTACAGAAACTCATTAATACAGAAACTCTCATCTCTCCACCTCATAAATGTCACTGTTTCCCTTTGTGTGCCGCCCTAAACCCCTCCTGCTTCTAAAGGACATTTTGTATGGACTGTAGCTCTGCCCTGTGCAAACATACTCTGATCAGACCTCTCCCAGGCCCAAGACCTGGATGTGACATTGAAGTACCTTCCCCAGGGACCACTGTGCCCATTTCATTATCGGTGTGGGCTCTTCTGGGGCTCCAGCTCAGGTCTCTGCTCCACCAGGAGCTGCTTTGCCAAAGGGACTTCACTCACAAGCTGCTCTGTAAACAAACACAGTGGGAGCCAGGGATTTATGGAAGAGCTGGAGGAGGGCTGGGGGAGATCCCCCTGTTACATGTGCCTGCCCAGCCAGCGAGACCAAAGGGACTGTTTGTTAGTGTGAGCAGCAGGTTCGCCGGCGGGTGAGTTTACAGTGGGATGGATATAAATAAATAGAGGAAAAAGGACTTTCCCTGCCTGGGGAGCGGCGTCCTGCCTGCCTGGGGAGGGCTGCCCTTGGCCTGGATGCCACTCAGAAGAGGGATTTGCTTCAAGGGACCTCCCTGCTGGTGTCAGAAAACCTACAGAGGTGGTTGGTTTGTTTTTTATCAGAAGGGTGAAAATTGTGGAGATGAGGATGGGACTGCAACCAGCACTGTCCCCAGTGACAGCACCATGGTGGCACCAGGGGCAGGGGTGGGAGGACAACATTCTGCTTGTTATCAGCCAGGAGAAAGCACTGGGGAGGGGAGATGTGGTGCAGAGGAGGCATAGGGAGCATGGGCGGGGAGCCTTCAGGGCTGGGGGTTAATGAGGGGAGCTGAGCTGATCCAGGCTGAGCAGAGGTTCCAGCTGCCTCCTGGGCTGCTCCTGTGCTCAGGGAACTCTGGGGAGCCCAGGATGTGAGAACAGCACCTGTTCCCTTCCCAACAGCAAGAGCCTGCAAACCTTCAGGGCTTTCCCTGAGATCAAAAGGGAAAGGGTTCATTTAAGGGACAGGCTGCATTGGCAGAGCTCAGCCCAGCTCAGCCCAGTGGGATGGCCAAGCCCTAAAAAGGGGCTTATAGGTGAGAAAGTGATATTTTTAGGGATTTGATGCATAAATGAAGTCAAAAGGCACTCAACAGCAGCTCATTCTTCACTCCCAAAGACCAAGTTTGGAGAAATCAAATCCTTTGGGACCTGCTCACACAGCAAACATGACAAAGAGCAGCTCCATTCCCCAGGTGAGGCTGTGTCCCCAGAATGCAGGAGAGCAGGGTCTGTGAGCTCCCCCTTTCCCTTTCCATTCCCCATCCTGTGAGAGGGACTGCTCTGCTCAAGGTGACAGCACCTCTGGGAACACTGGGCTGAGCTCAATAAACCCTCCAGTGCCCTGGTGCTCTCTCTAGGGAGACACCTTCTGATCCTCAAGTCCACACTCTGGAGGAGGGCAGGATGCCAGGACTCATGCCACCTCCTCCAGCCAACCATGGGAGATGAACAGCTCATAGCAGGCGGAGAGAAGTTGAGAAGAGAAGGCTCCAGGGAGACCTCAGAGTCCCTTCCAGTGCTTGAAAAGGGCTCCAAGAGAGATAGAAAAGGGACTTTGGGCAGAGGCCTGCAGTGACAGAACAAGGGGGAATGGTTTCACACTGACAGAGGGCAGGGTTAGATGAAATATGAGGAATAAATTGTTCCCTGTTAGTGGGTGAGGCCCTGGCACAGGTTGCCCAGAGAAGCTGTGGCTGCCCCTGGATCCCTGGAAGTGTCCAAGGCCAGGTTGGACAGGGCTTGGAGCAACCTGAGCTGGTGGAAGGTGTCCCTGCCCATGGCAGGGGGTGGGATGAGATGGGCTTCCAACCTAAACCATTCTATGTTTCCATGTGCCCCCTCCTTCAGTGGGCCACAGCCAGCATGCCTGTTTCATCTAAGCACAGGAACTTTGCAGTGCCAAGGAAACCCGTTCCTGTTCTCCCAGACTGGCCTCCTCGGGCACAGGGAGATGTCCAGGGGACACTGTGAGGCAACGAGTCTGGCAGGGACTGACCCATAACTCGAACGCCCTGGCTGGGATCCTGTCCCAGTCCCCTGCCAGGGCAGGACCCCTCCAGGTGCCTCTGCTCCCCTCTGCCAGCACAGACACTTTATGAGGTGCAGAGAGACCAGGGGGGGCCAGGGCTGCTGCTCCCCCTCCCCACGCAGTCCCAGGCCCCCGGGTGGGGCAGTGGTAGCCCTGGTGCTCCGTGGGGAAGGGGACAGCAGAGGCACTCGGGTAGCTCTCCCGGGAGGCCCCGTCCCCCGCCCCTGCTCCGCGGGCTGCAAGAAGTTAATTTATTTTTGGAAAAGCAGCTCGCGGAGTTTGTCTAATTCCACCCGCACCAGCTCCCTTCACTCTATTTTAAACCAGTTCTTACTGTGCTTCAAGTTTATAAAACACAATCAGTGCTCCCTGGTCAAGGCAGCCCCAACCCGCGGAGCAGACGAGGAGTGGCAGAGCAGCATCTCCTCCAGGACACTGTAGCTCAGCTGAAAAGCCTGCAGGTAATTTACATTTCCTACTTCGTGTCCGTCTGTTCTCTGGCCGCTTTCTCCCGTGCGGGTTTGGTCGTGGTGACACACGGCACGGGCGTGTTGGGGCAGCTTTAGGGAGACAAGCAAAGACAGAGCTGCCTGCTGCTGCTGCTGCTCCCAGGCTGGGACCTCGGTGTGGGGCCTCGGTGGCACCTGGCAGGTCGTGGACTACGCACAGAGCTCTGTGGAGTGCGGCACTTGTTCGGGAAAAGGTACCAAGTGCATTTGGCAAGTCAGGAGCTGGCCTTGCCGGAGGCTGGCAGGGAGATGTGGTGAGGACACAGCGGCTGGCTGTGCACAGGGAGGATGGTGGCAAAGGGCCACTGAGGTTCCCAAAGGGTCTTGCTTCGCTGCAGCCCTTTGGAGGCTGCTCTGAGGGTTTCTCTGGTCCCCCCACCACTGCTGGCACAGAGGGATCCCCCCCAGCAGGTCAGGCTGTGTGGTGGCACCCTGCTTTTACTCCTCTTGCTTTGCCAGGACTGTGCCACGGCTCCCTTAAACTGTAGAGGGTTGTTTTGGCTGCACCAAATGCTCAGAGTTTAACACAACTTCTCCGTGACTCACCAGCGCAACCCACAAAAACTGTTTAGAAGAAGCTCCCGGCGTCGCTCACGCGCAGAAATCCAGGGCATTTAAGGAGCGCTTTGTTTCTGTTACACGAACACATCGCAAAGCGCTGCCCATCAGAAACCACTGATGTCATTTGCTGAGCGCTGGAGCGCCCGGGGGAGGTTTGTCAGCCTCGTGCTGGGCTCTCTGGTGTTTCGGGGGTGAAGTTTTCGAAAGCTCCGCCTTGGCAGCCGCAGCCGGGACATTTCCAGCATGGATGGTTCGACTGCGCGGGACGGGAGGGGCGGCAGCACTGCCAGGACAAGGCTGTGCCGGCTGCCTCTCTTTCTCATGGGCTTCCTGACCCAGTGCTGCACGTAGGGAACCTCTCTCCCCATCAGAGCAGCCCTCAGGGCACGTACAAGTGTCTTCGGAAAAGGGGTGAAAGTTCGGGTTTTAGCGCCGTGCATTACATTTCGCTGAGATCCTTCTGCATCCTGCTTCACTTTTCCTTGTTGCTTCTTGGTGAAAAACACATAATTTCAGCTCTGAGTGGGGGAAAAAACACCACCCCAAAAGGCAGAAAAATTAAAGTGGTGGTTTTTTTAGGATTGCATGGCCCAGTCTCTCCTATAAATGTCATTTGTGAGACGGCCCCAGGGACAGCAGCAGGCAGTGACCCCAGGTCCCCCTCTCTGGTGCTGCCTGTGCATTCTGGTGGTCCAGCTTGCAGGGGACGGGAAATGTGGTTGTTGTGTGGAGTGTACAGGCTAAAAATAATTTCCCTCTCGTGCTCCATCTGAATGGGCAGCCACATATGACTGTACATGGATTTGTCTGATAGTCCCGTTTCAGTGTAAGAGACAAAATATCTTAGTTATGGCTTTGTTCTTCAGCTAACAATGGGTAGCTAAAAATATCCGACTTTGTTCCACTCAATAAAGTTCTCTCAAGGGGAGACACTAATGTTACATTTTTGCCAAATCCATGTAAAACACAGCCAAAGAAAATGCACATTTTTGCCAACAACTTTTCATAAACCATGTAACTAGCAGAAAACTCCATACTGTTCTGTGAGGAGGGTTGTGCTGTCTGCTGCGCAGCATCCTGGGGCTCCTGGCTGCCCTGCTCCCCCGGAGCATCCGAGGGGGGTGAGGCACATGGCTTCCTCCCATCCCCATCCCCATCCTCCTCCTCCTCCTCCCCCTCCATGCACGCTCCAGCTGTGCCACGGCCTGCAGTGCATTTGGTTTTGGTGGGCACAGGAGGATGTGCTGCTGCCTGCTCGTGCCTGGCACAGGGTGATTGTCCCGTTGCTGCCAGTGGTGGCTGGTTGATGGTCACTGTGGTCTTGCTCCAATTCCCTTATTTCCCGTTTTCCAGCAGCCAGGGCTGGAGGACGGCCAGGCCGTCCCAGCCCTGCTGTGCAAGCGCTGCGCTCGTGTTTGTGAGAAGCCTGGCACGGCTGCAGTGATCTCACAGCCTGACAGCCAGGAGGAAACCAGCAGAGACCTCACTGAGCTGGCACGGGCCCCGTGGGGAGGAAGGAGATGGGCCCTTCTGTGCTCACCCCCATCTCCACACTGAATCTCTCCCTCCCTGCTGCTGCCAGGTTCCTGGTGTCTTCCTTCTAGCTGCAGCCCTGCACGGCTGGAACCTGCTCCCAGAAAGGCTCAGGGAGGCACGAGAACCAGTCCCACCCTGTCTGCCTGTGGAGACCAGTCTGCTGCGTGGGTGATGCTCCCTGCTCACTGTGCTGCCTCCCAGCCCTGCGCAGGGCAGAGCTGGCTGAGCCCCTCTCTCCGTGTCAAGGCTGGACTAGATGAGTGAGCAGCCACGCTGTTTGCAGCGGGTGCTTTGCTTTCCTATTGCAAGTATTCCAGATCAGCTGGAGCCTAGTTTGGTTTGGGCTACAGAGCTGCCCAGCAGGTGCTGGCTGAGTGGGACCAAGTCTTGTTTTACCTGTGCTCAGCACTGGGAAAAGAGGTTGGACTTCTGCCTTCCATGGCATTGCAGTTTTCCAGCCTACCAGTCATTCCTGTAGCTCTTCTCTGAACTCATTTCCGTTTTCCTCTTGTGTAGGCACAATGATCAGCAGTGATCTCCCTAGTTCTGGTGTCTCTCTCTGTGCTGTATTTGCTCTCCAGGCCACAGTGCCAGGTCCAGAGCTCTGACTCTGTCACCGTGCCCCTCCCTGCAGCCTTGTCCCCTTGCTGTTTTTCTCCAGGGTCACTCTGTTTTGCATGTGGCCACCTTAAACCCCGTTGGAATTCAGGGAGAGACATTTCAGAGGAGCAGGGAAGGTCTGGTGGTTGTGGCAGAAGCCAGTCCCCTGTGCCAAGACCCCTGGAGCTGGTTTGGTGCTGGTGAGCAGCTGAGGGTGCTGATGGAGCAGGGACACAGCCCAGGGGATGCTGTGTGGCTCTTCCACGAGTCATGGCTGAATCAAAGCCTCCCTCTGCCTGTTGGTTACCCTGCTCCTTCCCCACCCCCGGTGCAGAGGACCTGTGCAGAGGTCCTGCTGGAAAGGCTGCTCTCTGAAGGTGGGCTGCCCACACCGGTTGGACGAGCTCGTGTTGGGAAGGAGCAGTGGCCTGACATGATTCATGTTGTGTTTGCTGCTGCAGCATTCCCGGAATGTACCTGCTTTATTTCTTGGCCTTCTTGCCTGTTACTGGAGAGGAGCTAAGTTAATGCACTGGGGTTCAGATGACAAAGAGATCCAGCCCTGCTCTTGGGCTCAGGGAATCAGGCACCCATGAGCCTGGGGTGTTTGAGACAGAATGAAGATCCCCAGGCAGGAGGGCAGGGCTTTGCTGGGATGTTGCACTGTCAGACATGACACATTTGTGACAGGGCAACGTGTCACCTCCCCACCTGCCTTTGAGGCCCTGGCAGGCTGGTTGTGTGTGTCCTCCAGCACAGGCTGGCTGTTGAGTTTGCAGATCCACGTCCCCTGTTACTGGGGTGATCAGTGACATCCCACAGTGCAAGGATGGGGCATCACTCATGGTGTCGCCTCTCCTGTGGGCCCACCAGCACAGCTGCACTGCAGGATGGTTCAGAGGTGCAGCACAGACCCGGCACCCATCGGAGCAGAGGCAGGAAGCACCAGGGAAGAGGTTCTGCTGGCCTTTACCCCTGCTCCTCCATGGACCACCTTGGCCCCACCAGCCCAGCTGAGTGCCCCACAGGAGCAGCCAGTCCTTGTTCTTCCCTGCACTTCCCTGGCTGCCAGAGGGGACACACTGCATAGATAATGTGGTGTTTTGGGAACTCCCCAAAGCCCACCTCCCCTGCCAGCCTCCTAACCAGGCTCTCCTCAAGGACCTATTCCCACCCCTGGCATAGGGAACCAGCGGTGGCCTTGGATTCAGGCATCAGATATGGAGTCTGTGTCCAACCTCGAGACCCTGTTTGGGAAGTCCAGAGAGCAGCAGTGAGCAGATAGATGGGAAAGGGGAAAAAGACCACACTGGGTCATGGTATCCAGCTCCTTGCTCTTGGGGAGACTTGCAATAGCACTGTTGTGGTCAGGCAGGACCTTTCTGGAAGGAGACAGGAGGTAAGTTCATAATTTTCTTTGGCTGAAGTGACACAAGGATGTCAGATTTCCCTGTTAAGTGCAGAGCCTGAACCTTCAGTCACCATCTGTGTCCTCTCTAGAAGCACCTCTGTTTTGGGACTGTCCCTCAGTGGTGCTGGATCTCTCTCAACCTACAACTCCTTCCCATGTTAGTTGTTTCACCTGAGGCTTTCCCTGAAGCAGGGATGGATATTCATCAACCAGGAGTTCTAGTTTCACATGGCAGGCAGGGGGAGGGACCTTGTCCTTCCTTCTGAGCCAGCTCCCAGCAGGCTTCCAGTCCCAGAGACAGCGGCACCAGACGTGGTCAGGGCAGGTGAGGAAAGGGGCTGTGGCCACGTTCAAGCACTGCTATGAGGGTTGGGAACAGTCTGGCTGTGCTGACCCTGCTCACTCCACACCTACAGCCAACTGCCAGGACATGGGGCTTCTAACTTGCAGGGGTAGCTGAAGACAGGGGCATCACACAAGGGAATGGTTCATCCAGCCATCAGAGCATACTTCTTTGGGATCTTCCAGCTATGTGTTTGTATCTGCGTGGCCCCAAGATGGGATCTCATGACTAAAGGTTTCTGCACAAGCCCTTGCCATGACCTGCTGTGGTTGTCTCCTGTCTTACAGCTGATGCTGCTCATCAGCTTTAGTTTCAGCTGCAAGGTAATTCCTGAGACTCTGTGGTGGGACCATGTTGCCTTTGTCTTCCAGGGCATGCTGTGTGTGTGGTACGTGTCTTCCTGGCCAGCACACCCTTCTCCTTGTGTTCATGGAGCACATGGGGAATCCTGCCCCCAGGATTGTCCCCTAGCACTCGTTGGTGCTTCCCATGTGGTCCTGAAGCCAGAACAGCCAGTGCAGTGACTTCATGACTCTCTGACCACTGCCCATTGTACAAAGTGTCCCAGGCACAGGGCAGGCACCAGCTTGGGGCTTTTGGGGCTCTGGACTCACTATGAGGGTGTGACAGCCACGAGCAGCCTCAGGAACAGGGCCATGTCCCCTCTCACAGCACTGGGGTTTGGGCTCTGCTGCCTCTCTGCAGGGATGGCAGTGGGACTCTGTGCCTGGAAGTGCTGCCTGCTGTGAGTGACGTGTGTCCCCTCCAGACAACACCTGCAGTGTTTCACTCTGGATGGCTCTGGTTTGGTGTTCCCACCTTCCCCAGGGCTGTGCTTAGAATGGCACCCACAGTGCCCCAAAGGCTCTCCCTGAGCCCTGTCACCCGAGCACAGCAGATCACAGCCGGCATCTGTGTCTCCCCAGACCAGTCCTCAGCACTTTATTCTCTCCTTATAGTCTTCCAATCCCTTTAACTGCAGCGCTGGTTTTATCCTTTATGTGATTTTTTGGGCCTCTCCAGGTCACTTCATCCCCATGTGCTGCCGAAGCCACTGGAGAGGGAAAAAAGCTGAGTGTCTGCTGGCTATTGAGAGTGACAGTCTGGTGTGCTCTCACTTTGAAAGACTTCTCTGTGCTCAGGGTGAATTTGTGAGATGTTGCTTGCTGCTCCCATGGTGTTACAGTGAAATGACTGAGTTTTGCAACTTTCCTGCATTTCCAGAAGCTGAATCGCTGCTGAGGTGATGCAAGGGATGAGGAAACAGGGCTCAGCATCTCACTGCAGGAGCTGGTTCTGAGGCATTCCTACAGGGCCTTGCTGACATGCGGAGGGACTGGGGAAGGAGGAGCTGGAGGGAGCAGGAGTGCCCCGCGGGGGTGATGCAGCCCCAGCACACGTGTGTGAGTGTGTTCCCTGTCTGCAGGGCAGGATGGGCTGTAAATCATGGCAGTATCACTGAGGAAGGGCTGCCGGAGCGGGTCGTTCCACAGGGCTCTAACAGGGCCCAGCAGCTGCTGGACGGGGCCGGTGGAGTTTGTTTAACTCCCAGCAGCGGCAGGACTGCCTCGGTCCAACAGCTTAATTGCAGTGCGAGCAACACTAACACGCCTTTGCTGTTGAGGGAGAGTTGCAGTGCCGTGTGGGATTTGCTCCCAGCCCAGGAAATGTTCCTGGGAAAGTCTTTCCCCTCCCAGTGTTAGCAGAAGAGGCGCATGTCCTCTCTGAAGTGGGACGATGAATAACAGCTCCCCGGAGATGCGGCAAACGCCGCGGAACAGCCTCGCACGGCCGCGAGGTCGGGCGCAAAGGATCCCGCTGCGTTCTGTCCCTGGAAAACTCGCAGGACCCTGTTTCTGCCCCACAAACAGCACGTAGGCACCTCCCCGTGGACTGTCATGGCCCGCCGAGGAGCTGTCCCTGCACAGCGCCGAGCCCCGGGGCTGACACGGGCCGCTGCCTGCCGGGGGTCGCGTCCCTCAGCATCCCTGTGCCACACGGGCTTCCCCTGCCGGGGGCTGCCAAAGGGCAGGGCTGGGTGCCCACAGCTCATGGAGTGCTGTCGGCACAGCCAACCCTGCTGCTCCCTGTTCTGGTGTCAGGAATGGTCCTTTAGGTGTTTTTTTTTCAGCTTGGTAAACTCCTCGTGCTGTTGCACACACGTCCCGTGTCACTGCTCTGTGCTCTGTCTCTTCCTCCAGGCTCCAACATCAAGCCCTGCAGAGCAGCCAGGGCTCCTGGGGCTGTGGGTATCCCCATCCCCATGCAGTGTTTTCCTGCAGGAAAAAGCCTTCTCCTTAGCAGCACAATCAAAGCTGACATTTACCCCCATCAGTGCAGCAGTGTCAAGGCCCTCCTGGCAGGGACTATCTCATGTCCCCATGGCACCCCATCCTGTGGGGCTTCCAGGGCCCAAGAGGTTGGATAATATTTCTGCACAGGACTGTCCCCATCATCACAGAGCCCTGTCCTGCTGTCAGGTTTCATCTTCAGGGATGTGTGTTAGTGACAGGGGAGCACACAGCCCTTCAGAAGGGCTCCTACACACTCATTCAGTTTGAACAAGGAGACCAAAGATATTTATCTCAAGGGGTAGTGCCAGCATTGGTTTCCTCCCGAGGAAACTGCTGCTCCAGACCCTGCTCCAGGTCTGCAGAGCCATGGAGAACAGCAGAGGAGGAGGGCTGAGGGGCACTGGGGGCCCACAACTGCTGCCTGAAGATGGACCTGCTGTGTCCCACTTAAGACACCTCCCACCAGTCTTGACTTGGATAAGGCATCAGTAGGCACCCAAATCCAAGCCTCTGGCTCAGGTGGGCTGAGCACAAGGAGCAGACAGGGTTAAAGAGTGGAGAGGTCCAGGCAAAGCATGATCAGGGCACCTGGGAAAAGGGAGAGGGTTGTCATTTGGGACCACAGTAAATGGTGTCCTTGAAGGGGAGGCATGTTTGGCTCAGCCCTGGGTTGGTGTCACAGACCTGCTGCTGTTACTGGAGCACAAGGGACTGGAGCTGGGACATCAAGAGTGCACTGAGGAGTGGAGCTCACAGCAGTTAACCCATAGCACACAGCCAGGCCTGAAGAGAGAGATAAGGGATGTCTAAGCCTGGAGTGGGAGGCAGCAGCTCTTTGGAGAACTGTGGGATGTGCCAAGAGCCCTGGTTTGTGCTCTGTAGCCGTTCAGCAGTTTGACACAGAGCCCGTGCCGGCTGTGCCGCTGGGGATTCTCCCCCGTGCAGTGCCCTCGGGGGATCTGCTCCCCTGCCTGCCTCCTCTGGGGCTGTGTGACTGCAGCATGCTCTGCCTGCCCAGCTCCACAGCCATTTGTCACAGAGAAATTTAACTTTCTGAAGTCTGCAAGCTTGCTAAGAATAAACTTAATAAATTAGTGAGCATATTTAAAGTGCAGCACTGCTCGCTGATCTGGCATTTTAATCTACTCGTGAAGCTATCCAGAGTGTTTGCTCAGCGTGTGGCCAAGTTCTGAAATATTTGCATGCTGCTATTGTCAGTACATCTTCTGACCCTCTGCAAAAGGATGGCAGGAGGAGTGAATTTATAAGAATCTTCCTCTGGCAAAGGTAGAGGAGTGGTTCCTGCTCACACACTGCGGACTTATCGCCCTGGGATCATCTGCGCCTGCTGTTCCGATCCAGAGGATGAGGTACTTTTAAAAAATGCAGCTGTGCTTTCTGTTCTCCAGGGCTACATATCCTCTGCAGTGACACACATTCCTTGCAGGTCAGTTGTAAAACATGTTTGCTGTTGGCACACAGGCAGCTGGAGCCACTCTCTCCCCTTGGCAATGGCCAATAGCTGCAGGTTGGAGTGGCCTCTGCCCCAGTAAGGCAAAGCACTGCCCTGCCCATCTCCTTCCTGCTGCTTCCCAGTGGCTCCAGGCAGGTGGGCAGTGGCAAGAGGGGACTTGTGCAAGCCAGATAAGGAATAAGGATCTGTGTGCAGGGCTCCAGGAGCTCCAGGGGAAGGAGGAGCTCCCCTAATCCTCTGCCCTGCTGCACCAATGTGGGTAATGGCCTCTCCAGGATGCTTTTCTATAAGCTGCCTTCTTCCAGCAGTTCATGAGGATTCACAGAGCCCTGATGAACTGGAGCAAGAAGCTCTTGGCTCTCTGTAGCCATGGCTGTGCTTCTTTCTTTGACTATCCCCATGCTCTGGGTGAGGGGCAGGCTCTGGCTCTGCAGTCCTCACACATCTCTCAGGTGCCTTCACTGTGAGCAGAGAGCAGACACTTGCAGCTGCTGGGAGCCACAGGTCTCCCAGCTCCAAGGCACTGGAGAGACTTCAGAGTTTCTCAGGGAGCCCAGGAGTCCCTGGGCACTGCTGGCATTTTTATGTAATGGATTAGCAGCTCTTATATATCCATCTCCTGAGTGCAGGCTGAATTCTTTCCCTAACACCACTGACTATGAAGGCTGTACCTCTCACCCAGGTGGGGAGAGGGACAGAGCAGCCTGGCCCCAGAACAGGATGCCTCCCATCCTTGGCACTTCTGAAAGGTTTCTGGAAAAGGTTTTTGGGAACAATTCCTGACATGTCAGGGAATATGGATGACAGCAGGTCCTGCCATGCTTGGGGGCCCAGCAGAGCCTTTCATGCACATGGTGTTGGTTACAATGGCTTGGTGGGTGCAGGTGAAGAAACAAACCTGATGTGAACATGAGGGAGGGAGAGAGGGAGGCAAGGAGGGAGGGGAGAAGCAGGTTGGAGAAGATCTCAGATGGCCAGTTCTGTCTCTCTTGGGATCCAGCACAGGAAGGATATGGAGCTGTTGGAGAGAGTCCAGAGGAGGCACCAAGATGATCAGAGGATGGAGCAGCTCTGCTGGGAGGAAAGGGGAGAGAGCTGGGATTGTTCAGCCTGGAGAAGAGAAGCTTTGGGGTGACCTGACAGTGGCCTTCCAGGACCTAAAGGGAGCCCACAGGAAAGATGGAAAGAAACTATTTATAAGGGCCTGGAGTGACAGGACAAGGAGGAATGGATTCAAACTGACAGAGGGTAGGTTTATATTAGACACAGCAAAGAAATTGTTCCCTGTGAGGGCACAGGTTGCCCAGAGAAGCTGTGGCTGCCCCTGGATCCCTGGGAGTGTCCAAGGCCAGGTTGGATGGGGCTTGGAGCAACCTGGGCTGGGGGAAGGTGTCCCTGTCCATGGCAGGGGTTGGAATGAGATAATCCTTGAAGTCCCTTCTGACCCAAACCATTCTGTGATTCTCTGAAGTTAATAGCTGATTTGGGTCACTGTGAATCAGTGAAAATCACTGGAATCTGTTCCTGCCTGAGCATATAAAGAGAATAAAACAGACAGTTTGACATTAGGAAAAGTTAGACCTTAGGTAGGAGTAGACACAGACAAGTTTTTTGAAGAATCTCAGTTTTCAGTTAATCTGGGATAAAAAACTCCAAGTAATCTAAGACCTTGCAATCTTGTAATAAAAAAACCTTATTTTTTGAGAAAATAATTAGTAAAAAATTAATTTTGAGGTGGATAGAAAAGGGGAGTAATGAAAGAAGAAAACAGAGGGATTAGAGCTGTAAAGGACCAGGTAAAGTTGAAGCCACAAATGCTCTGGTGTGACATGTCAACAGGGGAAGGAAGTCACAGGGGCTGCCCAGTGCTCAGTAAAAGGTGCAGCTGGGCTATTGTTCTTCCCTGCCCAGATTCACAATATGTCACCCTTCAGACTGTTTGTCCCTTCTAAAACTGACCACAACTGACCCTTCCTGTTGGGACCTGCTCAGCAGCCTTGTGTCCAGCACGTGACAGAGCCCCACCACAGGACCACATGTCTGCATCAAGTCCCAGCCCTGTGGTTCACAGGCTGCCAGGGCATGGAGGTCCTGAGGAGTAGGTCTTGGAGGGAGGGGAGGTTGCTTCAGCCACACCCCATGATTCAACAAAGCTGCTGTGGTAATTCACCTCTTTTGCTCTGTAAAATCACTGCAGTTCTAAGAAATGGCCATAGAGGTTTTTTTTTGGAGCAACTTATCCCCAGGAAAAATGTTCCCATTAAGCTTTTGCTGTCAATGAGGCAAGATTGGACCTGGCCACTGCCGCTTAAGCACAAGCAGAGAAAGCAAGAGCAGTGGTGGTTTCATTTTCAGAGCTCCTTTCCATCACTGTTAGGACTAAAAGGCCTTCAGATACCTTTGTGACTGTCTAGTCTGGCTACCGGGTACAATCTCAGCCCAGAGTATCTCTGCATGACCCAGAGATCAACAAAGCCTGATGTAACTTTGGTAGTGATGAAGATTCCCACACTGCCTTAGTAAATGCTTCCACTGACTGATTACCTTGCTGGCACATCAGGCCACATTGCTGGTTTCAGTTTCCCCAGCTTCAGGCTCCAGGCACTGGACCACTGCAGAACTCTGAGAGGCTGGAGAAGTCTTTGAATACATGTCACCTAGGACCTGTTCATCGTGAAGCAGAATCAGTTGAGCTCTGGAGGACCCTCACTGCAGGGGTTGGTTCTCTTTAATCATCTTCCGCTTTTCCCCAGTCTCTCAACATCCTGGTGATGAGCACCAGAACCAGGTGCTGGGTGGACACAGCCACTCAGCTGCAGGGCAGTGCTTGTTCCTGGAGGCTGCTGTCCCAGGAACGGGTTGGCCTCTTGGCCACCTTCCCCTGTGAGGAGGTACAGCCTGCACAAGCTCTACCAGACTCCCTGAGGTCTCACAGTCAGCCCTCCCCAGGCACAGCACCCTGGGGAGTCTCTGTAGCTGATAATCTGCCACCCTGTGTGACTGTATTTGGCTGCATTATCTGTTAGTGCCCAGCTTAACCAGCCACCCAGGCCATTCTGCAGAGCGATCTGGCTTCATCTCCATCTGCTGGTCTCACTAACCCACTGTCATCACAGATGATTTAATATTTTTTTCAGATCATTGATAAAATGGTTGAAGAGAGGGCCAACACCAACCCCCTGGGGACTCCTCTGCACCCCTCCGGGTGTGGAGTTCCCATTGACAATTGCAGCTGGGACACAGCACCACACAGCCAGCTTTTAATCCATTAAATATGTGCCATGTTGACTGGGTATTGTTCTGGTTTCTTCATCAAAATGTCACATTAGCAAGGCAATTGCCTTGCAGAAGTCTGAGCGTATTATACCACCAATATTATTTTTATCAATCAAACTTGTATTTCAGGAAAAACACGAATCTTAGTTGGACGTGTTCTGCTTTCCCCAAGTCCATGCAAGTTGTCTTTAATCATATTTCTCTTACTTAAACCTGTCTGTTGGTGGCTGTAGCAGCCTTCGGAGGAGCCTGCCCAGAGCTGATGCCAGGCCTCGCCAGAGCCAAACACTTCCACTGTCACTAACCCAACCCACAGCCCCACAAGAGCCGTAATTATTCCCTTTACACTGAGAGGAGTTGCTGCTCCTTCGCTTCAGATCTGCAGCCCGTACGTTGCCCTCAGCTTTTGGTTTTCCTTATCAGCTTTCTCGCTTCTCATTTTCTGAGTTTCTCAGTTTCTCACTTCTCATTCATTATTATCAGTTTCTCCTTTTTTAAGTTGTATATGATTTTCTTATTTTTCACAGTTGTCTTCACTTCCCTCACGAGCCAGAGTTGTCTATTTTTTTAACCAACATTGCCTTCTTTCTCAAATGTGGGATTGTGGTTTTGGGACAACACGTAAAATGTTTTTCAACAATTCCCAATTAGCATTCACATTTTTCTGATTAAATTCCTTCTCCCAATTGATTTGGTTCATAATTGTTTCCAGTTCTGTGAAACTGAATCATTTTAGCATTAAGCAGATATATTTTCAGAACAGAGCTTCGCTTCAAATATTCACTTTATTGTCATTCTGCTTTTCAGTTAAATAAACTGAAACACTCTTTAGAGAATTTTGGCATGTGTTTTAGGGTCACAGAACTGGGAAATGGAAATTGTTCCTGAGAAAAGTTGTTTTCATGAAGTGTTTTTTGTCAATATATATATTAATTTGAAAAAGCCAAAGCTTGTCTGAAATCCGGCAGCATGAAGATGGCATTGTTCCTCCTTTGGAACTGGAAATAGAGACATTAAGTCCGAAATTTTTTTGATTCTCCAAATTTCCCCAAGGTTTTGCATTTGACAATTAAAATGAGAAACTCTGTGGTCACTTTGAGGTTGTCCAGATTTCACCAGAAACACAGTTTCCTTTTTTTTTTTTTTTTTTTTGGAAGGAAAATAAAGTTTCCTTTCGAAATTGTGATTTTGATGTACAAAATAGCATATTTCATGGTCAATAATTTGGGTAAGCAGTGGTGGATAATTTGGGTTGTTCTGTGGAGGATGCCCACGGCTGGGCTCCTCTCATGGGTTGCCCAGCTCGTGGCAGGACTCCTCTGTGCCAGACACGGTTCCCACCCCTCACTCCCAGTCCAGAGTGGTGCTGCAGTGACTGACTGGTGTTTTGATCTGCAGAAGGGACAGGGGGATGCAGTTGGGCACCTTGTGCTGGCCCAGCAGCCAAACCAGCCTGTGTGTGGAGAGTTCACAATTCCTGTGTGTGTGAGCTGAGACCAGCTGGGGACAGGACTCCAGACCTCCCTTTCCACACCAGCGTGGTGTGTCCAGCAGTGGGTAGGGAAGAGGGCAGGTCCAAGGGGTCCCCCTGGGTTCTGTGTGCCCAAACTGCTTTGTGAGGAAGGCAGGAGAAGGCAGGAGGCTGTGGATACAGCTGGACAGGCAGCTCCCTGTCCAGATCCCACACAGAACCGTGGGGAGCAGGAAAGAGGACTGGCCACTCAAACCATGGGGCTGGGTCCCTACTGACCCACTGGAGATTTCCAGGTGACCAGGAGAGGAGACCTCAGCACAATCCCTGTCTGTGCCCACCCTGATCAGGACCCTTTGGTTGTACAGAGCCTTTATGAACCTCAGGCCTTCCTGCTGGCTCAGACCCCGGGGCAGGTGGAGCCCTTCCTCGTGGCACACTGCCCCTGGAGGGAGGAACACACCACTTAACTCTGCCTTATTCTCATGAGTCACTTTTTCATTCACACATCAAGTGTCTGCAAAACCATTTTCTGGCTTTCAAGGACAGAAGAGATCATCTGCTCTGACCTCTGCATAGCAGGCCAGGGACTTTCATCTGCTGGTTCTTGCATCCTGTCTGCAATGCCTGGTCAAGAAAGAGCATTTCTTTTACAATGATGTGCCCAGTGTTGACTTAAAGCCTTTTTGCTGAAAGTAAATCTGCTGCATCCCCAGCCAAGTTGGTCCAATAGGCCAAGAGTGCTCTGTGTTAAAAGTGCACTACATATTTCTCTGCAGAACGTGGGGTTTGCCTGCCAGAGGAAAGAGACTCTGCCAGAGAGGTCTCCTCCCACACTGGTGTTCCTGGATAACTGGAGACGGTCCTGCTTGCCTGCAGAAAATAAAGCCCATTATTCCTAGGGTTGCTCCTGGTTTTCTCCAGATCTTTCAAGCTCTGTCAACACTCCCAGAGCCCGAGGCAGCCCAGGCAGGCTTCTCCCCCAGCTCCCATCCTTCTCTTCTGCTCCCTGCCCTGAGAGACCTACAAGACTTACACACCTTTCTAAGAGCAGGATTTCTTTGATGGGATGCTTCCTCATGGCTTCCCTGCCCCAGTCCCTCCCTGGGAGGTGCTGTTGACCTTCCATAACTGACATTCCTTTCTCAGCCACTGTGCCAAGTGTTGTTGTACCCCGGTGCTGGCCCTGGGCTGGGCAGCAATGGGGCTCCCAGTCCTGGTGATGGACAGACTTGAGGGATCCTCTCACATTTTCCAAGTCCTCCATGTCACAGGGACTCCCCAGATCCCAAATACGAGCTGTGCCTGGTTGTGCTGTGGGACAGCAGCTCCCTTGGGGCAGCCTTAAAGCAAAGGCAGAGCTGGAGCAAAGTGGTCACTCGTGACTCCCTTGTACCCCCAACTCAGGAGCCTCTTGGCTGACCCAGTGCACCAGACCAGCTCCCAGGAGATCCATGACATCCAGGTCTGCTCCCTCTCTCTCCCTCTCCCTGCAGCCCTGGGTCACGTAACTCGTGCACAGCACAGGCCAGACAGACTCTCTGGCAGACTCTCTGGCATCGGTTTTTCAAGCTTGATAAATGGGGCCAACTCCTCCAGATTGAACTCAAGAAAATACCATTATCTGCTGTGCAGTGACTCAGAGATTGCATTGCAACATCTCGTTGGTAATGTCAGATTGCAGGCAATGATATTAAAAATGAGCATTTTACCCTGGGCAGGGTATTAACTATGAAATGAAATCTGTATTTATTGCCTTTAGCCACGAGCATCGAGACTCTTCCAGAATAAATGTTTTCAGTTCCATGCAGGAAGATTCTGGCATTTACAGGCCAGACATTGCTAACCCATGTGCACAGCCAGGAGGGTGGGTTGCTCTGCCATGTGATGTCATGGCAGGTATGATGAGCTCACACCTCTTTAGGCTCAGCCAGACACACACCCCGACCTCCACAGCCCCTCATTTCTGACTGGGTGTAAACACCACCCACAAGCACTCCACAGAATCACAGATTTACAGATTCACAGAACATCCTGAGTTGGGAGGGACCCACAAGGGTCATCAAAGTCCAATTTTTGACCCTGCACAGGGCAGCCCTGAGAATCCCACCACGTGCCTGAGAGCATCGTCCGAACACCTCCTGAGCTCCTTCGTCTTTGGCCAGTGCTGAGCAGAGCAGGACCCGCAGTGTGAGGATGGAGGGGGCTCTCTTGGGATGGGCTCTGTCCCAGCAACACAGCACCAACCCTGGCACCACCCTGCAGGGCTGGGGCAGGCGTGGCAGCACTGCTCAGTGACAGTCACCTGTTTCATCCACGACAGTGTCTCTGTGGCCCGAGCGTGTGGCATCGCCCAGGACAGCAGTGAGCACAGTTACCTGGGCATCACCCAGGACAGCAGTGAGCACAGTTACCTGGGCATCACCCAGGACAGCAGTGAGCACAGTTTCCCAGCAGTGGGGTAGCCCTGCTGTGAGACCCCCCCAGCCTCCTCCATGCTCAGCTTGGATGGACATGCAGCAGCAAAGTGGGTCATGGATTTCATTTACTCAGGGGGAGTGAGATGCCCATGAGCCTGGCACGTGCCAGGGAGAGATGCCTGGGATGAAGGTCCTGCAAAAGGTGCCACGAACACCTTGGGCAGCTGTGGCACCAGCTGTGGGATCCTCTCCTGCTGCACTGCAGGGTTTGATCCTCAACTTTCTCCTCCTCCTCCTCTGCCTCTCAGTCCAGGAGCTTTTCTGCTGAACCAGAGGGCTTCACTGAAATGGCTGTTTTGCACAGAAAAAGGTCTGTTCTTGGGGGGAAAAATCAGTCAAGTGACTGCAAGTGTCAGAATCAAAGCCAGGTGGCTTTGCTTGGGAGCAAGTGGTTGATCAGTGACATTTATCAGTTGAAAACCAACAGAGAGGGATGTCTAATGTGAGGGTAAGAGCAGGGGCAGGCCCTGAGCTCTGCTCTGGGGGGAGCAGGGACAGCCCCCAGGGAATGGCTGGAGCTGTGTCAGGGCAGGCTCAGGGTGGATCTCAGCAAAAGGTTCTTCCCCCACAGGCTGGTTGGGCACTGAACAGGCTCCCCAGGGCAGTGGGCACAGCCCCAAGGCTGCCAGAGCTGCAGGAGGCTTTGGATGATCCTC
>NW_020955219.1:2204633-2236967 GCF_003031625.1 Empidonax traillii | reverse complement strand
CCCATTCCCACAGCCCCCTCTGCCTGTCTTCCCATCAGGAAGCTGAAGACACAGCTCCTGGCTTGCATTCCACCCTCCCCTTCCTCCCCAGTGGTTTGGGGGGGCTGCTGCCCCAGGGGTGTGAGCAGCTCTCCCCAGCACATCCCCCCAGGCAGAGGCAGAGCACAGGCAGACTGTCACTGCACCCCCTGGGAGGGTGAGATGGCACTCATGGATTTAAGGGCTTTTCCAAAAGGCCCCGAGTCTAGAGAGCACTCGCTTGTTGTTAAACATAAGAATTCTTCGGTGTTGTCAAGTGCAGAAATCACTTTCTGTGGTGTTGTGCAAGCCCAGTGTGTGGCCTCACACAGAGCAGCTGGCACAGGGTGTGTCTGACAAAGCAGCCAGGGCTGCCTGACCCCACTGGAGACAAAACACCACAGGATGCACCCAGGGGCCAGCCCTCCTGCCCTGCTCAGTGCAGGGAGCAGGGAACTGTGCTTCCCAGCCCAGCCCAGCTCCTGAGCACAGGTTAGATTGGGTGCTGTGACGGCCACCCTTGGGCCATCTGCAAACCCTGAGACCTGCTGGCCCACCAAGGGCAGCTGGAGGCTGGGGATGATCACCCAGGGCAGCCAGGGATGTGATCCCTGGGTCACTCTCTAGCCATTAAAAGCACCTGGGCAGAGGAGGGTGACACTGTGGTGTCATCTGTGGTGGTGAAAAAGATGGTGAAGGGCCTGGAGGGGCCATATGAGGAGCAGCTGAGGTCAATTGGTTTGTTCAACCTGGAGGAGACTCAGGGGAGACCTCACTGGGGTCTGCAACTTCCTCATAAGGGGAATTGAAGCAGCAGCTCCAACCTCTGCTCAGTGTAACCTGCAAGAGCCCCAGGGAATGGCTGGAGCTGTGTCAGGACAGGCTCAGGGTGGATCTCAGCAAAAGGTTCTTCCCCCACAGGCTGGTTGGGCACTGAACAGGCTCCCCAGGGCAGTGGGCACAGCCCCAAGGCTGCCAGAGCTCCAGGAGGGTTTGGACAACACTCTCAGGGAGATGGTGGGATTGTTGGGGTGTCTGTTCAGAGCCAAGAGTTGGACTGGATGATCCTTGTGGGTCCCTTCCAACCCAGAATCCTATGATTCTGTGATTCTATATATGGGCCACCAGACTGTTCCAAGCACCAGTCCTGGGTTGTGCCTTGGCCAGCTCTACCCAGAACTCTCCAAAATGTACCTGTTGTCCAAGTTCATTGTCCAAGGGCATGTGAACAGGACATCCCTCTCTGAGAAGACAAACTCCAAGGGGAATGCATCCCATACAGAGCCCCCTACAACCCTTCTGCTGGACTCCTCACTCCTGGGGTGCCCCTGCAGGTGTGAGCACCTCAGGCTGGGATGACCTGAAGGTCTTTTGGGATGCCAAGATCCATCCCCTACAGCTGCTGTGCCCTCCTGGACATCCTAGGGTTGTTAGTGGTGGCCACCACGGTGCCATTTATCAGACCTGCTCAGAAGAGACTTGTGGGTGCACAAAGCCATGACCTCAGAGATGGGCTCAAGGTGGGGCTGCTCATCCTAAAGAATAATCATAGAATCACAGAACGGTTTGGGTTGGAAGGGACCTTAAAGATCACCCAGTTCCACCACCCCTCCCCAGCCCCCAGGCAGTGGATAAGGGATTAGAAAGATGCCAATAGTCCTTTGAATGTTTCCTCAGCAAGTTGTTTAGGAGTGTGTTAAGGTAGCCCCAGGCTCATGTGTGTATCCTTAGAACTGGCCAGGCCTTTTAGGAATTTAACCAGGAATTTCATTTGCTTAAATGGCTGTTTGGGGAGTCAATACTTCTGTCTTGTACTGCGTTTTACTCTGAATTATTGGGATGTACTTTCAGTACTGCAGCACAGCGTGGCTTTTGTCTGATTTTAGTACTGATTAAAAAAAAAAAATCTCATTAGAACATTAAACAAGAAAGGTGAAGAGAACATTCCTCCAGTAAGGACATCTCTGTGAGCTGATCTAACTTTCTGGAGCTGTGAGTACCAAGCTTGCACTTACAAAAAAGAGTAATTATGGAAATTTCATTGATCTCCTTGTCCAAAGGCCAGAACAGAGCAACTCCTGCACAGCTCACCAGGTCAGGCTTGTAGTATTTTAATTTACTCTGCCATGCCCAGAAGAGATGGATCCCCTGAACCTGTGGTGTGTTCTCCTGAATGTTCATGGTGCACAGTTGTCTGCCTCACCTCCTGCTGCTCTGCCCCTGTAGGATGCAACTGTTCTTCGCTAGTCAGTGTTTTTAAAGACTTCTAGGATTAATGGTTGGCTTTGCTGTGACTTTGCATGGTGACATGAGCTGAGAGCCCTAAAATATCAGTGCCATAAAGAGGCAGCCCTGTGCTCTGCCATTTGTTGGGCAAGAAGAAAATGCCAGCTCCTAAAGGAGGACTTTTTTGGAACAGCAGTGACTCAGGAAAGGCTTGGAGACTGTGAGCACAGTGAGTTTCCCCTGCAATTTGCTGCTCAGCATATATGGAAAAACTGACAGGGCTCAAGACTGTGCAGAAGAGATCCCTGAGTCATTACTAACATTTGTCTAGTAGTGCAAACCTACAGGACTCCAGGGCTTGACTGTGTGCAGAGCAGAGTCTGTGAGCTGATCTTGGTGAATTGAAATGAGAGAGATGATGGGGATGTTTGCAAAGAAAACAGCCCAAGAGTGGAGAGAAGCTGTAGGAGAAGAGGACACCTCCCCAGCAGTGATAAGGATCCCTTTGGAAGTTTTCACAGAAGACCCATGGACAAGATGCTGGGGCAGAAAGTCCATTTGCACGAGGGTCAGTGAGGAGGAGGTGGGCATGGGCAGGACCTTGGGTTTGCAGTATGATGTCTCCTGCTGGTACAGGATGTGGAAGGAAGGCTGTTCTTCTCACAGGGTGTCAAAGACCATTGTCTGGCGTGAAATCTCCCTAGGAGGTGCCTCTGGCTTGGTTTGGCATCGTGGTACAATGAATGGCTGGGAAAACCAGATGAGAGGAGAGGTTTTAACAATCAGCTTGAGTGGACCAGTTGCTGCCAAACTTATCCCCATAAAAAAGAGGCTCAGTGATCCAAATCTGATACCAGCTCTTGATGTGTGGCTTGGATCCAGGCACCTCTCTGAGCTGGCCTGAGCAGAGCTAAGAGCTGGGGGGAAAGGGCGAAGTAAGAAACCCCACCTGAACTGGCAGAGGGTCTGCAGACACTCAAGTGATGAATGTGGCTGAGTATCAACGAGGGGTTCCAGGATAAACTTGCACTGAGCAAGCAAATAGTCACTCTGTTGGGGCTGGAGATCAGTGGGGAAGGCCAAAGGCACTCCAGAGCCTTGGAGTTCGCCACAGATCCCGAATCTTTTCTGGCAGATACTCACCTGAGAGGGAGGGAGCTGTGAGGGAGGGGGATGGACACTGGTTGAGATATGGAACCAAGTCTGTTATTGATGGTGGAAACCTGGACACGGGGCCTGGCCAGAGAGTCCTTGAGCAATTAGAAGAAGTGATATGTCCTGTCTGTGAAGCAAGAGGACTGGCAAGAAGGCAAAATTAGGAGAAGCCAGTGAGTTAGATGCTGGTACCTTCCAAACTCCCCATTTAAAGGCCTTTCCTGGTTTGCAGGGCTGGTCTGAGGGAGGGTTGGTCCCACCACGGCTGGGAAGTGACTGCTGCTCACCCCCTGGAACCATCAGAGCTGTCTCCAGCCCACTGCTGCTGACAGGGCTGCTTTTAGTGTGATACAGAAAACACAAACCCAATATAGTATCCACACCCCACAAGCAAATCCTGCAGGTCACAGTGTGGGCACTCCTCCCAAGTAGTAGCCTTGAGGACTCGAACACTCTTCTTCCTCCACAGCCCAGAGAGCATCACATGGGGGATTCTGGGAGTTTATGGACCCAATGGATGAAGGAAATCTCTGCCTGGATGCACCCAGGCTCTTCACACAAATTACAGCCTTAATTCCTGAGGTAGGAAATGAGAGTCTCACTGCAGGGTTTGCAGTGGTTCCCTGAGGATTCCAAGTTTCCAGCTGTTCCCCAACTCCACACTGCTTACTCTGGGCAGTTTTCCATCAGAATGCTACATCTGCTCTGCTTTCTTACCAGGTTTCTTCTTGCCCTCTCCCCTCTTGTGCCCAGCACTGCAGAGGCAGAAAGCGAAGGAAAACCTGGTGGCTAAGCAAAGGAGCAGGAGGGAAGGCAGGATCAGACATGCTGTGGTGGCAGAGTTTGCCTGTTTTCCCTTCCTTCTTTGCCTCTCAGACCCTGAAGAGCAGAGCCATTGCTCCTCCTGCATCACCATAAGTGTTTTGCTTTTGTGCCAGGGACAGGGCCTTAGAAAGCTGCCTGTCAGGAGGGTGAGGCTGAAACAGGGAATGGGATCAGGCAGTTGGTTACACCACTCAGCTGCTGTATGTTTGCCACCTTTGGGTAGTGCAGACCATCAGAAAGGTTTGGAGTCTTTACCCTGGGACTCCCATTGCTGCCTAGAAGCTTTGTTGGGAATAACCTGCACTCTGACTGGAGCTCTTCTGCCTCATTTTTTGGAGTTGTTTTTAATCCTCACTCCAGGATGAATTGACTCTGGCCCCAGAAGCCTCTCTGGTTCTGGCATCACAGCTCTTGTCCATCAACCTAACAGCCCTTGACTCCAGTGGGAATTGTGGGGTGCTGCAGGATGTGGTAGCAAGGCTGAGCCCACCGAATCATCCATTAATCCAGCATCTTTGCCTTTTCTGCTGATTCATGTGGCTGCAGCATTGAGGCCTCGAGCTGCCATCTCCCAGACATGTGTCAGTGTGTCACACCTCTGTTATGGGCTCTTATCTCCCCTCACTTATTTGTTTCCTGTGTCCACAGAGCAGTGATTTACAGTGCCTCCCCCAGCTGTGGGGGGTGTTGGGCACGAGCTACAGTTAAGAATGCCTTTCAAGCTGTCAAGATAATACTGCATTCAGCTGAAATGGATCCTCATCAGCTCAAGCCAGGAACCACAAGGGACCTCCTGTGATTTCAACAGGGTTTCAGCTTTCTCTCTTCCTCCCTCAGGCTGGCCCTGAACAGGGTGTATTAGATAGAGGAGATGGCTTTTCCAGGGCCATCACATCTAGGAGGTGATGCAGAAGCTACCTGAGCCTCTCTGAAATGCCTTTTCCATCCACCTCTCTCCACGCTCATGGCCAGCAGCACTTGGCACTTGGCAGAGCACCAGAGCCGTGTCTGCAGTGTGTGCTGGGCCCAGCTCACTGTGCTGCTTCTCCTTTCTCCACCATCCCAGGCTGTAGCTAATTTTTTCACGAGACATTCTGCCCCTGGTCTCTGGACAGGCTGCACCACTTGTCTGCAAGGAGGTGGCAGAGTAAAGTTTGCTGCAGCTGCAGCCTGGGCTCCCCACTCTGCCCAGTGCCAAGAGCCCCCTGGGACCTCAGCTAGTCCTGTTTGCTCTTGCTTGGCACATCCAGTTGTGATCCTGCTGGAGATCCCTTATCTTTCAGTACCTCCTGGTGCTGTGCTTTCCTGAGTGCTGTAAAAGTACACTTTCTACTCATTAATTATCAGTATTTTGTGGAGACAACTCCCCTCGTGGCTGGGGGTATGGTGTGTTCTATGTGGGAAACACTTTGCCCTGTCATTTTTAGGGAACATGCATCAGAGCCCAGGGGTTCCTGCCACATGCTCAAAGGTGGTTCACCCCCTCTGTGTTTTCTCCCTGGTTTGTGTTAGACTCCTTCCTCCAAGGATTCAGCTGAGGCAGGTGGTCCAGCACTGAATTAGGGGCATGGCAGTCATAGCAGTGGTAGTCTGGCAAAAAAGCCTGGCAGCTCTGCCCACAGCAAAACCGGGGCAAAATCCCCCAGGTGTGTGCCAAGCATCCTGAATCCAGAGCAGCAGCCAGCACTCAGGGAATTTTCCCTTGCCAGCGATGAGCACGGGTACATGGATGGTTTTCAGGCCTCCACCTCCAGCACTTGCAAAGCAAACACCATGTTTTCCAGGGAAGATGTGCTGCACATGGGTGGGATAGCTCCTGGAGTGTGCTCAGGGGTGCCTGTGCTCCCCAGGGCTGCAGCAGCGAGGCACACACTCCCCTGGCTCCCCAGCCGCTGGCTCTGCTGCCACAGCAGCCGCTGCCAGAGCTGATTGTTCCTCCTGTGCTGCATGGGAGGGAGCAGCTGGCAGCCACCTCCTCAGTGAGAAGGAGGAACTGAACACACAAGCCAAGGCAGCGTGGTGCAGTCCCCAGGAGACTGGGCTGGCTGGGAGCACTGGGCTGGGTTCTGCCACCCAGCCTGGCGCTGAGCTCGCTCACATCCCAGCCCGTTCCTTCAGAGCAGCCAGAACTGGGAGCAGGGGGTGAGCTGCTGGGTGGGTTTGCTGCACTGTGTGTGCCTGCACCAAGCCTCTCCCTTGCAGAGAGCAGCACAGCATCCTGTAAGGCGTGGGATGCTGGGGAATGGCTGGAATTGGGTGATGGAAGCAGCGAAGGTGAATGCCACCCTGCCCTCCCTCACCTGGCTGGTGTCATCCTCAGGTGCTCAGCACAGAGATGAGCTCAGTTTGTTAGAGTGTGTGCTAATAACACCAAGGTCGAGGGTTTGATCCCTGTAGGAGCCATTCATTTAAGAACTGGGCTCGATGGTCCTTGTGGGTCCCCTCCAACTCAGACCGTGATTCTGATTCTGAGCTCTGTGCTTGGGCACAGCTCGTGGTCTGAACTGGAGCACAGCTCGTGTAGGAGCACTGGCAGAGCTCTTCCCCTGGGTCAGGGGGAGAAGCTGCTTGCACTGATCCCCCCTTCTCAGGACCCCCAGGGAACCACAGTCCTCCCCCTGCCCGGAGCTCCAGGCCCACGGGAAGCCGAGCGTGTGGAGCTGCAGCGCGCATGGGCTGCAGGGCTCCCACGTTCCCTCTAGAGGTTTGGGAGTGTGATGACTCCAAGCTGCTGGTGATGATTTCCAGGATGAGGGATGTGAGTGCTACTGAACAGTGTGAGGAGTGCCGCAGGCACAGTTCTTTCACCAAACACCCACGTTGGCTGCACTCTCTGCAGAGTCTCTGAGTTTTCAGAGAGGAGATGTTTGGTGTGCTCAGCAGCTTCCTTTCCTTCCTAACTGGAAGAGGGTATCCAGCTGAGATGATCACTGAGCTCACATACATCACTGGGCTCTCATACAGCTTTGGCAGACCCCCAACACCAGAACTAAGAGATCCAGGTAACCCCCTCCCTCCCACAACCCAGCCTCGGGGAGAGGGCCAGGCAGGAAAGCCCAGATCTTCAAAGCTGAAGGATGATAAACTTTTGTGCAGTCCTGAACACTGGGTATGGGGGAAGGAGATGTCAGGGAAAGTCTTTCTTCCCATGCTCCTTTTTTCCAGCCTCAGACTGAAGTGTCCTGCAGTTTGTGTGGCACCGTGGCTGTGTCCTGTTGAGGTGGCCCAGTTTGGTGGGGCAGTTGATAGCAGTGGGTGTTCCTGGGTCACAGAGGTGAAAAGAAACCACCTGTGGGAAGGTTAATGGGAGTTGCCTCCCCAGGGAAAGTAAATCCAAATCTATAAGGCTACTGAAGGGTGCATTTATCAGAGTGGCTTTCCAGGCCTGCCGTGTGGTCAGGCTATGCTGTGAGCCAAGCCAGGCCACATCCACAAGGACTTGGCCACCCACCCTCAGGACAGATGCTCCCACTGGACTGCACGTTTTTACACTGCCATGGGCTTTCAGAGCTTCCCCTGTTCTTGGAAAGATGCTGTGTTGTACTAATTAGAAGGAACATTCGGCATAGACGTACTTTGCAAGTCCTGCTGCTCGTGCCAGTCCCCATTTTTCAGTTTGATTTAAATAACGCCCGCTCTCCCTGCCCAGAGCAGCTGAAGGCACTGATGCAAAGTTGCATAACCCAGTGCTGCTTGTGTACAAGCTTGAGAAGAAACAGCCACGGAAAAATCCTGTAACATTCCTGGGCTGGTCCGTCTCCTGGTATCAAAGCGTTTCCTGCTGTGCTTTCACCTTTGAATCTTAATCCGATGGCTTTGAAGGAGTGGAGGGAGGGGGTGGGCCAGGGCTCTGCAAAGACCCCTCTGTGGAGAGGCTGGGCAAAGCTGAGCCACACTGTGTCCTCCAGAGGAGCGAGAGATCCCTGGTCGGTGTCTGAGAGGAGGACTCTGCCCTGTGGGCTGTGCAGAGCTGTGGGTCCCGGTTGCAGAGTCAATGCAGGTGTTGTTGCTCACCCGGCCTTGGTTCCCAGGGGAGGACCCACAGCTCTGAGTCCCTGTGTCCCCCAGAACCCTCCTCTCATTCAGCAGCCAGACTGGTGTCTCTGGAAAGGCAGCCCCAAAACCAGCTTTTATATCAGAGGAGCACATTTCAGCCCTTACCTACTCATTAATGAACCCCTCCTGCTCTGTGAGCCCCCAGCCCACGTACAGGTGGCTGGACCAGTTTGTAGTTAGCAGCAAGTCAGTTTGTTTTCTCGTGTTCTCCTCTGCTGTCCTGTGTGACTGATGGTTGGGATTCCCAGGGAAATAGCAGCACTCAGAGACAAAGAGCAGAGCTTTTTCCTTCCTTACCTGGGCCTTTAGGATCCAAACTATCAGCGCCTGAGGCAGGTGCTGAGGTGCCCTCTCCCCATGGTGAGCACCTTTTGCCCACCTCCTCTTCCCAGGACAGCCTGTTTTCTGGGAAAGGGAAGATCTGGGCAGGGAAACTTGATCAGAGCAGAGATGAAATTTTCTGTCCCAGCAGGAAGGACTGTCCCTTGCAGAGGTGCCAGGGCCTTTTCCTGATGGTGTCGAGGATGGGAAGGAGAGCAGAATGGATCTTCACGTGGTGGGTGTGAGGGTGGAGAACAGGGTGTCAGCTCAGCATCACCTCAGGATACCACCATGCCAGGGGACAGCAGTGGGAACAGCCCTCCCTCCTCTCCTGACCAGCCAGACTTGCCAGTGCCCCTAAAGTGGCTCTGGCCCCCGATCCTGAAGTAATCCAGGAAGGAACGAGGTTTTGTTTCCTGCTCTTTTGCATTTCTGGTGCATCTCTGCAGTGTGTGCAGGGGCTGCCTGCCCTTACAGGCAGCACAGACCTGTGTCCAGGGCCTTCCAACCCCAAGATAATCCAGAGTGTTTGACACTGAACATGGGGAGCCCAAATATGCTTCAGATGGAAGCCCTGCTCAGTCCTCGCTGACAGAGCATCACCCCACAGCAGCTCCCACACCTGCCTGAGTGCCAGTGTGTGTAATGCAATCCACAGGGATTGATGAACTCCACATCCCCGCTGAATTAAGTAGGTGTGAGAAAGGTTACTCATGTGAACTGGTCCATGCCCAGCTCATGGGGGTGTCTCTGAAGTGTCAGAGACACTTCTCCCAAAGCAGACCCTGCTCCTTGGAGAGCAGAGATGGCAGTTTATTGCCATGTACCTTGAGTGTGACATTCGGGCTTTGCCAGCCCTCACTCCAGGCAGCACCTTGGCTCAATTGTATAGGTTCACTTTATGACTCACTCTGCAACTTGATGCATTGTGTCCAGATAAAAGATACTTTATCCCTGTGATAAAAACGGACAAAGATGATGTCAAAATAAAAGAATGTTTTCTCATCCGAATAAAAGTTGAAGCTGCCGTTCTTGGGGTTATTTTGCTTGAAAACCTCCAGAGAAAGCAAGACTTTGAGTTTTTTACCATTTATAGTTAGTTTCAGAAAATTCTGCATGTGAGGTTTGCTATCTGCCTTCCTCCCCTCGTTTGGAGAGGAGTGTCTGTGCTGGTTGTCTGGGACCACGTTGGGGCTGCAGGGGGTACGGGATCACCCGGGACGGACCCAAACCTGTGGGACACTCCTTGGGCAGGGAGGGGGTAACTCTGTGCTGGGTGCTCACAACCTCCTGCCAAGGCAGCTGTCCCAAGGGTTGTGGCAGAGCTGGCACCTGGAGGACCTGCAGGCACAGCCTCCAAGATTTCACCCAGATAATGAAGGACTGGCCTTGCCCATCCCACCACCAGGAGCATGGACATTCCCACAGTGGGATCACGGTCAGGCACGAGGGCAGCCGGTCTGAGGGATGGTCCAAGCCCTTGGGGAGCTGTGTCTTCCTGGCTGAGTTTCATTGAGCAGGGGTTTAATTTTAGCAAACAATGCCAATTAGAGAGGGATTGTTCAATGGCTGCATCTCAACAGAGAGCAACAGCTGCTGGCACAGCTCTGAAGGACCCCATCTGTGGAGGATCCTCCTGGGACAGGGGAGGGGGCAGCTGAGCTCTGCTCTGCTGCTGGTTCAGCTTCTGGTTCTTCTGCTGCTCTGAGGTCACAATTCCTGTTCCTTGGGCAGCAGAGGCTGGGCTCACCAAGTGTCACCATGGCCTTCTGGGGGATCTCGAAGCACTGGGTTTAAAAGCTGTGGTTGCCTCCACTCACTGGTCTCAGAAGAGCTGGTGCCTCTGCCCACACATGATCACTGCAGCTGGGGAGGGTCTTTGTGTGGCTGAAGGGCCAGAGAGGGATGGACAGATCTATCTGTGAAAGTGGGAAATGCAGAGCAAATAAGCACAAGTAGGAATCAGGCAAAGGACCATCCTGTGTGGATTCTCGTTTCAGAGGTGAACTGATCCCATTGCTTCAGTTAAGTTGTTCTTATTAATATAATTAAATTTTTGCTGGAGAAGGATCATGGATCACCTACACTCTGAGTGCCTGCAACCACCAGACTGTGCCAGAGGAAAGTGCTTCATGCGAATGCCTCAGGGTGAAAGTACTAATCTGGGGTGTCCAACACGTGTTGCTTTTTGGTATTTTTCTGGCTGTAAAGACAAAGTTCAAGTCTTTGACCAGTCAGCAAATTTGTGACCTTCGGTCTGACCCTCAGACAACCCTAGAGACAGTGTGGGGATAAAGGTCGCAGGACTCAAGTCCTCTGGGCTCTCAGGGGAGATGAAGTCTTCTGAATGTGTCAAAACACCAGCCATAGAGGCTGCAAAGCTGATGTCCTCCTGAGGGAAACCAGACAGTCACTGTTGCTGCCCAAAGGAATTCATATCCCAGTGCAGGTTGTTTGCACCGTGGACTGTGCCCAGCCCTCAGTTAATTTGCCAGTGAAACAACTTGTAAAAAAGGTGAAGAGAAGCCACAAGAGGGGAAGGAACAGAATCACGAAGATGTCAAACTGCCTCATTTTGGAAATGAAAGAGCCTGCTGGCAATGGCAAAGCTTCACATGCTGAGTTGGAATCACAACCCAGGGAAAAAGGGAACGGATTAAACAGAACAAGAACTGAGGGACTCTAAATGCTGTCTTCAACATTTCAGTGGAGGCCTCATAAATCTAGACAATTATGAGATGCACTTAGAGAAGCCCAGCACTATTATGTTGAGGCAGGAGGGTGACTCCTTGGAAACAAAGAGTTTCCAAGGAGCTCTAGAATGAGGACATACTGGAGCAATGTGACCTGTGTGACTCTTTAGTACCTGAAAGGGAAAGGCTGGATGAATGGAGTGGGCTGGAAACACCAACTTCATTAACTCATGCAACACAGGACAAGACAAATGTTCCTTGGCTTCAGCCTCTTTTCTTTTTTGGATGCTTGTCTGAATCCTGAATAGCCAGCCCTGCAGTCCCCTCTGGGTGTCAGGGTGACTCGTGAGAGGAGGCTCTCGGTTGAGCTCCTCCAGGGCTGAGCTCATACCCTTGGTGTGATGGATTTCCCAGCAGACACTGACAGGACACTCAGCCTGTATGGGCTCTGCAGGAGAGAGAGATGCCTGCCTTACTACGTTGTTCAGGAGCCTTTAAAACAAAAACTAGAAGAAATACATATTAACACGCTATTCTGTGTGCTTTCCCCTCCAGACTAGTGTAAAAACAGTCCTTTTAGTGTGTTAGAGCCCCGGTGTGCTGGTCTGTGCTGAGGGTTCAGCCACCAAGAGCTGGCTGAGGTGAAGCAGGGTGGTTTTTCCTGTGGCTCCAGGGCTGTGCTGTGGTTGAGGACAGTCTGCCCTGCACGGGGCATCAGTGCTGGTTGCACTGCTCATGGGACATGACCCTACAGCAGCACAGGGAGGGGAGCACAACCTCAGTGCAGCTGCAGGGCTCCCCTGATCTACCCCAGGGGTGCTGTGGTTTGCACCTACATCCCCTCCAGGCCTCCTCCAGCACAGGCAGCACTGCCCATGCTGTGTCCTCACCTGCAGGTTGGGTGTTTGGCACTTCCCTCCACCTGCTCTCCTGCAGTTTTATCTTTTCCCAGCTCAACACCATCCCTGTCCCAGAAACATGAGCCGGGCAGGGAAGGGTGTGCTGAGGACGGGGGCACTGGACACTGAGGCACTTAGCTGCCATCATGGACAGCTCTGGTTTGGGGATGGGATGGGCAGTCACTGGACAGCCCCATCGCTCCCAGGGAGCAGCAGGAGTGGGGATGTTGTGCCCTTTGCTGGGCCCTGCAGTGTCAGGGAGGGGCAGAGCAGGTGAAATGGGCAGAGCAGTCCCCTGAGGCCACCAGGGGAGGGCTGACACAGCCCCCTGCCCTGACAAGGCTGGTGATGGGGGAGCAGGGACTGCATGTCCCCAGGCTTCACAGCGAGCCCAAGCCCTGGCTCTGCCCTGTAGCACCAAAGCCACCACCCCAGGCACGGACCCCTGGGAGTGCAGGACAGCCTGGACAGGCCCTCCACAGCCCCTCCCTCTGCAGAGTTGAGGGATAGCTGTGCCTTGGCCAAGCATCTCCAGAAGGAGGGCCAGACGCCCCTCTGGCTGCCACAGGGGAGCTCAGCTCTGGGCTGCCCTGGATGTGGCTGCCCAGAGCTCCCCCAGGACCAGCCTAGCCATGCGATCAGGCAGGAGACAGCAAGAGCTCACTGGGTACTTGCTTGGAAGGGAGTGTTTCCCTCCTTCCCTTGTGTGGAAGGTGAATGAACCAGCCCCAGCAGAGGCCATTCATAAAGTGGATGTGGGCCAGGGGATCTCAGTGGGGTCACGGTGCCCTGTCTCACCCCACAGCCCAGGCTGGGCACGGTGGCAGGCACGGCCCCTTGGCAAGGACCTGCTGGGGAGGGATGGGATATGTCTTTGCACATGTCTTGCTCACACCCCTGCTCCAAGAGCAAATCCAGAGGTATTTTATCCTCTGTACATTTGTTTAAGGAAGTTTAAAAGCAAATTTGGCCCCTGCCTTTGAATCCTCGCTCCTATAAATTCAAACACCTTGGACAGAGCATGTCTGTGCAGTCTTACATGTGACATTTAGCTAAAACCACTTACAAACAACTTGCATTACAAGTTTATTCATTCCCCACAGAATGTTGGCTCGGCTGAGTGTCTCACGAGCCATCTGCTGTGGGCGAGCTGCTTATCTTTGCTATCAGAGCCCTCTTCTAAATATTATGACCAAACAGAATTCCAAGAACAACATCCATCCTGCTGCACTGCAAATGCACAAAGCTGATAAACTGTTTATATATTATCAGCTAAATAAGTTGGGTTTATCTGGAAGGGTTGCAAAAGAAAGTCTCTTGGGGTGCTTGGAAAGAATGCATTTTGCAGGTGGTGCTGGTGAGATGGGGAGTTCATTTGGGCTCCACTCGACCTGCCAACCCTGCCTGAGCCAGCCCTAGGATGCCCAGGGGATGGGGTCCCACCAAGGTCAACAGTTCCCCCCAGGAGTGGACCCAGGAGCCTGATAAGTTGTGGTGCAGCAGTGGTGGATCATCAGCTCCTTGCACTGTTTGTGTGGCTCATGGGGCTGGGCTGAGCCACCTGCCCCAGGTCCAGCAGTGGGGGCAAGAGCCCCCTGAGCTCCTGCTGCCCGGGGTGTCAGCAGCTGCCTCTGTGTCTCTGTGTCTCTCCTGCCCCACACTCAGCTTCTGCAGCCTCAGGTTACCCTTGCTCTGTCCCACTGGGTGACCCTCTTGGCCACCTTGGCCTCAGCAGGGTCAGCCCAGGGAGCTGTGTGATGTCCCTGTGTGATGTCCCTGTGTGATGTCCCTGTGTGGGACAGCAGGGGCAGCCCAGGGAGCTGTGTGATGTCCCTGTGTGACGTCCCTGTGTGATGTCCCTGTGTGATGTCCCTGTGTGATGTCCCTGTGTGGGACAGCAGGGGCAGCCCAGGGAGCTGTGTGATGTCCCTGTGTGATGTCCCTGTGTGGGACAGCAGGGCCTGCTCGCTCTGGCGCCTGGGACAGTGCCCAGAGCCCTGATCCCAGCGCCCCAGCATGAATTATCTGAAGGCCTGGGAAATCCACCCAGAGTGCCTCTGCCCTTCCCAGCCCCAACTGGGTATCACAGGCTGTATTTATTCTTCCACCCTGGGTTCTGTACACTGCCTTTTGGTGTCAAGAAGCCTTGGGGCAAGGCCACGAGCAGAGGTCAGTGTGGGTTGGCCCAGCAGTCCCAGCAGATGGAGAGCATTTGTTTTCCCTGAGGGACTTCAGATTTAAGGACATTTTGTCTGCTGGCTGCCAGCAAGAACATCTCACAGCTCCAGAGGGTTCCTGCTGGCCCCAGCTGCCCTCTCTGGGAGCACTCTGGATCAGCTGGAGCAGGGCCAGGCCAGCAATGTGGGGCACGGAGGGCCAGGCTGACCACGGCTCCTGAGGTGACCCCACAGGGCTGGGAGCAGCCAGCGAGTCAAAAGAGGATGTGTGGCACTGAACATCACCAAGTCTGCCCAGCTCTGGCTGCTGTGTGCCACTTTAGGACCGTGGGAAGTGGGAATTGAGGGGCTGTGACTGGGGTGGGGAGATGGTGGGCTCAAGAAACCCCAGGGCAAAGACATCTCAGCCTGGCAGGAGGAAGAAGAGGAGCAGGGAATTGTGATTTTACCAGGGATCCCAAAGCAGAGCAGGTCACTCTGGTGCAGAGCAGGGCTGTGAATGTGTCTGCCCGGGGCACCCTCAGCTGAGGTGCCAGCACTTCTCTGCTGACCCAGCAGGGGAGGAGTGTTTCTCCTGCTAACACTTGCAGAGGAGCAAAACTGCTGGAGACGTGTGGAAAGGACAACTGTGGGGAACTGAGCTGGGTCACATGGCTCATCCAGAGAAGATCCATCATCCAGCAGTGAAAATTGTCCTCCAGGTGGTTCAGGGCTGTGTGTTGTGCCAGTCAGAGGGAACAGGGGCTTGGGTGAGGAGGTGGAGTGAATGCAAATGGGTGTGGAGGAAGGGCTGGTGCCTGGGTGGGGATCAGGGCACTGAGGAGGAGCTGTGCTTTCTGCCCAGAGTGGCAGAAATGTCCCTGCAGATGGAATGTCGTGTGCTGACCCAAGCCAGGGCTTCTCAGGGTGTCTGCAATTGGGAGCAAACTCACATATTGAGTTTAGACTGAAGAAACCACCCCGGGGAGCTGTGTGGAGCTGGGTGATCCAGGGGAGCCCTGGGATGTGTCAGGGCAATGGGTTCACACCTTCCAAGCAGGTCGGTGCACAGCCTGCCTGGTGCCCCCACACTGCAGGTGGGGAGTGAGACCTGGGGTGAAGTGAGCACATTCCCAGGGGGGATGAGCAGTGCCTGGCAACAAGAGGTGGCAGCAGCATGTGACAGGCTGTCCTGGGCCATGGTGTGGCCTGGTGGGGGCTGGGTGCCTCTTGGGACAGCTGGCACTCTGCACAGCTGGACTTCCCTGTGTCTGTGAGGCAGTAAACTGTGACACGTGGCACAGCAATAGGGATGGGGGACCCTTTTGTCGTTCAGCTCATCCCATTGATGTTTTACGAAACTCCTCACAGGTTTAACCAGCATATTCAAACCATATTTAAGGACAGGCATGGCTGGGTGACTGGATCAGTCACAGTTGGGGGGTTGTTCCAGTGACAGGACTGGAAACTGTCTCCAGCCAAAATCCTCAGTCGTTGCAGGGCTGATCCCCTACAGAGTTGTCAGAAGGTGGGGAGTGATGTGGATCCTGCACATCAGCCATAAGGGGGTTACTGCCACCTCTGTGCCTTGTGTTTATCCCCTCAGGGCATGGCTTCTCTTCTGCCAAGCTCATCATATTGACCCTGAATGGCCCTTTGCTGTGGCATTTTATTCCCATGTTGTTCTCATCTGAGGAGTAACTCATTACACCAGCCTCTAGCTGGCGGAGCTGATGCAGGGACAGACCCTGGTTCTCGATGCTTGGTGGCACTTGTGACACTTGTGGTTTCTGTGCCAAAGCTTGTGATCACAAGGTCTTGTTCCTGTGTGTGTTCAGGATGGAGGTATCAGGGGCAGACCCAAACCCAGAATCCCCTGGAGATGCCACCAGCCCACATCTCTCCACTGTTCGTGACTGTAAGGATCCAAAGCAGGAAGATGTTACTGCTCCTTCCTATAAACCTGAAAATGGAGACAAAAAAACCCATCACAGTCTCAGGTAGCCTGTCAGAGAGTGAGCCCAGGTGTCTAGGGTTCATCCTTCCTTTTTCTTTCATGCTTTCACACTCTGACATACTATTTTTCATTTTTGGAAGAAAGATTAAAGGAGAGGGAGACAATGGCTAATATTTTTTGTGCCAATACCCAGCCATCAGAAGTGCTGTCTCCATGGCACAGAGGAGAGGGCACTCACTAGGGATAAAACCAGTAGGGACAGTTAAAAGGAACATAAAGTGTGCCAGGGCTGGGGAAGAGGAATGTTGCTGGGGAGAGCAGTTCCCTGAGCACTAATCTGGGACTGAGAAATGCAGCAGCTGCTCTGGGATATCCAGGCCTCTCTGCCAGCTCAGCCACTGTTGGTGACACTTTGGGGTCACTGCTGTTTTCTGCCATCCCCCACTGAGGGCATGTTCCCCCAGGGCACTATTCAGTAGCTGTGCAGGGACTCTGGCCACACATCGTCCATCTGGAGCTTCACTGGGGGCAACAAGCCATTTCCACCCAAGCTGCTGCTGGAATGGGCCCTCACCCTGCCATGCCCAGACCCCCTGAAAACTCCTGACCCCACGAAAAGGCTGTCCTTTTGTGGGTTTCCTGCCCTCAGGGCAGACAGTTTTCCTGAGCAGGTCTCCAGTGTACAGAGGCACTCCCTGTCCAGGAGGCTCCGCCTGGCTCCGAGCCCCATCGGTCGCCATATCTTGTATATATGAAGCAACTCCTTTGAATAAAGATATGGAGTTTATTAGGAGACATTGGAGCTTAGGAGCTGTCAGGAGTGGAAGTCAATTCTGTTTCTGACACGCAAAGAGCCTTTTATAGGCTGGAATGGGCACAGGACCCCAGCCAGTGCCTCTCCCTTGGCGCTCTCCTCGCCCCTTCCCAGGCACCGCTGGAGCCTGATAGTTGGACTTCCTCGGGTTGGAGTTGGGTCCCCATCCCTTGCCGTGAGAGATAACGCCACAATTTAAGGAATCTCTTGAGCTGACCTCATTTAAACACACCCTCAGGCAGACTGTGCTCCCCCAGGCTCTTCTCCCCAACAGGCTCCTTAACCCCTGTCTCCTTTCCTGGAAGCTCAGGGAGGTAGCAGGAGTCTCATGAGCCTGGCTGGCTGTGAGGGACCAGGGGACCCTGACCCTCTGCCCTCTCTCTATTATAACATCAAGACTGCAGCAGCTCCAGCTCCTCTCCTGGGACTCCTGTCAGCCCAGACCCCAGGGCTTTCCCATTTCCTTCTCTGCCCCACAGTCTCCCAGAGTTCCAAGGAGCCATATGTTTGTGGCACTTTTCTGCCAAATCCTCTCCTCAGCCCTTCAGTCACTCCCTCCACACTTATTTTTCCATGACTTCTCTCTCTCAGAGAGGGGGTTTGCACCCCTTAGGCCTCTCAGGTGTCATTCCCGGGGCTCCTTGGTCCCTTCAGTCACATAACATCCTTGCACAGTGCAGATGTCCCTCCCTTTCTGTGCTCTTCCTGCTCTGGCCTTGCTACCCTGGCTCAGAAAAACTAACTAGTGATTTTTTGTGAATTTTGGGGTCACAAGATTTCTTTCCTGACCTGTGTCCAGGCCTTCTCTCAGAGAATACCTGGAATTGCTCTATTTCTCCAGAAGTATCAGCCCTGTCTTTCAGTGATTAATCTCACCCAGGAACAGTTTGGGGATGGAGCTCAGTCAGGCCCAGAGTCCCCAGCTCAGCTTTCCCTGTGGATCCAGTTGCCCAGGCCTGAGCCAGCTCTGACTGCTGCAGATGGTCTGGCACCTCTGCCCAGCTGATGGGGATGGGAGCAGGGTTAAGGTATGTCTCCCAAGCCCTGGAGCTTGGAGCAAGCTCCTGGACTTGGAGCTTTTGAAACTCGAAATGTGGGAGAACGCTCCCAAAGGAAGAGTCTTCACTTGTCTTCTGGATTATTTCAAAGAAAGTTGCCTTCTACCAGTGTTTAAAGCTTCAGCTGGACTTGCAGGTCCCCTTCCCCAGGCTGTCTGGCTGTCCCTCCCCTGTGGGCTGTGGTTTATGTTCCAGGCACATGCCATCCTCCACCCTGAGTGCTGGAAGCACACTTGCCTCTGGGTGTTTTCTGCATGTTGCAGTGTGCAAAGGAGCCTGGGGACAGAGGTCAGTGGCTGTGTGTCATCCAGCCCTGAGCCCTGGGCAGCCTTTGCTGAGCAGAGGAGAGACTGTGAGCCGACACCTCCTGCCAGAACTCCAAGCAGATCTCTGAACACGCTCCTCGGGGACAGAGCCCTCTGAGCACTGCGCCGTGGGCGGTGGGAGACTCCAGCAGAGACAGAGACGTGCCACTGGGAATCTCACTCATGTGTAGCTCATTCCAGTCGCACAGCTGTCTCCTTTAAACAAAGTTTACTCAGTGTTACTCAATGCTCCAGCCAGGCCTGCGCCAGGAGGATGTTCAGCTGCAGTGTGTGCGACCGCTACCCACCGAGTCAGTGGGGGGAAGCTGAACCCACAGGGCTTGGGCAGGGAGCTTGTTTGGAGCTGGATAGAGCTGTTGGGACTTGGCCCAGCTCTCCCACCACTCACACACTCCAGGGACAGGGCTCACCAGCCCAGCTTGTCCTGGGCTTTCCACAGCAACTCATCCTCACTCCATCCGAGCCCTTCTTTCTTTTTTCAGTCCTATTTGTATCCCTTAGTTCTTCCTCGCTGGCCCAGACTGGCAGGGCTGGGTGCTGCCAGCTGGGAATGGTGCTGTCCTGAGCTCCACTGCTGTGGCTGCAGGTCCTGAGCCCTCAGGTGAGCTTTGCTCCAGTGTGTCCCATGGCAGATCCCAGGGTCAGGGCACTGGGGTCCATCCTGACCCCACTTTGGTCTGTGGCACAAAGAGAATCAGGAACAGGCTGTGACTCAAAGTTTTGCAACATCCAGAGGAATAAATCATCCTGGGCTGTGCCTCAGTTTCCCCACTTGCAAAGGAAATGGAGTGTTCTGAAAACCTCAAGAAAAGCCTGCTGAGTGCCCACATCATCTGGGATGCACATGGGCCCTTCTCCCGGGGTCCCAAGGGGATCCATGGTGCTGCTTAGGCTTCCCAGGTGCCTAGGAGGGGAGACTTTAGGACATATTCCTGTAAGATCCTTCCAACATTTTCAGACAGTCTGTTCATAAGCCTTTTTGGACACTGAACTTCCCATCAGACTGTGCTGGGGTTGCCTCCCTCTGTCCCAGGGATGGTGGGGGTGCTGTGCAGAGCAGCAGCCAGCAGATTTCTGGCCCCGGTGTCTAGACCAGCTCTGGTGTCCTGGGAGGACAGGTACATCCTGGTGAAAGGCAGGAAGCCTGTCTTTGGCCTTCTGGCCCTACATCTTAGAGGCAAGAAGAGGGAATTTGCCACAAATCATGCTGCAGCACTGACCAGGGGCACGGGGGCTGTCCACCAGGCCATCCCGCTCTGCTGCCCGTGGGGGACAGTGGGATCCACCCCCTATTAATGGTACCAGCTCCTCCTCTGCAGCAAAACCAGAGGGATGTGGTTAGGGTGGGATCCTGGCCCTGGGAAAGGATCAGGAGCTTGATGCTGCTCCATCCTTGCTGGGAGTCTCAGCCCTGTGAGAGCAGAGCTGGGCTGGGCACATGGGGCTGGGGAGATGTGTGGAAGGGCTGGAGCAGGCAAAACCCACAGGCTACCCATGTGCACGGGGTAGAGGAGGCCAACAAAGGAGAGGAGCAATTCCACAAATGCATGTGAGGGAAAGGAAGGCAGCTCAGCCTGAAGGAGCAGGGGTGCTGGGATGCTCAGTGGTGCTGGGAGCGGTGGCAGCAGCAGGGAGGCATTTCTGTCCCATGTGGTACCAGCAGATCTCCTCAGCCCCTGGCAGCTGGCAGTGGCACCTCAGTGCTGCAGAACCTGCTGGGCTAAGCAGGGCAGCTACAGGGACATGGGACCCTGCTGGTGGCAGGCTGGGCTGGGGACGGATGCAGGAGCACCAGGGCAGTGTCGGGGTAGGGGGTGCTGCCACTTTGCTAGTCATTTTCTCATTTTTGCCATTTTTCCAGGGATTTATCACAGGTGGCAGCACCTTTGCAAGCAAGAGGTCCAGGCCTGTGTGTCACCATGGCAGTTGTGTACGTGCACGTGCCTGCTGATAAATATGCAGATGCGAATGTGAGGGGAAATGTAGATATAGACAATGATTTTCCACAATTAAGAGATGTTTTAGAGAAGAAAACTTCCATTTTAGGCGTAGGAAGATCAATTTTATAAATAAAATATTTAAATAAACATTAGCATGGCTACATCAACACACACACACACACACACACACACATACACTCTCACTTTAAATAGGCTCCAACACTGTAATTTTAAATAGTACAAAACAAATGAATTCTCCAAATATTGTTTAAACTGGCACGGGGGGGTTATGATGTCATTACTGTAGTAATCATAAACTTCTTTTCCTGTAATAAATATGATTGCTTTTCCCATTAACAGTCTATTAGGACTTTTGCTCTCCGTGGGCCCAGCCCCGGGGCTGTGGCTGGTTCTGATTGCTGCAGGCTGCCCTGGGGCTCCATCCTCGTGCTGCTCTCAATAGGCACTCTTGGATTTTCTCATCATTTTCCTCCTGGGACACAAGGGCCGGCGCCGGGCTCGGGGGTGCCTGCAGTGGGACTGTGCCCATGGAGTGCCAGCTCTGGCACTGCCTGCAGTGGGACTGTGCCCATGGAGTGCCAGCTCTGGCACTGCCTGCAGTGGGACTGTGCCCATGGAGTGCCAGCTCTGGCACTGCCTGCAGTGCAGCAGGACCAGTCCATGGGGCTGGGTGCAGGAGGCAGAGCCTGTCGTGGTGCGGGGCTGTGGGGTGTGGGGGTGGAGAGGGGGTGGGCTGGTGTTCCCCCAACCAGCGCCCTCCCAGAGCTGGTGAGGAGGAGCCCAGCCCAGCCTGTGTCACATCCCTGCGCTGACACGAGGCTGTCACAGCTGTGGTGTCACGGCTGGGGGGTGTGTGAGCATCCCCACAGCTCAGGGGGACGCTCTGACATCTCTACCTGCAGGAGCCTGGGCTGGAGGGGGAGGTGCAGCCCCTCCCCGGGGACAGAAAGAGTCAGACAGAAAAAGAGTAGATTTAGATTAGACCTTAAAAAGAAATTCTTGAGGGTGGGCAGGCCCTGGCACAGGTTGCCCAGAGAAGCTGTGGCTGCCCCATCCATGCAAGTGTCCAAGGCCAGGTTGGACGGGGCTTGGAGTAATCTGGGGTGGTGGAAGGTGTCCCTGCCCATGGCAGGGAGTTCCAATGAGATGGTCTTTAAGGCCCCTTCCAACTCCCAGTCAGTCTATGGTTCTGTGACAGGGAGGGGGGCCTAGGTGTGCATTCCTGCACATCAGCAGGTTTCCACCCGTGGGTGCAGATGATCCCCACTGCCCTGCTGGCACAGTACCTGTGTCCCTGCACTGCCTGCAGCCAGGAATGGCCTTGGATTGAGCTAGAGACACCCAGCAGACCCAGGGACAGATTGGGACTGGGACACACAACACTCCATGGGATCTTTTACCCCATCCCTAGAAGTGTCCAAGGCCAGGTTGGATGGGGCTCTGAGTAACCTGGAAGTTGTCCCTGACCAAGGCAGGTGGGGTTGAAATAAGATGCTCTTTGATGTTCCTTCCAATCCAAACCACTCTGTGATTCTATGATCTCTGAGCAGGCAGAAGGCCCCAGTCTCCCATCCCCCTGGGGGTCGAGTCCCACTGCTCTGCCTCCTGCTCACACACCCAGCCCTGCAAGAAATGCCACCAGAACATGTGTGCTCTGGCCCTGGAGCTCTGTTCATTCACACTTACCAGCACCGGGACACGGTGTCTCTGAATGACTTAGAATAATATTTGGAAAAATCCATCTTCAGTACATTAGTCCACTAAGCCTTTAAGTCTTCACAAGGGCCTTAATTCCAAGGATGCTGGTGCATTCCTGTGCCAAGGATTTTGCAAGGCAGTGACACAGAGGCAGGGAGGCTTGTTCCACGCCCCATCCTGCTGCCTCCAAAATGGTTAACAAATGTCTTACTGCTGGAAATCTGTTTCTGCTTAGCTGGGAAGCAGTGGGGTTCTGAACCCTGCTTTGTAGCACCCTGCTGGCAGCTTTTGTCATTCCCAGGCTTGGCATATTATTGGAACTATTAAATGATGTTGCATTGCCTCATTGTGTTTAGATTTTAAACATATTTGTAAGGCTTTGAAAAAAAAATTTTTTTCTCATTATTAAAGCAATGTACCAAATACCTTCTAGTAAATAATGTGTCCCAGAAGTGCTCTGCTCACCCAGAGCGGGCTGGGGAGCAATAAACCAGCAAAAGGGAAGGAAAAAAATAGACTGGCTGTTGCAGCGATGTAGAGCCAGGAGGAATGAGAAGTGGGAAAGCATGGGATGATGCAGCTGAACTCCCCGTGAGCTTCTGTTCACAGGCACAGCCCACCCGCCTGGGAGGGCATCGCCTCCCCCCAGGAGCCCGGGGCAGGATGCAGGGAGCCAACCCCGAGAGGGAGGATGGGATGAGGGGGTTGTGCCCCTGCCACTGCCGCTGGCAGTGCTGGCAGAGCCGGGCCCTTGGCATGCAGGGTTGAGCTCAGAGGTTCCCTGCAGGCTGCGGGGGAGGCGGGAGCAGCCTGAGGAAACTCAGCACTCGCTGCCTTTGCGTCTCAGCGCCCCTTGTCCAAGCAGCTGCCTGGCCAGAAAACAGGGGGAGAAGCCTTTGATTCTCCAGGCTACCAGGCTGAATAAATCAGGAGACAAAGCCAACCTGCCTGTCCAGCTACACATCTCTGCATGGAGATGGAGACACCTGTGTAAGCCAAGTCATTTTACCAACCTTGCTCTGCCCCTGCTGGCACTTGCTTTACCCAGCCTGGCAATGCCCCACACACAAAACTCTCTTGAAAAATTTTTTCCAGAGTTTGGCTGATTCCTTGGCACATCTGAACTTACACCTGTCAGCAAATGTTTCTCTCCATCCATCTAATCAGAGTAGACCCCCAAATGCAGAGTTCACCTGCCTTTGCTCTCCCAGTCTGCTGCCATGCTCCAAGGGGCTCAGGGAGTGAGTCTGGGAGAGTCACAGCTTGTCCAAGCTCCAGGCTCCCTCCCCAGGGAGGGATGAGCTGTGCTGGAGGAGGAATGGCAGGGGGCACTGCTCTCTGTTTACTTGTAGTGCCATACAGCCTCTGTGCCAGCATCCCCAGGCTACAGAGCTGTGAAGGCACCAATGAGCCAACCCAAAACACGAGCCTCCCTCACTTCAGCAGCAGAGCTAATTACCAGTGATGGGACTGACAGCACTAACCTGGGCCAAGGATATAGTAGGTCAATCTTCTAGAAGCTGGGAAAGTAAAAAAAAGCAAACAAAACCAAAACAACAACAGGACAACAAAAAGCCAGGGAGAAAGGAAAATAGCTGTGATGCTGTTGTGATGTCTGTGCATGAGTATTTTTGCAGGGAAGGAATGCAGATGCATTTTTGCTGGGTTACAGCACAGTTCTCGACAGAGCAGCAATGATGCACTGTAAACAGACCATGCTAAAACACAGAGTTCTCTCTAGATCTTTCTGCTGTATTTTCTCCAAATAGTTATTTTGTAATAGGCATTTTATTTGCTTTGCAGGGTCCCTAAATAGTATGAGCCCAAGTTCAGAACATGCATGTTCTGGCATTTATTTTAAAGGGTTCTTAATTTAGCAAGTGTTGCCATAAGTGACATCCCTCCACGGCTCCATTTGCCCACCGTGCCCTGTTCCTGCTCTAAGCCAGGGTCCCTGATCCCCAGCGAGGGCTGAGCAGGGCCCCAGAGCAGCCCCTCTGCACAAAACCACCTCCCCTCACCCACAGGGGAAGGCAGGAGCTGGGCTTGTCTGTGCTGGGGAACCAGCAAAGCTTATCCAGGTAGATCTCTCCTCCTCCAGTGAACAGGAAAGGGGCAAAGAGAATGGGGAATTGAGGCAATTTGAGACTAAAGCCTTTTGAATTGTTTCACAGACTGTTGGGCTACCTGAGGACATAAAGCCAAATTCTGTGCCCTGCTGCCCCAGGGGTGATGCCCCACTGCCCTGTGTGCCCAGAGCAGGCAGCCACATCTCCTCAGTATTACTTCTTTTTTGATGAGGAATACAATTTAAAAACTACCTTCTTTGAGGCCTTTAAATCTATTTCTCAGTGGCTGCTCTTCAATTCTCCCTTCCCCCTCCAAATCTCCGTGTCACCAGCAGGAATTCCTTTATGGTTCTGTAGAAAACAAATTGGAAACAAACTACAAAATATTTTGCTTTTGCAAAAAAGGGGGAAAGGCAAAAAAAGTTAAATGCAATTTTCTACAGTGGCCTCATTGACAGTACCAAGTTTTGCCCATTGTGCAAAAGGCAGCTCATGTACCCAAGCAACGTGGCTGGAAAGGCAGCACTTTGGGCTGGGGGAAGCTGTTTGGGTTGGGAGATCACGCTATGGAACTGCACGCCAAGGAGACCTTGCCATTGTGGTTACCAGCTCCAAATGGGAATGGGAAGAATAGCCAAACTTTTCATAGGCGTTGTAAATTGTCTTTCCACAAACCAACTTCCAGGAATAACAGCATGCTTTTCTAAACGATGCTTGTTTGCTCTCTGCACCCCTTCCAGCCCTCCCCCTTCTCTGCTCTGCTTTTTATTCTTTTCAGTCATTCAAGTGATGAAAACTCAGGGAATATTTTGGTGACTTTCACAGACATTTGTGATTTTTCCTCCTGAACTGCCAAAGTAAAAGTTGGCCCCGAGCAGCTAAGGCACTTCCAGTGGGATTTGAAGATGGTAAATCAGAGAGAGGCAACAGCATAGTGAAATCTTGGTTAGAAATTACAATGCCATTTCCCCCCTCACAATGAACGGAAAGACAGAAATAACTTCAGGAAAGACTTTTCTGCCTCCGCAAAGCCAGTTGGAATTTGCAGCAAACCCAAAGCCTTTCTCCCCTTTCCCGCTCGCACACGCTCCACGTTTGGCTCATTAGAGAGTCCCTGACATGAGACCTCAGCACTTTATCTGATACAAGAAGAGGAGCAGCTGCTGGACGGGTCTTGCAGTAACAGCCCACCTAAGTCGTGTGAAAAACTGGGGCTCGGCGGGGGCAGGATCATGAGAGCTCCGGTTCTGAATCATTCCTGGAGCTATTCCTGCACAGGCCACACTCACACTCGGGCTGTTTGCAGCCCTGGCTCCCGAAGGCCTGTATCTGAAGGTTGTGGTCAGCAGCAGCTCAGCCCTGAACTGCTCCCAGGACACTGCCAGCCATCCCAGCACGAGGACAGGATCTCTCCCAGGGGCTCCTTCACTTCCCTTCCAACACCAGTGGCTGGACAAGGATCTCCTGGTGGTGTGTGCCTCATTGTTTGGGATCTGTCTGGGAAAAATGGGGAGGGTGGGTTGACTCATTAGTCACTGCAGTTATAGGAGATGCTCCAGAGCAACACTGGACCCTGATGGCAGTGTCTGATGTGGGGCAGGAGTTGGCAGCTGAGTCTGTGGCAGCAGGGCTGGAATCTGTGTCTTCTCCTGACTCTACCGTCTGCTGAATGTCCTGAATGGATAGGACAGTGGTTACTGGGTCTGGCTGGAAGAGATGAGAAGGGCATGGTATTGAAAAGAGGAGTTTTGTTTTGTACAGAAGTAATTGGTGGGATTCTTCAAAGAAGCATTGAGGTTTCATACTTTTAAATTACTTTAAACCACGGTTTTGCCATCAAAAAAGGGATCACGATGGACAACTCTGTGATGATTAGAAAGGTATAAAAAGGCTAGAAAGTGCAGGAGAAGCACAAGAGCAACATCACCTTCCAGGAATTAGGGAGGAAGCATCTGTCATCCCAGGTGGGACTCAGACAATCCAGATGGGAGGGGTCACGACTCCAGAACACAAACACAGAAAGGGATGAACTTTAGGAGAGAGAGCTCCTGGAACTGCAGGACACGGTGTCACAGGACAACCTAATCATGAACATGAAAGGGGCAAAGGTGTTTTCCAGCCATCAAAGCAGGGAAATACCAGAAAACCTTCCAAAGGAGAGAAATGAAGAACAAAAAGAAAACCGGTGCAACAAAGCTCATCATAGCAGGGACTGGACTTGAACCAAGAGTGCTGGATGGGTGTCATATCCCACAATTCCTAGCACAAGATGCTGTGTTTCAGAGGAAATGGAGCCCAGGGCTGGGGCTGGGCTGTCACAGACACAACAGGTCACACCAGCTGCAGTGACCTTGGACAATCCCTATAGGGTGTCCAATGGGCAGATTACATCCCAGCAGTCACACTGTCACGGTGCTGTGGGGCCAAGGGGACCGGATCAGGTTGCCCCCTGAAGTCAGACCCTGACAAGCTGCAGTGTCCTCCTTGACTGGGCATTTTGCAGGGAGTTCATGGGTAGGATAACGCTGCCAGGAGCAAGAGGTTTCTGGAACCAGACCCAGGCTGGGGGTGAGATGTGACGGCTGAAAGGCCAGTGGGAAACATGGGACAGACCTCACAAAGGAGCTCCTAAAGGTGTGACTTTGAGCCATTCTTTGGAAATCTGAAAGCAAGAAAAACCATGGTTTTAGAGAATCTTCTCCCATGGATCTTGGGCACACAGGGCTTTAAATAAAGTCACCTTAAGACCAAACTGGGGGTTCAGAACCTTCTGATGAGGCGGTGACTGTGCCCACGACACCTGGCGCTGCCTGGGGCAGGGGCAGGGTCCGGGAGGAGAAGCCCAGCCCTGAGGGTGGCAGGAGCAGTGTGGGGAGGTGGGTGAGGGGTGTTTGTGCCCCCCTGCTCAGACACCCCCAGCTCTCCCTGCCACGTGCAGACACATCGCTCTCCCTTTGCTGAACAAGGCAATACATTGTCTGGGGACTGGCAACTCCTTATTCTCTGGTGAATTGCCCTGCCTGAAAATCCAGTCCTGTGCATGTTTCCATTTCTATACCCACTGGTATAACATCAGGTCCTGGGAATGCTCCCCCCTCCTGCACTCTTTCAGGGGGTATCGATGTTTCCATTTAATGTGGGGTTTTTTGCCCTCACTAAAGAATTCTACAAATTGTTTGTTTATTGTGTCAATCTCTGCCTTTGTGAGGAGAAGAGGGAGCATCTGGAGAGCATCATGAACTCTTGGCATGAATGTTCCTGGGAGGCTGTGCTCTCCCCAGCGTGAGAGCAGCAGCCCATCCCCACCCCCAAGCCCCCATCACATCCTCAGATGGGGTCTGAGCACATCATTCTGCTACCCAGAATGTGTGAGAGGCAATGTCAGGGTGCAGGGACAACCACTCTGGCTCTGCTTAATGGACAGGCACCCACTCTGCTCTGGGCCATGTTCCCATTGTGAAGTCACCTGCCCACAGAGGAATGTTTCCCGATGTCTCACTCTCCAGGAATCATCTTGGCTGATGCAGGAGATAAAGACCCATCTCTCCATGTGTGCCAAAGCAAGGCCAGGCTGTTTTGCCCACCCACCCTGGAGATTCAGCAGAGCAGCAGCTCTGAGCCTGCCTGCAAGCAGCAGCTTCACCTCCACGTCAAGATTTTCCATCACAATAGAGTTTCATTGGGGGAAAAATGAACTAGTTGATTAATCAAGAGGAAAATGTCACACAAGAATGCACTAGTTAGAGTTAAAGTCTTATCTGAGAAGGTCAGTGGTGTTTGGGAGGGAATGTCTCATGGAGGCAGAGGCAGACCACCCATCACCTACTTGTTGGGTCACAGCTGGGAGGGGGGGACAGCAGAGACCTGACTCTGGTTCCCTGTGACCCAGGAGAGCAGAGCACTCCCTACACCCCAAGGACAAGCACAAGCCTTTCCTGTCTCGCTGGAGCTGCTCAATTATGTATAGTTAATTAATATTCATTAAGTGGAAGGGAAAGTTGGATTGCAGTCTGCTCGTTAAGGTACTGACCTGGGCTCAAGTTCAAGTGATTATTCCTTTATTTATACTGTGGAAAGCTGCAGTGGGACAGGCCGTGCAAACCCGCTAGCCTAGAGCTCAGCTGGGGCCTGGGACACTTCCAGTCAAGTCCCCCCTCTGCCAGCTCTGGAAAAGACCTTGGTCCTCCTTCCCACACCCCAGCTGGTTCCACGCCATGGCAATCCATCTGGGAGTGTCTTTGGTTTTTCATGGAAATTGCCTGAGTTTTTGGTTTGATCCTGGTGTGGGGTGGGAACATTTTCTGATGCTTTTAGAGGTTTTGCTGGAATGGTGAGGATCCTCCTGGCCAGCACAGCTTGGCAGCCGAGGTGCTGCTCAGGGACTGCAGCCCGTCGGGTGATGTTTGCAAGAAGCAATGCCCCGGCCAGGCAGCGGTGCCTGACGCTCTGTGGAGGGCTCATCCCTTCCCACAGAGCTCTGCCTGCAGCCAGGGGGGCTGGCACTGCATCCAGTCCGTGGTAGCTGAGGTCACCTGGGTTGGCAGGTAGATGATAGAACCATGGAATGGTTTGGGTTGGAAGGGACCTTAAAGCTCATCCAATTCCACCCTCTGCCACAGGCAGGGACACCTTCCCCCAGCCCAGGTTGCTCCAAGCCCCATCCAACCTGGCCTTGGACACTTCCAGGGATGGGGCAGCCACAGCTTCTCTGGGCACCCTGTGCCAGGGCCTGCCCACCCTCCCAGGGAACAATTTGTTCCTAATATCTCATCTAAACCTCCTCTCGGTCAGTGTGAAGCCATTTCCTTTTGTCCTGTCACTCCAGGCCCTTGTAAATAGTCTCTCTCCATCTCTCTTGTAGTCTCCCTTTGGGTGCTGGAAGGCCATAATTAGGTCACCCCAAAGCCTTCTCTTCTCCGGGTAGAACAATCTCTCTCTCAGCCTTTCCTCATAGCAGAGGTGCTGGATGCCCACAGAAGGATCTCCAGGGCTTGAGGAGCAAGCACAGCTCTCCTCTGTCCTGGTGCCCTGGAGGTGTCAGGGGAGGAGTGGTCATTCCTGCCAGCAGTGTGTTGTTCCCTGCTGACAGACAGCAGAGCCTGCAGAGGACCGAGGCCCCAGGGGACACTGCTGTCTCCTCCGTGGAGACTGGGAAATGGAAGCTGTGGCCTTCTTCTGGCTTTATGTGAAGTCTGGGGGCTCTCTGCCCCTCTCAGGGTTGCTGGGTGGTTGTCTCTCAGGCAGAGCAGAGGATGCCACCAAATGGAGGCATTTAAACCCACAAACACACCCACCATTGTGCTGATTCCACAGTCATGCTGGATGGAGATGCACATGCCAGGAGGCCATCAGGCCTTGGGCCCAGCTCAGACTGGCAGCACTGACTTGGCAGGGGGCAATCTGCAAAGCCCACGTGCTCATTTCTGTGCCCCAGAGTGGCAGCAGGGATGTCTTCCCATGGGCAGGGTCTGGCAGACACCAACAGCTCAGGAACAGCCTCTCTGAGATGCTGCTCCAGGCTGAAGTGATCCAGCTGCAGGTGTTTTGTGGATCCACATCCAAAAGACTGTGACAAGTGCCAGGCAGAGAGCGGGATGGAGAGCTCAAGTTCAGCTCCATCCCAGGCATGCTGGGATTTCTAGGGGCAGAATGTGAGGACCATCCTGGAACACGCTCCGAGGTGGGTTGTGCACCATTCCTCTGTGCACAAGGATGTGCACGAGCACACAGCCAGCCTGTGGTGCCCTGCCAGGAGAGCTGGTCACACTTTCTGCCAGTTCATCTCAATGGAAACTTTCCACAGTCTAAATTTGTTTAGAAAAAACATTGAAATGAAACATTCTGCTGATGTCAAGATATTTGGCTTTTACATTAACTGGTGAAATGCTCTGATTTTTTGTTTTGACTTTTTGTTTCTGTATCCTACTGACTTTATTATTCCAGTATACCTCATAAAAATGAGTAAAATATAAAAAAAAATATTTAAACTGAATTATCTCGGTTGGCTCTAGTGCCATTCTTCAAATTACACGTGACTGGCCAGTTGAAAATTTGTTGTTTTCATTTTGATTAGAGACAAAATCAAATCTCCGAGTGGCAGAATGTTCTGTGGATTGGGATTATGACTCTGCCAGCTCGAGCTGCAAGTGTGTGCTTGTGTCCCTCCTGTGTCCCTCCTGCAGGGGTGAAGGGACAGGCTGTGTCTGCCCACTCTGGAGCAATAGTTTAACACCCAGATCATGACATCTCCCTCCGTGCTGTCCTCTTCTCCAGCATTTCCAACTCCCTTCTCCCCGGGTTCCCTTTGCTCCTCCTGCACTTCACTCCCAGCCACTGCCTGAATCCCAGCACAGCCACAGTGCCAGGATTTCGATACAAGGGAGGCAAAACTGCTCCTCCATCTGCATCCTCCTTGCACCTGTACCTCAGGCTACCATGGCCACTGTCACCCCTGCTCCATCCTTTCCTCTCCTCTCTCTTCACACTCTTCCCCCCCTGCCCACCAGTCCCAGAACTGGGCACCACTCCTGTGTCTCTTTTCTGCTCTGCTGCTCTGAATAGCCATGGCCAATAGACATCGTGGATAGATCTCCTAAGAGTTTGCTTGAAAGGCTCTCCAGCCAGAAAACTCTAGTGGAGCATCATCTAAGCACCCCATGGGGCCATTTAGTTGCAGTGACCCCTAATGCTGCAGACACACCTTGTTTCAGCAGCCAGGAGAGCTTTGGGTGGCTTCTTGCTGCCAGGCTGTGCTCTGCACACACCCTGCAGGCAGGGCTGGGCTCTGGACAGGGTGGGTGTTTGTCTGTCTTCTCCACACCACAGTGCACGGGTTTGCAGGGCAGCAGAGTGTGCCTGCCCCGGGCTGGGGGAGGAGAAGGGCACTCTGTGCTCTGTTTGCATCCTCTTGTACCTCTGCAGGAATCCTGAGCAAACACCAGCAGCTGGACAGTCTGTGGTGGTTCTTGTGGGTCCTTTCCAGGTACCTTTTAGCTCACTTGGACAAAACCTTTCCTTTGCCAAGAGCTGGGCTTATTGGCACCCTGAGAAGTTGCTGCTTCTCTTGGGACGCTGGAGAAAACTCCAGCCCATGCTTTAAAAACACCTGAAGGTATTTTTATCTGGTTGCCACACTGAAAGGAGCTGCTGATTAATTCATAATGGAAATTCCCCGTTCATCTTTCCATTGTAGATCGAGGGCACATCCCCTGCCCCAGAGCTGCAGGAACTGCTGAGTCAGCTTTTGCAGGCAGTGGATGAACAACTTGGGCAATGAAGCTGGTGAAGGGTCTAGAGAGTCAGTCCTATGAGGAGGGAATGAGGGAGCTAGGGTTGTTTATCCTGGAGAAAAGGAGGCTCAGGGGGGATCTCCTCACTCTCTGCAATCCCTGACAGGAGGGGGGAGCCAGGGGGGGTCGGGCTCTGCTCCCAGGGAACAGGGACAGGAGGAGAGGGAACGGCCTCCAGCTGGGCCAGGGGAGCTCAGGTTGGATATCTGGAGGAGTTTCTTCATTAAAAGGATGGTCAAACATTAGAATGGGCTGCCCAGGGAGGTGGTGAAGTCCTCACCTCTGGAGGTGTCCAAGGAACAACTGGACGTGGCACTGAGTGCTCTGGGCTGGGTGACAAGGCGGGCATTGGGCACAGGTTGGACTCGATGGGTTGGGAGGGTTTTTCCAATGAATTTTCTCAATGATTTTATAATTCTGTGATTCTAACTTGGTTGGGGAAGGCTTAGATATGACAGCCCAGTTAATGAGACTGGGCCACCACCATCCTGACACAGCTCTCTGCTCCCAAGCCTGTCCCGCTGGCAGGTCTGACTCCTCTCAGAGCTGGTTTCTGTGCACTGAGCAGAAGTTCTGTGTGGTGTCCTCCCAGGAAGGTCCAGAGCCTGCCCCAGCCTGCATCATGCCACTGTGGGGGGAACCCTCCCTGCTTGGAAGCACTGCATCCTCCAGCAAAGAACAGTGTTTGTTTATCCACAGTCTGTCTGGGGTTCTTGGTGGCCCGTGGGGACAGCTGCTTTCTGAGGGCTGCAAGAAGAGAGCTGACAAGTCCTGTGTGTAAAAGCTGAAGGCTGATGACCCCTACAGTCAGCC